>NC_080566.1:27797500-28108750 GCF_030253575.1 Rhododendron vialii | reverse complement strand
TGGCTTCCGAACGTTAGGGAAACGTCCTCTGAACGTTAGGAACGTTGGGGAAGAGACATCCGAACGCTAGGAAAATGTCAGCCGAGCGTTAGGAACGTTAGGGAAGAGACATCCGAACGCAGCCGAGCATTTGGAACGTTAGGGAAGAGACATCCGAGCATTAGGAACGTTGGGGAAGAGACATCCGAACGCAGCCGAGCGTTAGGAACGTTAGGGAAGAGACATCTGAACGCTAGGGAAATGTTAGCCGAGCGTTAGGAACGTTAGGGATGACACATCCGAACACAACCGAGCGTTAGGAACGTTAGGGAGGAGACATCCGAACCAGGTGCTTCCTGCAGCTTCAGATGCGAATGGGTCCACAGAGTGACGTGTCCAGAGCAAATACCAAATTGGTCCGCGACCCCCCTGGACGTTCCAAAATTGTGGATATTTCGGCCCACTACAGATTACACCCATTCGTTTTCGGTAGAAGTTAGATAAAGGCATCCAGTCCTTCAATATTGGACGTGACAAGTCCTAGCATGCCTGAGCATCACTAATGCCTACCAATTTCCGCTCACACCAGTGTGGCAAAAAGGGTGGAATCGTTTTTTGGAATGCTCGGTGGGAATCGAATCGTTTAAATTGTAACAATGGGAAAGAAAGGGACAAATCAGGATCCACATGCTAGTTCAGAGCCGATGGCACACAAGGTGCCCATGGAACAAGCTGCACCCCTGCTCAACACTCACGAATTGCAGGAGGCTGTAGACACTGTTAAAAATTACAGTATGATTTTGTAGTAAGCTGTGAGACCTCTCAAGAGCTGCCTCATTCTTTCGCTGCACCAATGCAAGAGATTACAGCGTCTCGGAATCTAGCCCTGGCCATCCACGAGATGATTGCCACGGTTAAGAAGAGGGTGATCCCTCCTCCTCAATAACCTACAATCCCACAGAAAAATATATAGTCCTATTTCTACGTTTGTTTTACAACAGTTGGCAAAAATATTTTAGTTTTTCGAAAAATACCTTCCCCAAGAAAAATATAATGACATTGTTACTGTCATGAAGCATAAGTTTGACAAATATTTTTATCATTCGCCCCACATTTTTGGTTTAGCCATTGTCTCGGCCATGACGGATAAGTTTGACAAATATTTTGATCCTTTGCCCCACATTTTTGGTCTAGCCATTGTAGTGGATCCTAGGCGTAAGGATAGTGGTTTGCAAACGCTTTTATACATTACTTTTGGGACTGAAGATCAGGTCGAGCACATTATTGAAACACTCAAAAAATTATTTGAGGAGTACAAACAAACTGTAGGGCCTATTAGACCACCTACTGTTACTACATCCAACCCATCTCGAAGAGGAGAATTTAATATTTGGTCACAATAAAAAAATGACTATCTCAATCAACTAGTGCTGCTATTCTGAGTTACAACGTTATTTGGATCAACCATGTATAGATGAAATAAAGAAGGTTTTGATATTTTGGACTGGTGGAAGCAACATGAGCAGGTTTGGCCTCTGCTTACGCATATAGCTCTTGATATACTAACCGTTCCTATTTCCACGGTGGCTTCAGAAACAATTTTTAGCGTCCACACGTGTAATTAGCGATTACCGTAGCAAACTTGCGAGTGAAATGGTTGAAGCACTTATGATGACAAGAGATGCCTTGTATGCTGAAAAGAGATGTCAATATATTGATGACCAAATTAATGAAGATTCAAAGTGTAATCGGGAAGCTATGTTTATGGGCAATCCAGTAGAATTGTCTGACTCCAATGGTTAATTGTAGAATACTATGACTCTCAAATGTAAAACTTTTCATTATTGCAAATGAATTTAAAATTTTTTGAGATGGAGTAGGCAAATGATTGTCAGGCTTGTTGGTGCCAACCTAGATGTGATGGAATTGATCCACTCTCATGTTAATTATAAAAGGAAAAAAAAAATTGTAGCGTAACATCAATGGTTTGTTTAATGGAAAGAAGTATCTATTTTTATTCCAAAGTTTTTGCCTACAATAATTAGTAATTATATTCCACGCACAATGTGTTGAAGTCAACTCAATATATACTTTCATGTGACTCATAAGTTTAAAAATACCCTTCATTTTGATAAGAGGTTTGGGAGGGAGGGTTGAACTAATAGTCCTATGGGTCCTCTTTGTTTAGTGCGGGAAAGAGGGTTGGGATTGTTAATCCCATTGGATTGCTAATTCCCCAAATTGGGGGTAATAAGAATACCATGGGGGAGGTGGTATAATGAATCCCATCCCATGGGACTAATTATGGAAAGACATAAATGCCCATGTTCTTGTCAACTATTGACACAAATGTCCTTGCTATATAAATACCCAGGTTCTTTTCTTTTCTTTTCTTTTTTATTTACTGATATAAGGAAAGCATAAGAAAAAATATGTTCTTTTTTCTCAAGCATAATTAAGGAAACCATCACCGAAACATGTTCATTTTCATGTAGCACAGCTAGTTTTTTTTTTTTTTTTTTCCCTACCCAAAAACGCTTATGGAGTATTATGTGGTGTAGAGACCTGTACAAAATTTTAAATAACATAATTGTTTTGTTTTAGGCATAAATTGTGGAAATATGGATAATGATGTGTTATATGACTTGGGGTTAATGCGAAAAGATTATTAATAGAGGGGTGCAAGTGAAATTTATGTTTGTGTGTGTGTGTGTATATATATACATATATAGTCATTTTCAAATAAGGAGGTCCTTATTTTAGTTAAAATAAGGACCTCTTCATTCCTCCTATTTTCCGTTCGAATTTCGATGATCCAAGCCGTTCAATGTGTTCAGAACGTGATTTTAAGAGTACCCGCGTGGAATCAGCAAAAAAATGACCGGGAAGGGCTTCATCCGAGCAGTTTTTATTTGAACCGTTCGATAAAAAACAAACAAAAACTGCTCGGATGAAGCCCTTCTGGTCTTTTTTTTTTCGCTGATTTTTCGCGAGTACCCTTAAAATCACGTTCTGAACACATTGAGCAGCTTGGATCATCAAAATTCTATCGGGAAAAGGAGGTCCTTATTTTATTAAGTTAAGGTGGTCCTTAGGAGAAGGGGACTCTCTCTCTCTCTCTCTCTCTCTCTCTCTCTATATATATATATATATATATATATATATATATATATATGTGGGTGTGTGTGTAGGAGAGTAAAAACCCAATTTCCTTCTCTCTCTGCACTCTCCTGACATCTCTCTTTCTCAGTTCTCTCTTCTTCTCTCTCACTCTCCCATCCAAATTCCCACCTCTAACTTGAAATCCATGGTAATCAACCTTCAATCCGCCTTCTATTCGCGTTATTGAGCTCGTATCTCGGTGGATTGCGCTTGGAGTGTTGTATTTCGGTTGGTTCGAGCTTTTGGAGTTAGGGCTTGTTTGTGGATCTCGTGCTTGAGCTTCTATTCTTGAGGTAGGGATTTCTCACTTCTACTATGTGTTTATGTGTTGATTTGGTACTTAGATCGTACCTTGAGTTGTTGTTGGAAGTTAGTTGTTCGTGCTTGAAAAATCTAGAAATCGCTGCTCGAAACCAACTGGTATCGATACCATTTTGGCGTGTTATCTATACCCCCGCTTCTGGAATCTTGCTAGTCAATTGATATCGATACCATTTTGGTATGGTATCAATACCCAGGGCCTTAAGGCAGATTCTCCCTGTAACTTCGAATGAATATAACTTTATCGTTTGGAACCCGTTTAGGGCATATTATATATCAAAATTGATGTATGGAAAGTCTACTTTCTAACGGTGGTGGTCTCATAGCCTAATTCTAAACTGAAGAGATGTGGTAGCCAGAATAAGATAGACATATCTATATATGTTGGGTATCCCTTTTCCATAGAATCGTTTGAGTGAGACATGGACGTTCTTAGGTTTGCTTGAGTACTAAATTGAATGATTCGATGAGGCTTGTGGTATGCTTAAGGCTTTGTGGTGGTTGTCGGGTTCTGTATGAGTCTATTGACACCGAAATGAGAGTTTAGAGAACGTAATGAATATAGGTGGGCGGAATGGATATGTGTTGACATGCGATGTGACAAACGGACACTCCTTTAAGCTAAACAACGCTAGGTGTGGATACGGGAGGCATTTCCCTTATGTTTGATGTGTGGTGCATCTCTTGCGTAACTGGTACGGTTTAATGAGTTGCAAGGTGGAAACCTATGAATCGTTGTGAGTAGATACCATTTTGCTATGTGATATGTGAATGCTTATATGTTGATATGAGAAACTAATAGTGTAATGATAGCGAGTTGACTGAAGTGGAATTACTCCTGCTACTACTATGTGAACAAGTTTTCGTTGTGAATTCACTATATGTGATTGAAATGAATGGCTAAGTTGTAAAGTGTATTAGAGGAATTGCAGGATGGTGACCTACGATGTGTGACTTGAATTAGCTCCATCAGTGAGGGAGGTAATAGTGGGGAGTAACAGGACTCCATAAATAGCCCGGGAAGAGCATTCGCTCATGATGTGAGATATTGGTTTACAATGATGTTATATATCTATAAACGAAAGAATGGTTAATGTAATGAATCCGTGAGTGGAGTGTTGGTAACACGATTTCTTAGAAATTTACTTGTTTTTCTTTAAGTGTGTGTGGTTATGCCTATGGTGGAGTCAAGATATTGGATTGGTGATTCGGAATAGGATGAGGGGCAATGGTAGTCATGAGTAAATCGTTTAGATAGTAAGTCCTCTTGGTCAGACTAGAATCTCGGTGCATAGTCATTGTATGTCATTTTTGTCATCGACGATGGGACAATTACTAGTCGTATTTTATTTCTCATTTGAGATGTTATACCTTGCTTCTGTTATTCATTCTACCTGTCATCCCATTTGCATGTAGTAGTTGTGTAGATTTCTCTACTGGGTTAGTATAACTGAACCCTTCATTTTCACATGTGTATTCGGAGTAGTAGCATGGAGTCGTGTGCAAGCATACAAGTGTATCCTTTTGAGAGCTTACTTAGAAGAGCAGCATTGGCATCTTAGGCTATTATATTTCGGAAATAAAATGTAAACACCTATTTCACTTTTTTTTATTTATCATTATGAAATGATGGGCCGTGGTGCCAAATTGTGTAATCTTTTGGAACTACAGTAAATTCTTTTGGGGTATTATGTAAGCTAATGAGAGGTTTTTTTATTTATGGAAAGTTATCTTTATTTATGTTTAAAATCGATGGCATGACATATGGCATGATATATATTTAATAAAGAAAAAAAGTGTTTTAGGTATCAACAAAAACACCATTGTAAGTAGGGGTGGCAAATGGGCGGGTTTGGGTCAAAATGGGTAAGTTTCAAGTGGGTTGGATCTTTAATGGGTCATCGACCCATTTAGACCCATTAATTATGAGTCTAGTTACCCATACCCAACCCAACCCATTTATTTAAAAGCAAACCCGACCCGCCCATTAACCCAATTACATACTATATACTAAAAATACATATGTACACTAAAATAATCGTATAACCCCCGTAAATTTAAAGGACTAAAATACCATGTACACTAAATTACGATATTGGTCGCTCTTAATTACCGAATCACAGCGTATCCAAGTGTCTTATTTTTTTATCTTTATTCAAATATTTTTCGCATTTGTTATTTTGTCAATTTCTTTAGGATTATTGCTTTGTCATGACGAGAGGAATCTAAAAAGTTAAAAATTACGATCGAAATTCATATTTTTTTGAATAAAGAAGAAAAAAATTGACGAAAAAATATTTTTTTAATTTTTTACTTTTTAGATTCTTCATATCATGACGAAGCAATAATTCACAAAAAAATTAACGAAAAACAAATAAATGCGAAAAAAATTGAATAATGCCAAAAAAATAAGCCACGAACAAGCCAGCTTTCCATTTATAAGTTGAATTTTCTCTCTCTAAACATATTTTAAGGTGCAAGTACAGAGAAAAATTTGGGACTCGTATAAAATTTGGAAACTTCTTTGATTGTATAAATTTCTTTCGATTACCCAAGAAAAAAACCCAAAAACGGAAAACAATTTGTAGAAAATGAGAGAGAGAGAGAGAGAGAGAGTGAGAGAGAATTGGAAAATCAGAAGAGCAAGTAATGATTTGTCCTGTACTATGAGAGAGAGAGAGAGAGAGAGAGAGAGAGAGATAATTCGAAAGTAGAGAGAGAGAGAGTGGAGCAGATGCGAGAAAAGTCGCGAGAAAAGTCAGTGCAAATTAATAGGAGATCGACTAAATTGAAGGGTTCAAATTAGTTGGGTCATGTTCATGACTTATTGGGTCATTTAAGTTGACACAATTAAGACCCAACTAAGACCCAATTAATAAATGGGTTAGATTGGTCAGACCCATTCTAACCCAATTAATAAATGGGTTGGGTTGGGTCTATTTTCTAGTGGATGGGTCTGGGTTGATCAATGGGTTTGGGTCTAATTTGCCACCCCTAATTGTAAGTTTCGAATAAATTTTTATAGAATTTTGTGCCTTTTATAATGTATCTCAAATAAATTATCATATTTACTTGGGAGTACAATAAAAAGTTGTCCTTTTCAATTTTATCCTTTTCACGTGGCCTTAATAAAAAAGCGTAAGCGTATGTCATGTTTTTATTTGTTACATACGGTGAAAACAAAATTATTGGTAGAAAAACTACAAAACAAATAATGACAATTGCTAAGTATAGATATTAAATTGCCATGGTAATGGATAAAAAATGCAAAAAGATTCAAAACAGTCAAATGGAACAAATATAGTAGTAATATGTTATGTAATAGTAGTTATATACCAGCCGTAGTTAAAAACAGTAGAAGGCTATTTGCTTCATTTTCATTTATCATTTTTATATCAATTTTGCACAAGGATAAAAATGAAAATAGTCATTTTCAATCCAATCCTATCCCATGTAAAACAAACATGTTAGATAATAATCCCATCATTTAATTCGGTACAAAACAAACATCAAATTATTTATCTCACCTCATTATCAATCCCCTTGAAACGAAACTTGGCATCAAGATGCCCAAAGATTCGTTCTTTTTACTCATGGAAATGAATTTTTTAAGAAAAAGGGCCCGAATAGCCTGGGCCCGAGCCCAAGGCCTTAGCCCGGATATATTAGGGCTCCAGGCTGAGCTTGGCCTATATTTTTAACACTGGGCGAGTCCGACCCGGCTCTGCCCGATTTTTTGGTTAGAGCCTGACAGGCTTGGATCGGGCAAGCCCGATTATTTATGGGCCGGGCCGGGCTAAATTTACACCCATACCAAAGGGAGAGTAGCCTTCAAGATCTCTTTTGTTGAGGAGACTTCCTCAGGACAAAAAAAGTGTTCGAGAAGAGGTGTCTGCACCACTCCCTAAGACTCCAGAAGCAGCTAGTTTCATAATTAATTGAGATATCCCAAAGAATAATTGAGGGATTCATTTGGTCAGGAGAAGTGGTTTTCGTACTACTTTTTGTTCGGTCAGCAATGGTCAAGCTGCAGCAAAAAGAAAGGATTAGGCTTGGATAAGGATAACACAAACAAGGCTTACCTTTGGCGAGTTCCTTTTACCTGTTATTTTGATCCTTTTAGGCTCCTGAAGGGGAGCTACTACTTCAGGATTGCTTTCACTTTTGGATGGTTCTGCAATAAAGACCGGATTAGATACAGTCTTGATATATGTTGGCATAAGCAATGGTTGAGTTACAGGATTACCTTTCCTCTTAGAACGGGTAGTTTGAGATGGTCCTTCAACCCTTGCATGTTTCTTTTGGCTCTAAGGCCACTAGTTTCTCAAGAGCCTCCCGTTCTGGAGAAATATGGGCCAGGACCTCCTCAAGTGATTTTGCAAAGTGTTTTTCCACATGTAAGCTCTACCATTTTTCAAATTTGGTTGTTTTTGCTCGAGTGAATTCAATTAGGGTAAAGTTCTTTTTGAGGTCCAGAAAGTTACCCCTGGCTTTTTCTAAGTCGTTTGCACGAACCATAGGTCGGTTAGTAAAGTCCTCATTACAGGACTAGAAGGGTGGAACAGGAAGTAGTTGACAGAATCTGAATTGGCGAGAAAATTGGGCAGCGTTATAATACTCCACACCACATCTATTGTTATTTGGAGTAGCAGCCAAACCATAGAGGAGGTCCCTAGAAATCCAGAGGTAGAGCATACCTGATATCCAAAGGGAGAGTAGCCTTCAAGATTTCTTTTGTTGAGGAGACTTTCTTAGGACTGAAAAAGTGTTCAAGAAGAGGGGCATGCACCACTCCTTGAGGCTCCAGAAGCACCTGTCTTCTTTAGCTCTGTGAGTGAGTTAAACAGGGTGTCGAAGTCTTCATCTTCATCATCACCAACATCTAAAACTTCCACAGGCTTGGATGATGTCTGAGTGGGCTTAGGCGACAGGGACTTGACTTTCTCATGAGTTTGGGAAGAGGCTTCATGCTTAGGACAAATGTTGGTGTTTCATCATCAATCGGGATACCCTGAAGAATAAATGAAGTTAGAATACATCCACAGCAATCAAGGTAAAGAAAAAGTATAAAGGACTTACCACTGGCTCAAAAGCTGTGGAGGTGTTCCCAAAGGCAGCAGGGGTAGTCTCTTTCTTTTACTTCTTTCATCCTTTCTTTTGAGGGGTAGATTCCACTTGCCTTTCAACATCTTTGAAGCCGGCCTGAAGAGTTGAAAGGATTAGTATAAACATAAAGTAATGTTACGTTCAGGCCAAGAAGTGAAAGTTACTATGATTGAGAGATTCATTTGGTTAGGAGGACTGGTTTTCGTACTACTTCTTGTTTGGCCAACAATTGTAGCACTAGGGTCCTGCAGCAAAAAGTAAAAAAGTAAGGATTAGGCCTGGATAAGGATAAAACAAATAAGGCCAAAGGCTGAATACCTTTGGCTAGTTCCTTTTAGCCGTTACTTTGATCCTTTTAGGCTTCTGAAGGGGCGCTGCTTCTTCAGGATTGCTTTTACCTTAGGATGGTTCCGCAGTAAGGACTGGATTAGATACAACCTTGATATATGTTGGCATAAAAAATGCTTGAGTTACAAGATCTCTTTCCTCTTAGAGCAGGTAGTTCGAGATGGTCCTTCAACCATGGCATGTTTCTTTTGAGTTTGAGGCCACTAGTTCCTCAGGAGCCCGTTCTGGAGAAATACGGGCCAGGACCTCCTCAAGTGGTTTTGCAAAGTGTTTTTCCACATGCTCGCTCTACCATTTTCCAAAGTTGTTGTTTTTGTTCCAGTGAATTCAATTAGGGAAAGTTCTTTTTGAGGTTTAGAAAGTTACCCTTGGTTTTTTCTAAGTCCTTTGCATGAACCACATGTCTGTCAGTAAAGTCCTCATTATACGAAAGGGTGGAACTGGAAGAAGTTGATACAGTTTGAATTGGCGAGCAAATTGGGCTGCATTATAATACTCCAGACCACATCTGTTGTTATTTGGAGTAGTAGTCAAACCATAGAGGAGGTCCCTAGAAATGAGGAAACTGGACCAGATCTCAAAGTTCTCATCATAATCATCTGTGGGGTCAAAAGCAGGGTTCTTTAGCCACCAAGGAACAATATCCCTTAGAAACTTTGTACAACCACGGCCCATGGCATTCAACTTAGAGTAATAGAATCAAAAGTGCACAAGTTAGCCTGATACCTAAGAATCGGTCAATGTGAAGCCTTGCTTTAGCGTTAATTGAACTCCTTACTAGTGCACGATGGGATTGGGTTCTTAGTGATTAATCGATGTGGGCCTTAGTTAGCTTGATACCTACGGTATCCAAGAATAGGAAAGAAAATCAATTAGGCTTACATGATCAATCAACCCATGAAGACAAAAAAAAACTACAACGAAATAGGAGTAATAATTTAGAGATAGATCGATCAATGACGAACATGACAATTCATAGTTGTGTAAGTGAGACTAGAAATCACATGGGCACGGACAATTCCAAATTCACTATTCAAATCAGAACCGGTACAATAAATCTCAGGTGTTTTCAACAATTTTTTCCCTGTCAAAATGGTTTCTACAAGTTCATACGAGACACACTTGATTCCCACTACATGTTCTTAGTACTTGAGATACCTTTTTTCTAAGACAATTAATGTTACGTATCACGATACTTCTAGTTAAAACTTTGGATCGTAGTCAAGGGCAAAGGGAAGGAGAGAGTGGGTCAAATTGCCCCAAGCAACAATCAAATAATCATGAAAATTATTACGGCAATGAAAATCGTGTAGAATCAGTGTGTCATCGAACAAGAAATTGACGGAGAAATGATAGATTATATACATGTACTTGTAAATAAATATTTAGGACAAATCCCAATAAGGCTTATAGTGCATTATTTTGAAACATGAAAAGTCATTAGTGTCGTCTTTTGTAAAGTCATACCTTATGAATAAATATTGGAAATGTTAAATATAGGGGAAAAAAAAAACAATTATTCTTTGACCCCACTCATAGGGGGGAAAGAAAAAAAAAATTGAACAAAGGACAGAAAGATCCTAAACCTCCCACATTACGCAGGGAATGAGAGTTTTCCTCCAACAACCTACTTTTTTATTCTTCTCTTCTGTGTATAAATATGCACAAACAAGGGATCGAGGAGCCAAAAAGAGCGGATAACAGAGGAAAAACACAGAGACAATAGTTTCAGAGTAAAAGGAAAAAGAACAAAATAGGGGAAGAAAACATAGATTAAGAAAGAAGAATAGTCCGAGGTAGAGGGAAAAAAAAACACTGAAGGCGTTTCCGGTTTAAGGAACTTAACAGGTATCACCTTTGTGCTCTCTCTCTCTCTCTCAAAAGATTATATTTGGTTTCCTTTTCTGAACCATGATCCGTTTGATTAAAGAGAAAAAGATAATAGAAAGTGAAGTAAGAGAAAAAAAAAATGTTTGTTTTTTTCTTGCAATCATTTGATTAGGATGAATATTTTGTTAAAAAAAAAATGTAGAAAAAATGTGTACCTTTGTTTGAATAGGGTAAATACGAATGTAATAGTAATTGTTGTTGATTCTCACAAGAAAATAAATTTTCTTACACATTTTGTGAGAAAAAGTAAGACAAGCTCTAAAGCTTTAGAAGGTTGTACGAAAAAAATTTCTTTCTATCACTTTTTACGACATTCTTGCTAAGTGAGCACTAAAAAATATTATTTATTTTTTTTGACTTTCTTATATTTTCTATCATTATCTCGCCAATCAAACAGATACAAAAAAACAAAAGAAAATAAGAAAGGTACAAATTCAATAGTTCGGTTGATATGGCTGAATAATTTTGAAAAATAAAAACCCCGCCGGAAAAGAAGTCTGTCGACTTACTGGTCTCAAAGAAAATGTTATTTACTATTGGAGAGTTCTTTTTGATAACTCAGGTTATTAGATCAGATTACTGGTACCTTGCCATCAATCTCATTCTCACCAACCTCAATCGGGATAACGATGAATACAAATTTTTTAGATTATTGTTGATTCTGCTATAGATTATAGATTTTGAATGTTAATAAGCTGTAAAATCAAGATTAAGCTTGAGGAAAAAAGAGTTTTTAAATATCCATCCTCAGATCTCATCTCATGTAAATATTCATCAAGTACTTTTTGAATAATTATGTTTTCACCCTTTCAAATGATGAATTTCCTATATTACCCTTTTAATAAGATATTCATTTGTATGTGTATATTTGCCTAAAATGGTGGTATTATAGTAATTATAATTACCTAAAATCATGAGATGATTTATGGATATGAATCGAGGGAATTTTCAAAATTTCAAATTCTTAATGGATATATTCTAAATCATTCTCTCTCCTTAATTTCGTGAATTTTCAAATCCTTGTTTTTTGTGAATTTTTGTAAAGCACGAATGCACTATGATTTATTTAAAAAATATGAATACACCATATCTTATTCATGAAAACACAATAATAAATTAATCAAAAAAAATATGAAAACATGACTAAATTAATAAAAAAAATATGAAAAACATGAATACAATATATTTTTAATAGATCATAAAAAATATGAATAAATTAATCGATCATATTTTTCATGAAAACACTATGAAAAAATGTGAATACATATATTTTATTCATAAAAACACATAAATTAACATAAAAAACATGAATACACCATAAAAAAAAAACATGAATACAAATGACCTTCTCGCCGGTGGTCGGAAAACGTATTTATTTATATCGGAATACATGAAAAATCATGAAAACAAAAAAAACACAAACAAACATATTGTGTCAGAATTGATCTAAGTTAAGAACATAGTTAGAAAAACAATAAATTTGTTAACATGGTAAATATGCAAAACAAAGGAATCACCGAATGACCACCCCATCAGACATCCACCGCATCCTCCATAACCACCCCATCGTGATGTCCATCGTCAACACGCCTCTACTGCGAAATCACCCAGGCCGCCACACCCCTCCATCTCGACACCGACGTCGGCGATCTCTTCTCTCTGTTCGGTCTAACTTAGCGACAGTCAGAGTGGGACGGGAGGAGGCAGTCCAATAGGCGAGATCCGGTCAGCGGCAACGGCGGCGCGGCAGAGGGAGATGATTAGTGACAGAATGGTGGTGAGGGTGCGGCGGGCCGGGAAGAGGCAGTCCAATCAGCGAAATCTGGCCAGGGGCAGTGGCGGCGCGGGCAGAGGGAGACTTTGGGTGACAGAAAATCGTGCGGCTAGTATTTGCTGAAAATGGTGCCGAGATTTTAGAGGAGAGGAATTGGGATGAAAATGGGTTTTTAGAGAGAGAGGGATTTGGGATGAAATGGTGCCGAGATTTTTGGGAACTTAAAACAGAATCTTTTTGATTTTGGTTAAACGGTGACAACCCCTTTTTTTTTTTTTGGAATTTGTGGAGTTATGTTTCCGTCCTAAATTTTTGTGCGGTATATATACATATATGTGTGTAAGTAATATATAAGGGTACTGTTGGGATTATAAAAATTTTGCCATAAAGTACAACAAATTGAAGAAAAGAGACTACCTATTTTGGCTAAAAAATCCAAATGGATTATTTATTTTTTTTGCATTTGTTAGTTAATTTGTCACGCTCTCGATTTTCAACCTAAATAAAGATAGTTTTTCATAAATAAAACCCCTCGCATTATCTTACATAATACCCCAAAAGAGTTCACCATATTCTAATCATTAAATTACAGATCCAACTCCAAGAGTTGAAATACATTACATCATAGAAAGAAATAGAGTTAAGGTGCTATTACATTCCCAAAACATGTTTTATCAAACGTCCATGAGTCTCTTTGGCCACTTCTTTTGAAAATATGCACTTGAATACATGCACTTCGCTCCGTTCTACTGCTCCGAGTTCACACCTGAAAAATGATAGGTTGAGCTACACTAGCCTAGTAGAGAAATCTACACAACCATTATATGCAAATGGGATGACTGGTAGGATGAATAACAAAATCAAGAGTGAATAACAGAAGCAAGGTACGATATCTCAATGAAAAAACAAAACACGACTAGTAGTTTTCCCAACATCGATGACATAAATGAAGTACTATGACCACATACTAAGACTCTAAGCTAACCACAACACCCTATTCCGAATACTCTATCCGCTTTTCGACTTCACTTTAGTCATAACGTCACACGTTTAAAGAAAAGAACCTGTTGATACATGACTCTATGGTGTTGTTTCGACAACCAATCATTTCTCTCATACATTTATCAAACAAACCCTTACGTTTACTCACATACATCACTCTTGCAATCCCACATCACACGTCATAAGCCAGTGCTCTTTTCGGGCTGTTTATGGAGCCCTGCTACTCCTTACAAATACCTTCCTCACTAAAGGAACTAAATCACTTCACATAGTATAGATCACTATACCACAATTCGTCCAAAACACCTCACAATTCAACCGTTCATCTTAATCACATATAATGATTTCACAACGAAGACTTATTCACAAGAGGTAGTAGTTGTAATAGTAATAAGGATAATCCGACTTCATTCAACTCATAATCATTACACCATTCATTCTTCATATAAGCATTCACATATCAAGGGATATTCTCTCGCAACGGCTCATAGATTTTCACCTTACAACTCATAAAATCATACAATTTACGCAAATGACGTATCACATATCGAACATAAGGAACATGTCTCACATACCCCTGCCTGGCATTGTTTAACTCAAAGGAGTGTCCTATGTGTTTGTTTTCCACATTGCATGTCAACACATACAACCCTCGCCCACCTATATTTCTTATGTTCTCTAAACCCTTGTTTCGGTGTCATAAGACTCATACGGAACCCAACGACCACCACAAAGCCTCGTATACCACTAACCTCGTCAAACCACTCAATTAAGTACTTAGGAGAACCTAAGAACATCCATGTCTCACCCGAACGATTCTAAGGAAAAGGATTTTCCAACATCTACGAACATATCTATCTTATTTTGGCTACCAAATCTTATTGGTTAAGAATTAGGAGATGAGACCACCACCATTGGAAAGTAGACTTCCGGCACATGAATTTCGATATAAAATTTACCCAAAACGGAGTTCGGATGAAAAAGTTATGCCCTTCCGAAATTTTACCAAAAATGCTGATTTTCCATTTCCTACCGGTAGGACACAATTTTCTACCGGTAGGAGACCAGAATTTTACAAAATGACTCTACTGGACAGCGTTTCTACCGGTAGGGCCAAAACTCCTACCGGTAGGACTTGGGTTTTCAGTGCCCGACTTTCAGATTTCACCAGAACAATTCCAACAACAAAACCAATGATCTAGGGTGCGATTCAAACACCAACTCAACACATAAACATATAATAGTTGTGAGAAATCCTTACCTCGAAGTCGAAGAACGAAATCCAAGCCCAACCAAGCAAGCCCTAGCTCTGAAAACTTCGAATCATCCGAATACTCCTCTCCGAGCTCAAACCCACAAATTTCCAAGCTCTAGAACACTTGAATGCGAGAACTTTGCAGCGGATTGAGGTGGGTTCGAGGTATTTTTGGGTGTTAGAGTGTGAGAGTTTGAGAGAGAGAGGGAGAACGAGAGGAGCCGAGAGAGAGATCGGGAGGAGAGAGAGAGGGTTGGGGATTTTGATCCTCTACACCCTCACACACACACACACACACACATATATATATATATATATATACTAGGACACACACCAACCACACTTGCACTCCCTTCACTTTTAATCCTATCACATTGATCCCAAATCAAATAATTTCAACCAATTTCACATTTACTCGATAGTCTAACATTAATAAAACCTTTAAACGATTTTTTTTGAAAATACGGGTCTCTACATAATTTTTTTTTGATTATTGCTTCATGATGACGATAGAAATCTAAAAGGTACTCCCTATGTCCCTTTTTAATTGTCCACTACGATTCTGTATGTCATTTTCAATGGCTTATATCTCTCGACGTATATTATGTTTTACTACTATGTTTTTTAAATTGTCTTATATATAGAAATAATTGAGATCTATCAAATAAGATTCATATTGTATATTTTTAGCAATATAAATTGAGAGATATAAGCAATTAAAAATGACATACAGAATCGTAGTGGACATTTAAAAAGGGACAAAGGGAGTAAGAAATTACGATTGAAACCCAATTTTTTTGAATAAAGATGAAAAAATTGGCTTATTGCCTTACTTGGTCTTTATTAAAAAAATTGGGTTTTGATTGTATTCTTTGCCTTTTAGATTCCTCTTGTCATGAAGAAGTAATAATCCAAAAAAATTCGACGAAAAACTAACAAATACGATTTTTTTTTTAAATAAGAAAAAAATAATCTATTTGAAATTTTTAGCCAAAATAGGCTTCTAATGGATATTTTGAGCATGGTTGGAGATGCTCATATTTGTAGGGCTGCTCAAAAAATTCGGTGAACCGTAAAATCGATTTGTACCTTTTAGATTTTGTTCGTGGACTAATGGTCTAGACACAGATTGAAAAATTAGAAAATAGTGACTCGCGGTTCGGTCAACGAATTTTTATTATGAAACCATGGATTAACTGAACCGGAGCATGAGATAATAAATATATATAAATATATGTGTATTTATATAATCAATTGTTAGTAATATTAAAACTTTTTTCGATCAATTTTAGTATTTTACCTGGATAATGGGATATAGTGTTGATGTACATAAAATATATGGGTAAATTGTAATTTTTTTTACGATAAGTTATGGGCAACCCTAGTTTAGTTTTAGTGGTTCGGTTTTTTTCTAGTTTTTTTTTTTTGAAATGTTATGTACTTTAACTATATAATCTACTAGTGTTTAAACTCTTTTGAATTTGATTTTAAAAATAGACTTTTGGTAGTTTATGTAAGATCATCCATAATGTAATAATCAAAATTGGATAACCAAAAGTTGCAACATCATCTTTTAATTATCCATTTAGTGGTTGTTAAAGTTAGCAATGTCAAATTCCACATTGTTTACTTTTTTGCCCATAGTCAAAATAGGTTGGCAAAAATTTATATTTAACGGTTAATTTTTTTCTTCTCAATTTAATAGTCTACATTGGCATTCTAGTAAAATAAGGTCCCGTTCCGAAACGTAAAATAAAGTATTTATTTTTTACGAAGGCAATTTCAAACTCAAAAATAATGTGTTTATGCAAATAATTTTCCTACCAATATGAATCTTGTTTGATAGATCTCATCAAGATATTTAATACGGTGCAAAAAAAATTAAAAAAATATTTTTCATTTACATTATTTTTGAATTTGAAAATGTGAAATAAGCTGCTTATTTTATAAGAAGGTTTCTGGAACGGGGCCTAAGTGAAAGTGAAGTGCATTTGTTAAGATTCATAAAGTGATAAATATTATTAAAAATACAACCACTTGCTGAAGTGGAAAGTGAGTTTTACCTACCAATAAAGCATTTGCTTTATGGAGAGTGAGTTTTACTCTCTCATAATGAATGTACTTGATTGAGAATATATGGAGTCTGATAAATTTGGTTATTGACAAAAAGTTGCTAGTTATGATTATCCAGATGTCAAAATTTGATGAGTTGCCAAGAGATACTAAGTTTGGTTATTACAATGTGAACACTTTTTTTAGCAACATATTGCAAATTTAGCAACCTTTTGGTTTTTTGATTATTACATTGTGGATGCTCTAACAAGTACTTTGGTAGTATTAAACTTAATTCTTAGTGTAACCTTCTCCTCTTTTAGTGTGAAATATATTATTGACTTTATTTTTGTTAAAATCTGTGGACAAAATGGTAACCGATCCACAAGCCACGGATTGAATTGGGACCAGACCGTAGGACTTTTGGTCTGAACACGAATTTTATTTTGTAAAACCGTGACTATCGGTTCCGTCCTCGGATTTTCAGAAATCCGAACCGGATCGCGAGCAGCCCTGCTTATTTGTACTCACCAAAGCATACCGTCACCAATCACCTCAAACCCACCACGAATTCGACGCAGCGCCACCACCTCCACCCGCTCAAATAGGCCGAAGCTTTCAATTCAACCCTCAAAGCCTAATCTCCTACCTATACAACTCCTAAAAATTAATGTCCGTTTTTAAACCATAGGAAAAAGGTGACGATTGTGAATGTAGGAGCTAATTTAGGATTCCCAGTACAGTTTTTGACTTTGTGAATCTGGAAACTGCATTGATATGGAGGTTCAGAATGCCGAAGAACAAGCATTGCGAAAGCATTTTTCGGACGCCAAGAACCAATCGGATACATATTCATGTTCAGCACCAACTTAATTGTATGTTCATTCCACCTCCCTCTGTTGAATCCGTTTCTTTTCCCCCTCCCCATTCTCTCTAATGTCAAGCCCAAGAGGTTTGGCCAAGTGAATATGAGAAAGCTAAAGTGTATTCCACTTAAAGCAAACATTCCAAACCTTGGGGCCACTTTACCCGATCGGGCTCCAGCAATTAGTCTAGTGCGCACAAGCTGGTCTGGAAATCCAGTTATAAAAAAAGAAGTAAATTCTTTCTACTGTCCCATGACAGGGTCCTTATCCCTATTAACGATCTCTGTTTAGATCGAGATCAAGTTCTTGAGAGTTCGTCCAAATCCCAATACACAATGCTTAAAGAGCAATCAAGTTAATACCACAAATAGAAAGATACAGAGACTTTTTCGTGGTTTCCCTACTGTATAATTGAGTACATTAACGGGTTTTCACTATGTATCAAATGAACCAAATGAACACAGTACAAGAGTTGTGTCACATCAAACCTGGATAGTCATCGAAGTGCAAACCAAACCAAACCGAATAAGGCTTCACAATCCCGACACCATTACTAGGAATCCTTTGAATTAGGGATTAGTCACCTTAAGGTTATTCATTATGGATTCAATGCCTCAAAGCCTAATCACACGTCCTAATATGTAAAAAGGAAGCAAGAAACTTCCTACAAAAGTAACAAGACGGCGGTTGTGAGAGAAGACGACTTCCTCATAAAGGATGCTTCCTAAATCCTAATATAGACTACTAGTAGTAGAAGTTTCGTAATATCTCGATTCATTAGAGGATTAAAATGGAGGATTAGGGTTCGGGGAACATGTTCTATGATTAGCCACTGCCAGTCATTTTTGTGGCGTGTTGCAGTATTCTTTCGCTAAGTTTTGATAAAGTTGTTCCAATGGAGATAAAATCATTCTTTGACTTAACTCAATTATGAAGATCATGGCGATTTAGACTGTATACATAGCAACACATAGATGCTGATGTGACGATAAACGCTTTCCCATTTCTTGTGCCAAATTTGGCTTGAGAAGGACAAAGCTATTTTTGTGGCTCGACATTTGGCAAGCCATTAGAGGTCATGTTTTGAGACCCCTTGCCAAATTATGGTTTTCCCAAGATAAATGACGTATCATTGGGTATGCTCTTATATAGGGATTAACCTATATCAAATAGAGGGTTGGATTAGCAGGTTACAAGTTCAACCATGGATAGACCGAAAGATGGATGAGCCCAGACGACAGCCCTACCTAAGTTTCAAAATTTGTTTAGAATTGTTGTAGCTTTGTTTCACATTTTATTATTTTGTAAGTTCGCTCGACCAACGTTCTTTGAAAAAAATCTAACATCCTCCCATCAAGGTTTTTGAAAAGAAAAAGAATTAACTACGCACCTCCTTGAATTGTATGCATATATGTTCATATCTTACCATGTTTAGTAATTGTAAATGTTGATCAAACATACTCACAAAAGTTTCTTGTTAATAATTCTGCAATTTTTTATTGGCAGAAATTGAAATCGCCTTATGTATGTTAAACAAATATATATATTTTTTTCAAGCTCGCCCACCCAGCATTAAAATTCTACATCCGTCCTTGGTATCAAATCTGGATTAAATTACTTATTCAACCAATGGTTAAGTTATGTCTTTCTTTTCATTTGCTCTACCCAAAGCTCTTTATCCGAACGTAGAATAACTAATCCCATGATACATATAAGTATCCCGTGGACCTCCCCTCTATCGCTATCCATGATCCCTTTTTCTTCCAATCCTTTTCGTAATCAATCTGGAATATGGATATCAACGTGTCCATTTGTTCAAACTGGTGAAGGATGTATGAATGGATAGATGGGCCAGAAAGAAAAGGTAAGAGAAATATAAGAGGACAATGAAACGAGTCCACTAACCTACAGAATTAAGTTTGCTCTTATTTTTTACCATCTCTTAGAATGCTGTAGGATTTTCCCAAGGTATTTGCCCTCTAACATGACATGCAATCATCCCTGATTGCCTTTCTTTAACCCATTGACTGCATGTGCTTGTCTTTAATCAAAGAGTCTGCATGCCATATGGTAAAAATGACTTGTATTAACACTTTTGGTAAACAAAATCAATATCAGACAGTATTTGGTCAAGGTCTAACAATATCATCTCTTTCCTAAAGCTACAAGTTACTGTAAAATTGTCATATAGGTAAATTGACAGAACCACAATAGAACTAATGCAACAGAACTACGTGGATTTTGTGCGCGAAAAGTTCCAATCGAGTGAACATATTAAATAACGCATACTCTTAACACACTTTACAACGCTGTGCAACACACTGCTCATGTTCTTTCAATTGTCCATATAACTTCCATCAGTCCAGCACACACTGCAAATATCAGTCCAGGTATTGATATTATCCTAAATTTTTCCCGTGGTCATGAATAATCTTTTGTTGTCAGGGCAATTAAAATTAGTTAAAATGTCCAAACTAAATAAGCCGTGTACTGGAAGTGAGATGTCGAACTTAGGGGTTGAAGAATAGTGTGGGTGTACCGTGTCCACTATGATGAAATGGGAAGTGGGAACTCACTTCTTAAATAGTACTGCTTCCATACGTAATGAACTGTCCTGTTATCTGGAAAAGAAAATGAATGAAAAGCTAAGGTAGCTTGTCATTTTCATAAAATTAAAGAAAGAGTTAAAAGACAACAAAAATAAATAGAAAAGATGGAGGACTTGTCAGTTTGTGCTAGGTTTACTGATTCAAAATGTTAACCTGTATAATTAGGACTTAAGAGGTAAGATATACAAATGTAGTTTTATCTTTATCACCATTTTTCAATAAATGTTTCATCTATTTTTTTTTTTTGGGTAAATAATGTGTCATCTATTAAAAGTGACCTCCTGTACATTTGCTGCGCATACATCCATTGTTGCGTTCCACAATTCATTTTTTACTTGCACAGTTATAACACTGTTCCTGTCTTTCTCCTAAATTTGGTGGAAGGTTTAATCTTGCCTTCTTATGTTGCCATAACTTCCTGTATCTAGGAACTACCCAAATACTAATTGAGAGATCAAAGGGGAGACCAATATAGATCCTCTTATATAGATCGAACAGGTTTGGCCTGACCCTTCTTGTTTTTCCGTGTTTTTCACTCTCGGCTCTCCCATTGAAAATTCACAATTTTTACCTAAGAGCTTTCCAATGTAACCTCTTGAGCCCTCACTGCTTTGTGTACCGAGAAGCCATAAAAGGCACCAAAATATACAGCAAGACCGGGGGGAAATCTCCAATCCTGGCTGCACCTTTGCTAGTTTTTAAAGTTTTTTTTGGTTTCTTCCCGATCATGCAGCTCAAGAGTTGGAGTGGTAAACCCTCTTCCTGTGGACACCTCCCCGAAGGGGCATCGCCACACAAATATCCTCACTACATGTTTCCTCTTTATAAACCAAAATCATAGATATTCCCATGACTAGGAACATCTCAACACGATAATGATTACCGCTAAATAGAGTTGCCACTTAGTTTATTAAAACTAAGAAAACAAGTAGAGATTTGGGTATGAGAGCCAAAAGTATGATAAGGGGAAGGTGTTAGACACCCCTCTACGCTCGGTCGTGAGACCAGCCCATAATCATTCAACATAGAACTAATATTCGCTTTATTTAATTCTACACAACCATTTATTAGCCTTTAAACAGTTAATAAGTGATCCAGGATAGTAAATAAACCACATGCAATGATATGCACAAAACACAGAATCTATCCATGGATTCCTCGGCTGGTGAATGGATTACGCGGCCAAGGGATCCGACCGAGGGATCCCACTGGTTTGATGTACCGGCCGGCTAAACAAAGCCCCGGCCGGTGTTCTCCCTCACACCGAACAGTTACAGCAGAAAACTACGATTATAGTGTAAAAATAGAAATTAAATCAAACCATAGGAACCTGGGCCTCACCCCACCTTGATCCCTAAGTAGCTTGATTACTTTGGATTGAGGGTGATTGGTTGATTTGCTATCTCAAAACCCTAATAACTAGAGTAGGTACTTCGGGGTTTGATCGCTCTGATTGCGGCTGCTCACGGGGAGTTGGGGCTTTTGTAGAGGGGGTATGACAGATGATTTCTGCAGAGTATTATGGTAGGAGGGTGTATTCAACCTTAATTACGGAACCCTAAAGGCCTCTATTTATAGGCAATGGTTAACTCACTCCGGCTAATCACAATGCACAAATCAAATAGGAAGCATAGGGCAACAAGACCTTTATTGGGAAGTATTTTCGTAGCCCGGAAGCAACGTTTCATGGCTGCTAGGGTTTGAGTTCGGATCAAACAATGACAGAATGTTCTAGCACTCTGGGCAAAGCGATCTTGCGGCCGAGGAAATGATTCTTACGGAGAGATTTCAACCACCATATTCCACGGGTGAAAGAAAGAAGTGATGGCCGTGAGATCGATCTGGCAGCCAACAAATCAATTCTACCTAAACACTGTATTTCTCTCTTAAAAGGCTTTCTGGCTCTGGATTGGGTCCTCTAAGTGGCTAAAAGTACTCACAAAGTCCCTCGGGTTTACGAGAAGTCAATCAACAATCAATGTATCCTATTCATCATCGGGATGGTTCCTAAGGTGGGACCTGAGGTATCTGTTTAGCCAAATTAGGGTGTCTATACTTCCCAAAACCTACCTAGTGGATTGTCACGCCCCAAATCTGGGAGCATGACCGGCCGTGTACCGTGAAGTAATCATGGGACACAAAGCCTAATTAAAAATATTTTTAGTAGCTTGAAACAAATAAAGAAATACTGGATATTTTATTACAATAAAATGCGCGATTCCAAACCAATATTTTTCTTAAGCAAATGACACAATAACTCATATCTTTCAATCTCCTACTCCATAATGAACTGCCAATTAATAAAAGTGCGGAAGCTAATAAATAAAAGTGCGGAAGCTTTTTGACAATAGAAAAGAAATAAAAATGCAGACGTCCTAGAGGTCCAAACACAAGGTCCCAAAAACGCCGCAGAGTCCACTATAATGCTCCATGAACTAACTTGAAAAATAATGTGGAATAAATCCGTCAGCTGACGAGCTCAGTGAGTAGTTAAGCATGCTAAGGGTGATAATACAAAGTGGCATACTTTTGAACGAACGATAATGAGGGTTCCAAGAAGTGGTTTCAAATTAATAAGGGAGATAGATAGTTCAACGAATACTAACAGCAAACCAAATACTGAACAAAATGATCAACAGCTCGACAAAGGGTATCCACCAATTGAATAATAGATTATTGAATAATATGAACAATCATCGAATCACCAAAAGAGTTTGTACCAAACAATGAGTCCAATAATATCCAAAAGATGAACAATAATAAACGGAAGTCTAAACCAAAGTGGGAACCATATCTTCCAATTACGAAATATCAAATGCCAAATATTTTCTCAGGGCTTCGCCCGTTGGATCCAACACCGTACTTAGAGTCACCACAGGATGGCGCCTAGGACCTTTTCCCTAAGCCAATCCGGAATAGGGTCACAGGGTATTCCACAAGTTTTTTCCCTATCCGTTGAGCACTAGAGTCACAGGGTATTTCACAAGTCTTTTCCCTAGTGGCCAAAGTCACCACGATATCTCACGGGTCTTTTCCTTGGACTTTTATAAATATAAACATAATCCATGGTCCCAAACACAAATAGAACAACGGCGAACCAGAGTCACCTGCACCAGGAATATTCTCTGTGTCGTTGCAGAATCACAATAATATTATGAAGCAACAAGAAAAATATGGGCAATCCAACAATCGAAAATATCATCAATAAACCTTGTATGCCAAAGGGTACGTCAATCGTCAATAAATATGAGAGCGACGAATAAGAATATCACTTATCGAATTACGAGTAAACAGATTGTCAAGAACAGATAGGCTCAAGGGGAATCCAAAAGAAGGGATCACATGCTTAACCACTCACCTCGATGTCTGAATGAATGCAACCAAATACGAAGCGTGATACTAATCGGCTATTCTAAATCACAAATAAAAGAAACAGATAAAATTATAAGTATGCATAACTATTACCTAACACTACTGTTATGATTAATATACAATTAAATCTAACACTTAATTAGACCACGATTTCCCGAACACATGCACACCCACGACACCCAACAAAATCCACTGTCAATGCCATTAGCCAACAGCCCATTCACAAACCACTTTTCTCCTTCCTAATTCACACACGGCACCACTTGCACGCACATCTCTTTGATCTCCACCAACAATTCCCCACTGTTTTCCCAAATCAAAGCCCCTATTTCTGTGTTTATATAACCATAAACTATATACTCAACAAGGAAGAAAAAGAGACGATAAAAATCTTACCCGACGATTCGCCGATCCGAAAACTACCCGACGAACTCTCAACTGCGGCTTCTCTCTTCCTCCCTCTCGTTCTCAACTTTTTGGAATAAAATAACCCTAAACGTTTCCTCACCCTAATAAATTGTCCACGTTCAAACTTAAAACCTATCTAGTCTAATTACACAATCTACCCAACATTATTCTTTACGTTAACTAATCACTTATGGGGACCCATTCCCAGTTTAACCAAACTTAGGATTTTAAGCGATACGTGTAACTGATGCCAAAAATAAGCAGACCATCATATTTTTTTTTAGCAAGAAGTTTGAAAAGAAAAATGAAAGATTTAATTATTTGCGTCAAAAAAAATATTATTATTATTTTTTTACTGAAAAAGTGGGACGTCACAGTGGATGGTTTGTCATTCATGCATCAATAAGAAGATTAGAGGAGAGGCTAGCCTTCCCACTAGTAGTTAGTACGTTAGTCCCCAAACCCAAGTGGCGATTCCAATATGCAAACCTTCCTTTTATAACTTAATGGCCATACTCTGGAATTGATGGAAGCCGTTTGGTTGTAAAAGGTCGGTCTTTCCTCAATGAAGCGAAAGTAGAGCAGAAATGATGGAATAGCCCACTCGAAAAAGTGAGCTTGTTAATACCACCTGTCTCTTTTACTTTCCGTTGCCTTTTCTATTGATCTAATTCGTTTAAGCCTCTTCTTCTTGGATGAAGAATACCGCAGCATCAGGCATGGTTGTCAGCACCCTCATTGCTGCTGTTATGTTTACGACGGCTTTTACTGTTCCTGGAGGTAATGATGAGAAGACTGGCCGGCCTATATTTCTGAAGTATGACGAGTTCACGGTTTTTGTCTTGTCCAGCGCATTATCAATGTTTGCATCCTCCACCTCACTGTTGATGTTTTTAGGAATTCTCACTGCCCGCTATGCAGAAAAGGATTTCTTTCGCTCTTTGCCAGTGAAAGTGATCATGGGTCTTTTCTGCCTTTTCTTGTCCATCGTAACCATGATGGTGGCCTTCGGATCTGCTATATTTATGACCGTCATTAATGATCGTTTATCATGGGTTAACATTCCGGTTATCCTTCTTGCACTCATACCCGTAGCTATTTTTTGTATATTGCAGTTTCCCCTCCTCATTCATATAATCCATTGCACTTTTGTGTCGCGACCATCTCGAGCAAACCCGGAAAACATCCCCTTGGACATCGTTGATGTTTTTCTAGTTTGGTTGCCATATGTAACTATCTCTGGAGTATATGCTTGTAACTTCATGTACACATAGTCATATTCATGGTTTGACAGATGAAGGATAAGGCTTTGGTGTTCTTATTAAATGAAATTCATCTTCCATGTGTAAGTTGTCTTTTGAAAATTTTTTGTAGGGAGACTTAGCCAAAAACATGTTTTGCCCTTATGGCTCAATAACTCAAAAAGTTGAAGGATAAATGAAAACTATTTTACCATCCTAATGGCTAATTTTTCCATTTTTGTATGCACAATGTGTTTGTTTCTTCTTCATATATATTGTGGTTTTGGAGTTATCAACATACACTTCTTGCGGACGTTGCTTTTTTACCATCTTCTCTACCAGCTTTTGACATTTTGCAAAACCACGAAAGAACATATTTTTTTATCTCATCTGGTTGAGAAAGAAAATACTAGTAGAAGATTTACATACCAAATCCCAAGTTTTGATCCAGGTAAAAATTCAAACCATGTGGACGATGGCATTGGTGGCGTGGGACCGTTGTCGGAGGCGTGGAGATAGGTATAGACGTTAGCCGGCGTTTAGGTGGTAGGACCGTTTGTTGGTGGGGTGGAGGTGGTGTCGACAGAGGCAACAGCACATTGATAGGAGTGGGGTCGGGCGACCCCATGGGAAAAAAAAATAAAGAGGCTGATTGATTAAACGAAAAGAGCAAAACACGGATTAAACGAAAAGAGCAAAACACGGCCTCTGTTGAATTGCTCTTTCTATCATCGACGTATTTGCTCTCTCTCGCTGGCTTGCCCCCGGCATTCGTTGGAGTCTTGGTTGGCTGTTACGGCATTAAGGTTTTGATGAGTTGTTAATTGAAATAGATTATTAAGGACCCTTAGGATGTATTTTTTTTCACCGAACGATGCGATGTCAAAAAATTGATCCAAATTAAGTAAAAATTAACCAATTAACTTTTGATTGAGGAAGAAATCCCCAGTTACTGCAACTGAACATATGCACTCTTTTACATCATCTTCCCCTCATTACCTTTGTCCATGCACAAGTAGCTGTATTCTCTGATTTTGCATTCTTTGTCCACCTTTTCAATATGTATTTCTCCAGAAGTCTCACAAGTTATAACGTTGTTTGAGGAAAGAACTTTAAGTGCATGTGAACATAATAATCGTACAAATTTAAATTTCTTACAGTTCTTTAACACCATATAGATGGTGTTGATGCTTGCCATAAGGACTGATATCATATTCAATTCTTGCTCCACTCTCACCAAGTTGGTTCAAATTGCAATCATGATGTTTGCTCAGCCCCATCTGAAACAATACAAACACACTAGGGGTGTCCATACTTGCTGCATCTTTGAAATTTCTACCGGGAAAGGACAAAGATGGAGTACTTTGAGTTGCTCTAAAATCAGCTTTTAGTTCTTCATACTGGCGATCATGGACTAACCTTTGATAATGTTGGAAAAACCGCAACAAATCATGGTTGTAGTTGACATATTTTTTAAGCACATTGTTCATGCTCTCATTGCGTTGGGTGGCACAAAAAGTCTGTCTCCCATAAACTAATGCCCATTTCTCCTTTATATATACATTCACTTCAACCAATCATTATCTTGGAGATTATACCTTTCAAAGATCCATTGCTCCAAGCACTGATAAATTCATCTTCGTCTTCATAATCATATACGCCACTGAAATCTTTTGAAAAATCTTTGAATATCACAAATGCACCACTTTGTTTTAATGCCACATTCTGGTAAATGTGCTAGATACACAACTGGTGAATTGTTACTGGTCACTGAGCAGCTAATGCTTTTGCCATTGCTGCATCTTGATCTTTAAGTATAGTTTTGATTGTCTTTTTCCACCCATAGCCTTGGCAAAGTATCAAACAACCACATAAAAGAATTAGCAAACTTGTCATACATGCAATAACGCAATACCAAAAACAATGGTTTGCTTATGATAGTTCACCCCAACAAACATCGCAAAAGGCCGACAATCTTTGTTGTTCCTATACATCGTATCAAAACAAACCACATCCCCAAAGTGAGCATAATCCGCCATCATCTTTGCATTAGTCCATAAAATATTGGTTATCAAATTATCCTCATCTACTTGTACGGCAAGTGACTTTTGATGCCAAAATTAATTAGCTATTGAGATTCAGCAAATAAAATTGCTTGGGAAAATAGATGTAGTAACGTACTTGGAGCAATGCATCTTTGAAGTTGTTCTTGGGAAATGATAATGCACTAAAGATTAAATATTGATTTACATTTGACATTCTTGTTGCATAGTTTCTAATGCTATTTGAGACCCATTATGATGGCATCCACCTGAAAATAGTTTCAGGAAATCTATTTCTATATTTCGATAGAATCGGGTTTGGGAAAAACAAAACCAAACCAAACCAAATTGAACCGATCCCCATCGTGTTTGGTTACGGTCTAAGTGTAAGAAAACCTGTTGGGTTTTGACTCGGGTTCAGTTTTGGTTTTGGTTTTCAAGAAGTAGAAACTTAATTAAGAAAAATAAGGGCAAATTTCACTCAGACCCCCTAAGGTATCTGACAATGACAGAGAGTACCTCTCAATTTTCAAAAATGACAGAAACCTTCCCTATTTCACAGTTTGGGTTTCATTCCGTTAGTTCCGTTAGTGAAATGGACGGAAAACATACGGAAAATGAAATTTTCAATTTTATTTAGTTCTACAGCTATCTTAGGGCTCTTATTGAACGTCCTAGAGCAAAAAATTAATTATGACCCTTTTGGATAAAATGATCAGAAAAATAAGATCTTCGTACCGATTCAAACGGATTAAAAATTGGAGCACTTAAGTATCTTCTCTTCATTTGGTTCTATGGCTCTCTCAGGGCTCTCATTGAAAGCCTTAGGGCCAAAAATTAACTATGACCATTTAGGATAAAATGATAAAAAAATAAAAATCTTTGCACCGATTCAAACGAATTAAAAATTGAAGCACTTAAGTATCTCCTCTTCGTTTAGTTCTATGGCTATCTTAAGGCTCTCATTGAAAATCTTAGAACTAAATATTAATTATTGCACTTTAGGATAAAATAATCAGAAAAATAAGATTTTCGCACAGATTCAAATGGATTGAAAATTAGAGCACTTTAAGTATTTGCTCTTCATTGAAAGCCCTAAAATCAAATAAAGAGCAAAATTTTAAATGCTCCAAATTTTAATTCGTTTGAATCGGTATGAAGATTTTATTTTTTTAATTATTTTATCCTAAATTGTCATAATTAATTTTTTGCTCTAGGACTTTCAATGAGAGCCCTAAGATAGCTGTAGAACTAAATAAAATTGAAGATTTCATTTTCTGTACATTTTCCGTCCACTTTACTAACGGAATGAAACCCAAACTGTGAAATAGGGGAGGTTTCTGTCATTTTTGAAAACTGAGGGGTACTTTCTATCATTGTCAGATACCTCAAGGGGTCTAAGTGAAATTTGCCCGAAAAATAAACATACGTACTAGTTTGGGGAAAAGGGACTTCGGCAACTCGAGTTCGACGTGGCAAAAGAGGAAGGTTGCGGAGAAACTTAATGGGCACCTTCTTAATCTTGCACTCAGTCATTCAATTGTAAACAATGACTTCATACTTAAAAAAGGAAAAATGGACTAAAATACGATTAATAGTCGCAGCTTGACAAAAAAGAAAGATTGCGGTGTAACTGCACGGCAACTTCTAAATTAGTCTTACACTTGGTCAGTCAATTATAAACAATGACGTCCTTTAGCCGAGAAATTTTTGGGCAACTTCTTAGTCTTGAATTAAAGATGATGTATTGTGAAAAAATAATCTGTCTCGTAAAACGAAAAATAAGTACTTAAAAAGTACTTAAAAAGTAATAGCCTTGGCGCCGGAACGGAACCTAAGTAGTCCGTCAATTGCAAACAACGATTTCATTTTTCAAAAAGAATCGAAAATTTGGACTAAAATGTGACCAATGGTAAAAACTTGGCAAAAAAGGAAAGATTATGGAGAAGCTCCTGGGCAACTTCTTATTCTTGCACTTGGTCAGTCAATTGTAAAAAAAGACTTCATTTTGCATAAAGGAAAAGTTGGACTAAAATGTGACTAATGGTGAAATAATTAAGATTGTACAATAGAAGAGTTAAAACATCAACAGTACTCACAGATGTCATTGGTTTGTGGTGCTATTAAGAGATAAATTCTACCTCCGTCTGACAAAGACTGTTGGCTTTGTTAGTCATAAAAAGGCTGTTTGGTTTGTTTAATAGAATGCACTTTTGTCAAAACAAAGTTTAAACTTCTTTCACAAATGACTTGTAGATATTTAGTAATTTGTGGGAAAAAGTTTATTTTTTTTTACAAATTACATTTTTTTTAAGTTCTGAATTTGTGTGTTGGAAAATTTTTTTGGGGTAAAGAGAGCATATAAAATGGAGCCCATTTCAATGGTTAAAAGATCTAAAAAACACAGACTTCTAAGTCACTAGCTAGTAGATGAAAAAGATTACAAACGGAAAAAGGAACAAAGGGAAAATGCATCAATCTCAGAATTTTAAATCAGCTTTGGGTTTGGGGAGCTTTTTAAGAATAATGAGTGGAAAGAGATAGAGAAAATTTATTTGAGCCGGTGCCCAGAAGTTTCGAGACCCCAAAATAAACAAAGTAGATCCCTTACCGCGTTGCCCCAAAATCCTAATGCTTAACTCTTAGAGCAAGTTTACCAGCATAGGTAAACAACCTTTAAAGCTTTTTTAGCTGACCAAAGTGAGAAATTTCCATCTGCAGCAGCATAGGTAAACAACAAGGTATAGTCCATTTGTCTACAGTTCACTTCATCTACCGAACCACTGTTCACAAGGTACTCATTATTTTAATGTTTACTCTCTCTCTCTCTCTCTCTCTCTCTCTCTCTTTCATGGAATGTCACGCCCTCAATTTTAAACATAAACGATAATAGATTTTACTCAATAGAAATATCAATCTCTCGCCCATAGATACCTCAAAATAACATGCTAGGTCCATTCGTCAACCACCAGTACACTAAATTATACATAAAAGCCTACAAGAGGTGAAGTGTTACATACTCTCACTTTAAAAGGAAATAGATTAATATTACAATTTCAGTTCCCGAAATATGATTTAATGAATGAACTAAAGACTCCTTTGTATAAGCTTTCAGAAGATGGTCAATGCTGCACATCGGACACTCCAAGTTATGCTCCTTGAGTTGTACCTGAAAATGAAGGGTTGAGCACACACTTGCCCATTAGAAAAATCTCTAACAACTTTATATGCTCATGGGAAGATGAGCGCTAAGGAAAACATTTTAATAAAACAATAACGGTTTGACTAGAAGAGTAATATGTGACTCAATCCCAACTTTTATACAAAAGCTTACATAGAACTCTATCTCACACACCAATCTTCTTAACCTCGCACATACACTTTTCATCTAAAACCTCGATTTGCCATCCCCAATATCATATTGCGTTTTTCCTTTTATCTTTCGATGACTTAGAAACATTTCGGGTTCTTTAACAGCCATTTACTCTTTCTTTTCTCACTTTACCAACCCACATCTCAACTAAGTATTCACACACTACGTGTAAGAAAGAGAAACATAAAACGAACAAAAACAATTCGAACCGAACCTCCATACGACACCAAGGAACTCACACAACTACCCAATTTAACCTTTTAAAAGCACTTATTGTATCCTCTCTCGTGTCCCCTTTATCATGTCATCTTGTTAGTGTCGACATGTCAATATTTATTTCGATATATTCTACTCTATCATCTACTACAACACTTTCACATCAAATTTCCTTTTACAAGTTTGATATGCAATTACCCTTAATAAACCTCTCACAATGTATCACACATACATTCATACCAAACAAATTTCCAAATTACTATCTATTTTATCCCTCATCTTCACCCTTATTATCATACTTCCCATTCAACATCAACCTAACATGAGTAACTCACAATCACACGTATGCACGTCTTTCAACCAAACCGGCATCAGAATAACGAGCACATTGATTGAAAATCTATGAGATACCAACTCAAATTCAAAGTTCAATGTTCTTCATTGAATATCTAATTATGTCTCAATTCCACTTTATGGGTTAATAAACCATTTTCATATAAAATCATCCCTTTTTAATAGCAAAGTAGTGTAGAGGTACACAAAACTAGCTAATACGAGTCAAGCTCCGTTGATTCGAACTTGAATATCGGAGTCCGTTGATTCGTTCAAAAATGCCAGAGGATTTTGTTTTAAAAAAATCCTTTTCCAAAACATCAAGTGAATTCAACCATTTTCTAAATAGCAAGTAACACATAGCACAACCAAGATTATCGACATTCCACACTTATCCTCATTTCAACATTTTTGTGCATCACTAAAATTTTATCACCATGTACCTCGAGCAATTGCTCCTGCCGGGCCAATTAAAGGATTTCGATATCCTCTGCCGGGCTAGTTATAGGATCCCGATATCCTCTGCCTAGCACCTCACTTGTCAGTAGGTCTAGAATAAGTTACGAGTGATTGCTCCTGCCGGGCCAATTATAGGATCCCGATATCCTTCATGTAGTAAACCAACCCTTAGTTCTCATCAATCAAATGACTTCAACATTGTAACGCCCCCAATTTTGGGTACGTTAAAGAAAACATTTTATTACAAAAACAAGGTGAGTCTGGCTCATTATTACAACATAACTCTCATGAGAGTACTTTTATTACATAAGGGAAGGGAACTAAGGTTCCTAACTACAGCTCCGCCTGCTCCTCCATCTGAGCCAGCTCTTCAGCTCCAAAGGCCTCCAAGGTGTACTGCTCACCTTGATCATCTACAAAGTCTGACACATTATACCAGCGTCGCCACCGATATAATATGTCAGGGTCACCAAAGGTAACACCATGAGCTACAAAAGCTCAGCAGAACAAATCCATACCCGCTAACCCATAACTTACAAACAACAGGTTATACAATCATCGATTTCCACATGATACATGTATATACAGCTAACAACGACACATCCATATTCGTTAATCATCTATCGTTGGTGTCCAAGATTTTCGTGTTTCTCCTACGCGACTCGTCGTAGACCGTGTCAACATTTTCATTTACAAATCAATCTTTCAAAAACCATTTGTTTAACACACCCAACCTCGGTTCCGTCGTTCCGGGTTCCCGAGTATTCTCACAATGGTTCAGCCGCATCGGGTTCCCATTGGCACACAAAATCTTGCATTGGCTCCTCTCCGCGGATAACCAAGCCATACCTCACCATGGTTCCGCTGGTCCGGGTTCCCATGGGAACGCACACAACCTCACAATGGTTCCGCTATTCCGGATCTCCATTGGAACACACACAACCTCACAATGGTTCCGCTTTTTCCGAATTCCCATTGGAACACACACACCCAACTCACATTATGCCACCAAAACCGGTCATAATGTAGTTTCAAAAATATTTCCTTCATCGGAAAACATTTCCTTTCATTAATCACACCCTAGGTGCCATGTTTCTACTTTCTCGGTTCTCGTGTCTCGTTTACACGCAAAGACTCCGCGATAGGACAAAAGTAAGCATGAAACATTCTAACAAGATCATCCAATTCTATAATATACCACAAGTAACACATTCGATTTATGTATGCAAGCTCATACTCCTTGGAATATCAAAATACGAATACTTCGATTCAGATGGTAACGTTTTAACTTTCGAAAACCGTTCTTTCTTAAAGATCAAACAACATACGTTTTACTTGGAATAAGTAAGTAAGTGAGTAAGGATAAACTTAGAGTTAGGGGTAAGAATAATCTACCTTGATCCGAAACTAGTCGGGGCCGAATAAGCTAGTTGGAAGTTTTCTACGGGCGGTGAAACTCGCAAATCTGGACCAAACTTTGGATGGCAGTAACTCTGTCAATATTTGGCCGAATATGATCGTTCTTGGGTCGAAATCGAAGCTCTCGAAGTGCTCTACAACTTTTGTGAAGGAAGTTGATCCTAGAAACTAATTTAGGTAGGAGAAAAATGGTGATAAAGGAAGAGACAGTATGCTGTCTGGAAATGGAAATCCGAGATTTTTACTGAACTTCGGATGCCAATATCTTTGTCATTTCTTCACCGATGGGGTGGTTCTTGGGTCTAACTTGAAGGTTTCGAAGTGCTCTACAACTTTCCCAAAGGGAGTTGGTTCTAAAAACTACTTTAAGTAGGAGAAAAATGGAGATTCGTGAAGGGCAGTAGGCTGTCTGGAAATGGAAATGGTTTCTAGAGGGAAGTGAGAGCAAAGGAGTGAAGGTGTGAGTTGAAACTTGAAGTGAGCTTGCTATTTATAGCCAACACTTGAGCTCTTCCTCCCTCCTCTATGGCCGGCCCCTCCTTTTCTCCTTTCTCCCATGGATTTGCTCCATTAAGTTGTCATTTCATGCCTTTCAATCATGCCATGCCTTCCATGACTTGTCACTTCCATTTGTAGGCCAAATCTTAGGCCATCATGAAGGGTTTTTGACTTGTCAAGTCTATGGGGAGGTTGCTTGCAAGAAAGAATATAATCATGGGCTAGCTTTGTACTTTGGAAGACTAGAATGGGTTGGCATGTAGTAAATAGGCTTAGGGCTATTAAGGTTGCTTGTGTAAGTGTCCAAAACACAATCACACACTCCACCTCCCTCTCCCATTCGGCCTCTCTCTCTCTCTCTCTCTCTCTCTCTCTCTCTCTCTCTCCATCCGGCCCTCTCTCTCTCTCTCTCTCTCTCTCTCTCTCTCTCTCTCTTGTGTCTATATTCATCTAAGAAAATCTAGGAAAGTAAGTCTAGGATTATTAGGTTTAAGACTAGAACATAGGTGTGCATGCATGGCAAAGCTAGCCTTGCTTCCCTTGGAAGCAAAATGATGGGATTCTTTGTATGACTTGTCTTGTCATGCTTATTGGCAAGTCAAAGGTCTATTAACCAAGGGACAAAAATTCCCCTAACAATTATGGACCAAGGGGTAAAGGAATATTGGTCATAATTAGGGTTTGAAATGACTAAACATAGGAATAAAATGATTACTCCTATGGTCTAACGGTTCAATAGGGTTCGGAGGGTTTCATAAGGTTCAAAGACGGTCAAAAAGGTTCATCTAGGGTTAGGGAATTGTAACTAGGTGAATCGGTGATCCGGTTCCTCCAACTAATCGGTTGGAAGCTAACTCTAATTGCCACGTAGGACTCTTAGTCAAGAAGAATATTTTTAAGGACTTAAATCTAATTATGACGGATTATAAAAATTAAAAAGAATTTTTTTGTAGCAAATCCAAGTAATTAAAATAAAATTTAAATATTTAACGAAATTTTTATTTACCAAAAATCAGGGTCGTTACAAACATCAAATCATCTTAGTGTATATCAATACCGCAACAATACATGTATGTTATACCACACTAGTTCTTACATGATTGGTTATCCCCATTTCTTGTTTCAATATATATATACATAGCCAACCGTTTCACATCACATTTTCCACAATTCTCATCGTTAATCTCGTCACCAACCCATTTATTCTACTACTAAGTATCTACTAATTAATCACAAACTCAACTTCATGCAAGTAGCTAGGAACGACTTCACCTCCCAATTTATAGTTCAAGAGTAAATTAATAGTTGCAACTCACATTTTCATTTTATAAATACAATTAATCTTCTTCATTCAAGTATCCCCGTTTCAACTTTAATATACCATCAACCATTTCGACCCATCTTTTCTCTAGGTGTCGATGAACATTTCCCCAAGCATGCTTGCCTACCACCTACGTCTCGTTAAACCATTCAAATAACTAAGCGTACCTAGAAACATCCGTGTCTCACTTAAATAATTCTAAGGGTAAAGGATGCCCAATGAAAATTAGTATTTGATGCGTGGGTTTGAGATCTTTAACCCAGTCATCTAATATTTTTTACCACATATACCTTTTGGTGATGTATGTGGCATTTTCATGACTCATATTTATACTAGTTTTAAAATTTGCGACTCCAACCCACTCTTCAAAATTTATAAAATCATTCATTTTTTAAAATCTTCTTGCTATTGTACTCTTGTATTGATCATTTGAGGAGTCTCTATATTTGAAGAGAGAGAAAATACCACCAATTTTGATGTGTGGGTCGGAATTTTTTTTTTCAACATTGCTCCTCAAAAAACTTAACATATAATGTTTGATGAGTGGATTGGATATGCTCTTATGGTCTCTTCTTTGCTATTTTTCGTTTGCTCACTGCTTCGCCTTCAAACCTCGCCTTCAAATATAAGGTTTAAAACCCCAAGCGTAGGGCTAGGTCGTCGGTAGCATAATATCCGGAAGTCCGGGATCGTACCCACAGAGAATTCGAATATAGCTTAATTGGATTGTAGGTTTTATATGGTGGATTGTGGCGTTTAAGACGGCCAACTTGGTTTTCCTTTAAACGGTGAAAATTGCCAAGGCAAAAGACTAGGATAACGCTTAATAAACTAAAAGGAGGCAAGTCTAGGGATCGTCTAACCCTTGACTTAAGCCGTTACCGGTTCTCAATTATAACTCAGGCGAGAGTCACGACCGCGTGCTCACGCCCGGAGGATTTAACTGTAAAAGACTACATTTATCGGAAGATGTGATTAACCGGAATTAAATCAACCTATTTTTGCTAATGTATCTAACACGTAAGGGGCCACGAGCCCTCAATATGTCGCTTGCCAAGACCGCTTGACTAAACTTTATACCAAGGAGTTAACACGCCTCGCTTAGACCAAAAAGGCTAGGTTAATGAAATTCCGAAAATCAAGATTTTAAGCCCGAAGGTTTGAGAACCAAATAACCACCTAAGTCCTCGGGAAAGATTACCCCGAGACTTGGCCTATCAACTACTCACACATAGCTAAAGCATGAAAGAAAGCATAAAAACGAGACATGACTTTTAACCGATAAAAACGAAAACAAACTTGATATTATAAAAGATCTAGTCCGTAGGAACAACTTTAATAAACGAGAAATTAACAAACGAGAATTACTTACTTGAGTTCTTAAGGAATTACACTAGAAAAGCTTGAAAGAACCTTAATGGAGGAAAACTTAAAGCTAATTATTAACTAGATCACAAAGGGGAGAGAGGAGACCCCTATTTATACACAATGGGTTTCTCTCTCCTCAAATATCTAAAAACATACTATAAAAGGCAAGTATTCCATAAATGGAAAGCCCAAAAAGCAACAAATATCTGGCCGGAAGCTCTCCGTATCGATACAGAATAAGCAAAGTATCGATACCACATCGTTAAGCTGAAAAGGCCAATCTCCCGTAACAATCTCGTATCGATACAGATTATGGCCGTATCGATACGGGAAGCTCTGCTTGAAAAGGTAACAAACGCGTATCGATACGCCTTAAATCCGTATCGATACGGAATGCTTATCTCTGGTTCTTCAAGCCAGCCTCCAAAACTTGGCACCCGACGACCGTTGGCTTGCCCGATGCTCCTCGCCTTCGTTCTTTGGTCACTTTGGCACAAGTTCCACCGGGCGATGATTCTTGAATTAACTTGGGGGTTGACTTTGCACTCAAAATACGCCTTTTAAGGGCGTTTTGCCTGAAACACTAAACAAACTATCTTACGAGCAATATCGATATAAAAGCTAGATAAATGCAAGTTAAAGCAATATAAAATGGGACTAGTCGCACCAAATATCTACAATATTGGGTGCGCATCACACCCCCCAACTTGAACTTTGCTAGTCCCTAGCAAACTAAAGCAAAACATACTTAACTAAGCTTTGCAATCTTCCCGAGATTCAAGATACAAAAATTATGCTCAACTACTACAACTAGGCAAGAGTCCAAAACAGCCCTTCAAATATGAGTACATGCAATCCACACACAAGCATGCCATGAACTAGGATGAACTAACTTTGCCATATTAGAGTAGTCAAGCATGCGTATGCACCACAACGAGTTTCGACTCCAAAACTCACAAGGATACGCTCTTATTCAACTTTTTACTCAGTGAGATACAAGATACATCCCATGACAAGCGCTAGCGAGTAAATGCAATAGCCAGAGACAAAAAGCTACGCATGCTATCGAAGGAGCGTTAAGAACGAAAGGAAAGCTAATTATTCACAACTATGCACGTCAAGGAACAAATCATACTCAAAAAGTTATAGATATCAATCATGCATCAAACGGAGTTAATTAGCGTACAAAAGATCAACGGAGGACTTTATTAGCTTATAACGACCTTGGATACAAAGAGAAAGGGACTACAAAAATGTAGTGGCCATATACTAGCTCGGGTCAACTACCTTTGGCCACTACCGACCCTAAACTACCCAAGGCATGACCACATATCGGCCAAATACCAAACAAAATTACGAAAAAGAAATAAAGAAAAACTACTACCACCGACTCTACCTCACATAGTCGTCGTACACATCTGGCTCCTCATGGCATTGAGCCTCGAGCACCCCCTTTCCATCGGACTCTTTCTCATCCGAAATGTAAGCTAGCCCGGAGGTCACACCAATCCTCTCATCATAGTATTCAACCCTCTTTCGGATATGATTTTGTTTTTTCATAGCATTTCTTTGATTTTTCTTTGAGGAATAGGGTCATTTGAGGTGAGATTTGTAAGGAGAGAGATTGAGGGGCCAATTTTGAGGGCTTGGAGAGGGAGATGAAAATTTGGAGCTTTAACATTTGTAGTGGAAGATGAGAGATAAGGAATCATGTACCAATTTTTGCCTTTTTGCATCCCAACCACTTCTATCACATTCACACCACCCCCAAACCTTCTTAAAACATTGAAAACTATAGACACACAACCCTCCGAACATCCGGTTACCTAGGTTTGCACAACGGAAGAGACTCGGACTATGGTTCAAAATAAGGACAAAGTGACTCTTATGTGGTTTAATCAAGCAAAAATGCCTTGAATCATTTTCTAAGTACGCTAACAACTCCAAACAAGATGCACAAAAGATATAAACACTACTCAAGCATGAACAAAAGATATTATTTACGCAAATGCGGAAAATGAAAGCAAAAAGCATGGGATGCTTAAGAATGAATCTCTACTCTAGCGATGCATAACACTTGAATTGACTTTTAGGCTAAACTTGTTCATTAAAATTCATGTATATGCACGCGACATGGATTCAAACACATAACCAAATTCGACGGGATACATGACTCTTGCCATATTGACACAATTGAGCATAATTAAAGTATCTAGCAAGCGAAATCACTACTAACAAGGGAGAATTGCAAGTAAGAGCAAAAATTTTAAAATTTTAACGAAAACAAAAAGAGATAAGTCTCAAAAACATATATATATATATATATATATATATATATATATATATATATAGCATAAATATATCCCTCCCCCCAACTTAAACGATGCTATGTCCTCATAGCATGAAGAACAACAATATTGAGAGGAAAGAACAAAAGATTGTACCTCCGGAGGAATGTCAACCCCCGTATACCTCGACCAAGTTGGAGGCTTTCTTGTCAGTGCTTCCCTTCGTCATTGGAACTGCTTCCAAGGCTCACTCTTTCGGCTCCTCCATTGGAACCACAACTAGTCACACAAGGTCATCGCCGGGGCTTTCTTGGTCTTACAACCGCGACACGTAATCGCACCCATGCTTAGGGCTCTTGAATGCCTCACTCACCCTAGCTTTTAGACGTAAACCACCAAGGCTGGTGTGGTAGCATGCTTACCCTGCAAAAGACTTAAGAACCAACTACCTACGAAGAAGCAAATGACATTAGTACCGCCCGGCTCGTGTTATCCGGGCGCCAACAAATGACAAGTAAAATTAAATCCACCAAATCGTCACGTGATTACATGGGTACTACTTTTCTCCCCATTGCTCACCGGAAAGGCAAGAAACGGGCGGCTATACCAGACCATCAAGAGCAAAAAAAGAAAAAAGAAAGAGTTTATGTACGTTCAGCCAAACGCGGACTCCGAACATTGAATATGCCAATGAGAGCTAATAAAATGAACATAGCACTCCACTCCACACTTTGCTTCAAAAATTGAATCCGACCATGCCACAAAAATAGATACTTTGAGTACCGCAACTGCCGAAGTCGTTTAAGACATTTAAGTTCAACCAAGTGCGCATTCCAAACTAGATTGATTTTCAACGAGTTGACAAAATCCACAATGCAAGGATGATAAACTAAATCAAATTCATCAACACCAACAAAATCAATCGATTCGACTTTTAAAAGCGCTTGCACTGGTGGAGACTTGGTACGAATGGTGGCATCATTTAGAGCCGAGAGTATTGGATGGTTCAAAATTTCAATGGAATGTATCTCCTCAAAGGAAGGAGACAAACGCTCAGGTCCAGACACATTCTTTCCATCCTGCTCATTCAGTAGAGCATACAAAAAGTCTACCTCCACATTTGTTTTCTCAACAATGAGAAATTTCTCCCCCGGATCGTCACACAGAGAGGGATCCACAGGGGGAGAACACTGGACATCAGGCTCAACATTTGGCTCACCACCCCAATCAGACTCTGAGGAGTTGTCAGAATCTAAACTAACATCTTCAGCAAAGGTATGCAGCTCAATTTCCTCTTCCATGGCATTTGAATTGGACTCTTGAAAATGTTTAACAAAAACCCTAGATTGCAAAGTTTGAGCCAATAGATCAAAGAAATCTAATGCTTCAATGGGTTCTTTATCAAACAATTTACCATCGCACAACACATCTATGAAAGCATGACTCTTGTGAGAAAGTCCATCATAAAAATAGTTAGCAATTTGAAAATTTTCAAAGCCATGATTCGGGATCGCAATGAGCAAGTCCTTGTATCTTCCCCAACATGCATAAAATGACTCATTCTCTCTTTCAGCAAAAGTTTGAATTTGGTTCTTGAGATCAAACCAATTAGTGATGGTCATACGACTTTTAAAAACATTGGCGTCATGAGGGGCTATGCAAGGGGGTGTGAAAATTTGATTGGGACAAAGATAATCCCGCAAAGTCTTGTGCGGTGTGATGATTTGATTAGGACAAAGGTAATCCCGCAAAGTCTCGTGGGGTGTTTCCCACTTTGCTGCCGCCATTCTATTAGATAGATAAAACATAAAATAAACAGGCTAGAGGGGCTATGCCGCCACCTCTTTTCTCAAAACAGTTCCGTGGGGTTATGCCACCACCATGTTATATAGACAATAAAAGAAAAGGCAATTGATGCTCAATCTAGCTTCGTTACACCTCAAGTCGAATTGGTGGCTCGGTTAGAGGTATCCGCTAAGTTGAGTTCAAACTACACAAACAAAAAAAATAAAATAAAATAAAAAATAAACGGAGTACTTACAGTGGTTTGGCGATCCTCCAAATAAGCTATAAAAGAAATCCCCGGCAACGGCGCCAAAAATGCTTCGCCTTCAAACCTCGCCTTCAAATATAAGGTTTAAAACCCCAAGCGTAGGGCTAGGTCGTCGGTAGCATAATATCCGGAAGTCCGGGATCGTACCCACAGAGAATTCGAATACAGCTTAATTGGATTGTAGGTTTTATATGGTGGATTGTGGCGTTTAAGACGGCCAACTTGGTTTTCCTTTAAACGGTAAAAATTGCCAAGGCAAAAGACTAGGATAACGCTTAATAAACTAAAAGGAGGCAAGTCTAGGGATCGTCTAACCCTTGACTTAAGCCGTTACCGGTTCTCAATTATAACTCAGGCGAGAGTCACGACCGCGTGCTCACGCCCGGAGGATTTAACTGTAAAAGACTACATTTATCGGAAGATGTGATTAACCGGAATTAAATCAACCTATTTTTGCTAATGTATCTAACACGTAGGGGGCCACGAGCCCTCAATATGTCGCTTGCCAAGACCGCTTGACTAAACTTTATACCAAGGAGTTAACACGCCTCGCTTAGACCAAAAAGGCTAGGTTAATGAAATTCCGAAAACCAAGATTTTAAGCCCGAAGGTTTGAGAACCAAATAACCACCTAAGTCCTCGGGAAAGATTACCCCGAGACTTGGCCTATCAACTACTCACACATAGCTAAAGCATGAAAGAAAGCATAAAAACGAGACATGACTTTTAACCGATAAAAACGAAAACAAACTTGATATTATAAAAGATCTAGTCCGTAGGAACAACTTTAATAAACGAGAAATTAACAAACGAGAATTACTTACTTGAGTTCTTAAGGAATTACACTAGAAAAGCTTGAAAGAACCTTAATGGAGGAAAACTTAAAGCTAATTATTAACTAGATCACAAAGGGGAGAGAGGAGACCCCTATTTATACACAATGGGTTTCTCTCTCCTCAAATATCTAAAAACATACTATAAAAGGCAAGTATTCCATAAATGGAAAGCCCAAAAAGCAACAAATATCTGGCCGGAAGCTCTCCGTATCGATACAGAATAAGCAAAGTATCGATACCACATCGTTAAGCTGAAAAGGCCAATCTCCCGTAACAATCTCGTATCGATACAGATTATGGCCGTATCGATACGGGAAACTCTGCTTGAAAAGGTAACAAACGCGTATCGATACGCCTTAAATCCGTATCGATACGGAATGCTTATCTCTGGTTCTTCAAGCCAGCCTCCAAAACTTGGCACCCGACGACCGTTGGCTTGCCCGATGCTCCTCGCCTTCGTTCTTTGGTCACTTTGGCACAAGTTCCACCGGGCGATGATTCTTGAATTAACTTGGGGGTTGACTTTGCACTCAAAATACGCCTTTTAAGGGCGTTTTTCCTGAAACACTAAACAAACTACCTTACGAGCAATATCGATATAAAAGCTAGATAAATGCAAGTTAAAGCAATATAAAATGGGACTAGTCGCACCAAATATCTACAATATTGGGTGCGCATCACTCACCTTGTTTCCCTTAAATATTGGATCGCAGAGAAAAAAGAAAAGGCAAAAGAAAAAAGAAAAAAGAGGAACTTAAATAGGGGTCCTGTAGCACATACATTATTAGTCCCCCTCCAATTGTGGATTTGAATCATGAGAATAAATTCTTTAGACCGCCGGTGTAAATATTTGTTTCCTCCAAATCAATTGCATCACGTCGCCATGTTTTATTAATTGGGACCACTGTTTTGACACGTGTCGCAATGCAATTGATTTGGAGGAAACAAATGTTTACACCGGCGGTGTAAAGAATTTATTCTCTTGAATCATTATGTTTCAGTACTGAATTTGGAAAAACTCAATAATACCCCTATATATACGTACATACCATAAACCCTCTCTCTCATTAAAAAAAAAAACCCAACCCTCTCTCTCATTAAAAAAAAAAACCCAACCCTATCTTTCTCATCTGAAACAAGCCGCCACCGCCCAACATTCACTCGAAACTGGCTGAAGAAATACTAAATTAGTAGCAGCAAACTTGAGTCGATAACTACTGCTTTGGATATCTCGCCTTTAATTAAGGAAAATGATTTTGCCACTCCCTTTTTTGTTAACGCCACTCCTCTATAAGCGGAGTGGCGTTAACAAAAAAAGAATTGGCAAAATCAGTAGCCTTAATTAATGTGTTAACTTCTTTTAGATTGGTTTAGTCCTCTTCTTAGTTTGGAGGCTCCGTTCCATTAAAAAAAATAAGAACTTATTTTTCAAAATAAGTATTTATTTTTTGAATTAAAAGGTAGTGTATTGTGAGAGAATGATCTGTCTCGTTGTCTCGTAAAGCGATAAATAAGTACTTAAAAAATAAGAACATTACAAAATAGGGGCTAATCACTTCCATTTTTTGTTTTCGGCTTTGGTTGGGCTGATACACATCTCCCTTCCTCTCGGTTGTACTCTTCTTCATTAATATATACTAGAAGTAGGGGCACACTCGATGCGTGTGCAACTTTATCAAAATTCGATCAAACAAACAATAAGCAGAAAGCTATTGTGCATATTCTGTCAAAATTTTGACAAAATTGTACCCATATCGTGTGTGCCGTTGCTTCTAGTGTCAATTAGTTTAGTTTTTTGTTACCAAATCGGGCACTGAAGTTTTTTTTTTTTCCGTATCTAACACTTTGTGTAAGTAATTTATATTCTGTAACTTTTTTTTTCCATACAAAAATGAAAGGCAATAATAGTGTTTCAAGTCTAAGTAATGCAATTTTTTTTTTTTTTTTGGCTCCGTAAACTTTCATACAAAAAAAAGAAGTCAATATGGTGAAGGAAATTATGGGTTTTTTTGTGTAGTAAAAGTAAGTATTGTAGTTTCTGTTAAAAAAAATCAGTAGTTTAAGTAAGGTAAATTCTGTAAACTTCTTTCATTAAAAAAATAAAATTCAATAATAGGTGAGAGACAATTATGTAAAAGACAATAATGCTTGAGAAAATTACAAAAAGTGATTACAAACAAATGAAGAAGAAAAAGGAGGGGAAAAAAGATGTCGTGCCTGTTTGTGGAGAAGAGGATGATTGCAAGAGGATTGTAGGCTTGATAGTGGACGGTGTTGTGTAAATTTGTGGGGAAACGTGGGGGTGAACAGTTTGGGCTAGAGCAATTTTACTTCTTTGTCCTAGCAGTTAGCTTCGTGTACGTGAGGAACCAATGAAATAAGAGAAATTCAAGGGGTAATAATGTCAATCACTTTTGTGACATTCCAAAAAGAGGAGACACCAAACGTGCTCTCCTTTTATATATTAGAATAGATTTTTCTTTTGCCGATCGAAAGATGAACATTCGCTCGAAACCCACATGTTATTTTCGAAAAGCTCAAAGGTTTTTTGCTGTGCTGGTTGCAATTCGACGGTGGACCTCAGGTGTTGATTTGGCTGATTGTGTTAGTGACTTTTAAAGTCTCTCTCTTTTATACCAAGGCTTTTTTTTGTTTTTTGTATAACTAGTATTTGTGAGATTTGTTGTGGATTTGAAGTTTGATCTGTGTTGATTATATAACATAATTCCAAATATGTTTATGGTAATTTTGCAGAAATAATTCATAAAAAATATGATAGGTTTGAATGCATAATTAATTTTGCAGAAACATCTCATGATAAAAATGGCCAATTTGAGTACGTGCATGAATTTGTGTAGAAATATCTCATGCTAATTCATGGTATATTTGTAGAAATTACTCATGAATTAATTTGTTGTCGTTATTGAGCTTAAATTTTCATGGAGAATTTGAACAAATTAATGATGGTAAATATGGTGAATTTGAGCATAAAAAATATGGTAAATTTGAAAATTCACCATGTTCCAAAATATGTTTCATGTTAAGTTTATCAAAAAATAATTCATGAAAACATGAATTATTTTGAAATGGATTATATTAGAAAAATATGTTGGTAATGTAATAAATGAGGCGTAGTAAATGAAAGGTAAAAAAATGGGAAGAGATAGTTGCGTTTATTAAATGAGAGTTACTTATAAACTTTGGAGAGAGAGAGAGAGAGTTAATTAATAAGAGCAAAATGGGTCATTAAACCAATTTATGGATGAGAACATAAGACCTCGTTCCGCTAATTAAAATAAGTAGGAGTACTTATTCTTTGAATTAAAGATGTTGTATTGTGAAAGAATGAATTGTGTCATAAAGCAAAAAATAATAGAGAAAGAACTGTGCTACACACACAGCAATCTGTGCACAGATTGTGCACAGATTTTGTTGTGGGACCCACCACGGGTTCCACACAAATCATCCAAGCCGTTCATTAAATGTAAAACATTTTTTCAAGGGTCCCCGTAAAAAATAAGCTCAATTCAATACCTATAGGTGCTTCATCCAACCATCTAACTTTTCATTCAGATTTTCGGATAATGAAAAGTTATACGATTGGATCGAGCATCTATAGGTATCGGATTGAGATTATTTTTTACGGAGACCCTTGAAAAAATATTTTATATTTAATGAACGGCTCGGATGATTTTTGTGGGACCCGTGGTGAGCTCCACAATAAAATCTGTTCACAATCTGTGCACAGATTGTATGTGCGTGTAGACTTTCTGATAGAAAAATACTAAGTGCAAAGAAAATAGATAAAGAAAAGACCCTTAATCTGATTGTTCGTGGATCAATTTAATTACACATTCATATGAGGTTCATGTACACTTTAATCTGCTTTCTTTGCTAATGGTTTTTTTCCCAGCGTACCCGGCGGTGAACGTGTCTAATTAAATTGGAGACAATCCACAACGTACCCAATGGTGAACGCGTTTAATAAGTTGGAGAGAACCACTTTATTACTGTATTATTCTCCTCGTATATATATATATATATATATATATATATATATATATATATATATATATATATATATATATATATATATATATAATCACTAACACGGGAAGAATATAGAGTACAGGTGATTAAGAAAGCAGATTAAAGTCAGTCCGAGGTTCTTGCACACAAGATATAGAAAACACCCAAGTCTTACTCTGGTTTCAGGAATTTAGAGGTATCACATTCTCTGTCTCTCTCTCTCTCCATATATATATATATATATATATATATATATGCCTTTCAGAAACGATAAGAAAATAAGATCAAGGAAAATGATTTATACCTCCCTTCTTTAGCTATTCATACTATTTTTTTTGTTTTTATTCACATGAATTTACGATATTGTCATTTGAATAAGTGTATTGAAAAAATGGCAAAATAGTAAATTTAAGTGAATAAAAAAAAGTGTGGATGGCTAAAGGAGAGTGTAAAAATCAATTCTCAAACATCAAACGAGAAAAATCCGATTGTCTGGTTTGTTTTTTTTTTTTTGGTAAGTAATTCATTCTCGTAAATTCCTTTTGTTTCTCTTTTAAAGTCAGTTTGTTTTTAAATTTGAGTGTTATGCTTTTGCTTGAATTACAAATTTTTAAGCTGTTAAAACATGTGTGAATTCTTTATTTTTATTTTGAGATGTGAATTCTGTCCCACGATTGTCTGGTTGATACATTAAGTATCCCATGGACTTCGCAGTTCCCTCTATCTATCCCCATCCTTGATCCCTTTTTCTTCCAAATTCTTTTCAAAAAATCAATCTAGATAGCAAACTTGCCCATTTGTTTTAACTGATCAATGATGTATGAATGGATAGATGGACCGACAAGAAAAGGTAAGACAAACATATATAAGAGGACAATGTAATGAGTCCATAGTACTCCTCGATCCGGACCACTTTACCACCATACATTCCTGTGGAGTCTACCACTAAGTGTATGAACCTCATATGAATGTGTGGGTCGTAAAATGATCCGGAGTACCACATGGTACTCCCAGACTATTGAACAATTACTCCTCTTAGAATGCTGTAGGTTTTTCCCCAGGTATTTGCTTATTACATGATACAATCTCTGATATTGCATTACTTTAACCTATTGATTGAATGTGCTTATTGTTGTTTAGTGTTTTGGTAAAGTAAATCATTGTCAGATAACGTTTGCGCTATGAAGCATGGATACTCTATTTTGGCCTCCATATCACGTATCGTATCCGTATCGGATACTGATACTCTCCGGATACATATCCGATACGTTTTTTTAAAGTATTTTGCTTTTAGAATTATTTTTTGGTATCGCGATACGTTTCGGATACACGCGAATACGTGTTGGATACGATCGGATACGTTTTGGATACGCACGGGGGTAAATTATATATATAATATGTTTTTTTATTTACTTTTATATTCAACGTATCCGTATCGTATCGTGTCCATATCCCGTATCCGTATCCGTGCTTCTTAGAGTCATTTGGTCAAGGTCTAAAACATCATCTCTTTCCTAAAGCTACAAGTTGATGTATAATTGTCATATAGTTAAGTTAACCTGATAGAACAAAAAATAGAAGTAACGCAAGTTCTCTTGCAAGCAACCAACAGTTTATAACGTGATCCAACACATTCTAATTGATGTTAGGAACCAAGTTCATCTTCCTTTCAATGGTTTATATGACTTTCATCAGTCTAGCATTCTCTTTACAAATATTAGTTGAATTTTTTCTACTATCCTAAATTGGCCTTTGGTTTTGAACTTTTGTTGTCAGTCAGGGCCATTAGGAATTGTTAACATGTCCAAAATAAATGATTCGTGTAGCGAAAGCGAGACTTTGAACTTGGAGTTGAATAATTGTGTGGATTTACATTGTCAACTATGATGAAAATAGGAAGCAGGAACTCACTTCTAAAATTGTACTGCCTCCATAAGAAATGAACAGTGCTGTTTATCTGGAAAAGTAAATGAATGAAAAGCTAACCTAGCTTGTAATATTCATAAGATAAAAGAAAGAAGTTAAAAGATAGTTAATGAAAACAAATATAAGAAAGATGGAGGACTTGTGAGTAGGTGTTAGATTTACTGATTCAAAATGAAGACCCCCTAGAGTTGTCCAGAGTAAACGCCTTGAGGCCCTACTGCTCTTGTGTACCGAGAAGTGATAAAAGGCACCAAAATACACAGCAAAGGCTGTGGTCATGGAAACATCCATTCCTGGCTGAACCTTTGGTAGTTTTTCAAGTTTTATTTTGGTTTCTTCCTGATCATGCATTTCAAATTTTAGAGTGTTAAACCCTCTTCTCAAAACCTCGTCAATGGTTTTTCATTCATGCATCACTAAGGATGAACTAATAATGGGATAGATTATAGAGTAGAGGTTAATAATATGGTTTGGCTGATGGTGGTAGCCGGTAACTAACACCTCCCCACTTTACTTTTAAACTGAATGGCAATACTTTGGAATTGATGAAGGCCATTTGGTTATGAACGATTGGACATTCCGCAACAAAGCGAAAGTAGAGTAGAAGCCTGCTCAAAAAAGTGGGCGAGTTGATACCACCTGTTTCTTCTTCTTTCTATTGAGTTTTCTATTGATTTACTACTTCATTTAAAACTGTTTGAAGGGATTGCACCACAAAGAAGGAATATTGTATGAGAAATCACAATGCAAAAAAACTAGTCTTTTCGAGAAAAAAAAAAACAAAAAAACCTGTGTAAGATCATTTCAAGCAGACCAGAATTTTTCACAGGGGAAATTTGAGGCAAGTTAGAGTGCATTGAATGTATAGAAATGGCTAGAAGAGGGTTTCTATTACTTATATTAACTACTACTATAGGAGTAATTTTTTAATGCAGTGCTCTTCTGTATATGTTCTAATTATGTCAAATTTAAGGGAATTTCCACATGCCTTGGCACATGCACCCTGTGACACCATTATTCTTCAGCCAAACTCAAAATTAATTTTCTGTCTATCTTTCTTTACTCCTTAAGAGCAAGCATGGGAAGTGCAAACATAGCAATGCTTGGAATTGTTCATGAACAACTCACAGAAGATAACTATGAATACTGGAAAGTATGCTTGGAAAGGTATTTGATCAGTCAAGGGTTGTGGGATGTTGTAACTGGGAAGAAACCTCAACCAGCGAAAGATGCAGATGGTTATGAGGACTGGACAAGAAAAAATGCATTGGCTTTGCATGCCATTCAACTGTCATGCGGACCAGAAATATATAAAAAGTTCAGGAAAACTACTTCTGCGAAAGATGCTTGGGAACACCTGGCTCCATCCCAATTGAGACGACCAGATGATCATGAAGACTCGGTTGAAGAGAACGGTAAGAAGTCTGAGAAGTAAAGTATAAAGACGTACTTGTTAAGCATAAACCGACAGTTCCTTAGCAAAATCATCAAATTTTATTCATTCCTGCCCTTTACGTTTTGTCTGATTTTCTTCTTTTCCCAATAGTTTTCTCCACTTATTATGGCAGCAAATAGTGATCATATCTTACATTGGTGCCATCACAGCATTATGTTATCAAAGTATGCCTACTTTTCAGTATTTTTATAGTCCAGCATTTGTTTTCAAGGAACCTTACTGATTGATTGCACATTTCTTTTATCAACTGTTGCACTTTATCTTCCACTTTGAAAGCCTTTGTATCTTATTGCATTGTCAATCTTAATATTCACGCCTTAAACTTCCTAATTATCTATGGCCAAATAAAACCAGAAGCATACATTTCTAAGCCCTTTGATGGATTCCTTTTTTCATGCATGCTTGGTGACCTCTTCTAAAGCAACGTCTCTGCCTCAAGTTTAAGATTAGCTTGGTGAAAGGTTTACCAAGAGTCTAAGATCATTTAGCTTCTTCTTGCTGCCTCTAGGCCCACTACTGCTGTTAAAGTCTCTATCCATTCCTTCACAGGAAATCCTCTAAAGGATGAACCACCAAGGCTACTTCCTTCTTTTTCGTTTATCATTTGATAGATTTGCATTCCAGTTATCTCATGTTTTTTCATACTTCCTTCAGTTGTTCTTTTTGTACTACTCTCTATACATGTTAGGAATTAGATAAGCTGCTTGATTGAAAAACAGCGGGGCATGTGTGATGTAAGGTAGAGAACAAGAAGGTGGGTGACATGAAAGAGGAGGTTGGCATATCGGATAGGTTGGGAGGTGGGTTTATTATGGAGGTTGGAAGAATCATTGGCTTGAAATTACAGGTGCGTAATTGGTATTGTATCAGATAGTTTGCTGTATATGTACTGGTGTGTAAGGAATTATTTCTGGACTGTGAGAGAAGAGAGAGAGAGAGAGAGAGACGAGAGACAGAGGGAACCCAAGGGGGTTCTCCCCTAGTGTTTGTGTATCAGAGATAAAGCAAAACCGGACGTGGTTCTTGATTAGGGAGTGTTTTGTGTACTTTGTGTTCTGCAATCATAATACGATTCTTTGTTTGTGTTCTGTTTTTTATTCTCTCCACCAAAAATACAGTCCTATGATTTATTGAGAAAAGAATTGTTTTGCAGATAAGTTTCATCATCTTAGTTATCGGACCTTGTACAACACAATTGAAAATGGTGATTGGGAAGAAACAAAAAGATTACTTGATATGGGAGGCAACTCTGTCAGTGCGCGGATTACATCCAAAGGGGATACAGCTCTTCATGTTGCGATTATGGCTGGACATTTAGGGATTGCAGAGAAGTTGGTTATATTAATGTCAGCAGATGACTTGGAAATCACAAATGAATTCGGAAGCACAGCCCTCTCTCTTGCTGCCATCAGTGGATGCACAAAATTAGCCAAAGCAATGGTGGACAAGAATCCCAAGTTGGTTACAGTTTCAAATGATCTACATATTGATGGCGCCATCCCTGTTATTGTGGCTTCTCTATATAACCGGAAAGATATGGTACATTACCTTTACAAAGTGACACCCATTGATGAGCTCAGTCCTGAAAAAGGCCACAATGGTTCCACGCTGCTGCATTGCCTGATCAGTGCTGAAATTTATGGTTAGTGTATACACATTTTTATAGTTATCTAAAGCCTATTCTTTCCTATTGCTTAAGATGCTCAAGTACTTAATCCTAGAACTTGTTCTTTCTCATCGCAGATGTTGCTTTGGCGCTACTGGAAGAGTACCCCAAACTGGGCCTTACTGAAGATCGTTTCGGAAAGTACACCCTCAGAATATTGGCTCAAAAGCCATCTGCATTCCCAAGTGGCACTAAACTCGTGTTTTGGAGAAGATGGATGTACTCATGTGAGTTTCCCTGTTAATAGCTTTCTAGCTAGACAGTCTTGCTCAAATTATGACTGGGAAATGACATGGTTATAACTTTATATTTATACAGTTCAGCTCCACTTCATATGTAAATGGGATTGCTCTTACTAATAATTGGTTCTTTTGCTATCAAAAGTTATTTAGAGAATCATGACTACTTCACCACATAGTCAAGTGTGGTCTGCTCTATTACTTGATTTCTTTACCTTGTTTTTGTTACTATGTATAATGTAGTGACAAAATGGATAGTGTGCCATGGCTTCATTTAATTTTTCTTTTACTTTAATTGTAGGTATTAACGTACATATATTACCACACAGTACTGGAACATTTCCAGTATCAAGTGATGAAGAGAATTGTAGAAGACTCCAACAAAAACCATATCGTAGAGGAAATATAATCAGCAAAGGCATGTAGACACAATCCCCCCCCCCCCCCCCCCCCCCCCCTGTGTGTGTGTGTGTGAGTGCATGCGTGCGTGCATAAATTATTGCGTCAATCCCAGCCATATGCAACCAAAAGATGGGTTACTTCATTCCATTACCTCATGTTTCATTTTGGATGGGCAAGTATTCGTAAATATTCATTCAAGCGGGTGATAACAGATAATGATTTTATGACACCATGTCGTATGATTGATCAAGTAAAATGGTCTTGAAATCCTAGAACAAGATAGAGAAGTACTAACAGACATTATGTGTTGGACCTATTTGAAAAACATTGAGAAAGTAAGAGTCAATGCATTGCTGTTTGAATGACAAATTCAAGGACAGTTTCAAGCAGCTTCTTCAGGCTGGCATAGAATCAAAGATTTTGACTATTGAATAAGGAAACTGTTCCTTAAAGCCGGCCGGATCAAAGATTTGATGGTCTTTAAGCCGACATAACAGCATTTTTTTTCCAGGCTGGCAGAAAAGAATAGCTGTCATGCCCAACATGGAAAATTTTAGGGGCTTTGTTCGGTTCTCAACTTAGTTTTAGTTTTAGTTTTGTTTTCAATCATTACCCTACTTCTTTCTCCAATCATTACCCTATTTCTCCAATTATTACTTTCACATCTCTTTCTATCTCTCTCCAATCATTAGCCCTATCTTCAATCATTACTCTATTTCTCTCTCTACCCACTACCAAAACTAAACTAAACTAAACTCACAACCAAACACTACAATGTGGTTGTCTTTGCTGGGTTAGGCAAGAAAAGGTGTACGGCTTGGAAAGCAGACCAAAGAAAGGATAGTCAGTCCCAAAAGCATGGGTAGAAGTCTGAGATAGAAGCCAAAAATTTTGGAATCTCATAACTTCAAATACCATTTTTGTCATCTTCCCGTTATTGTGACTAATTTTGACAGCTCAACAAAATGGATAAGAATTCCCCTGCTGCTACTTCTCAGGGTTTCGAAGGGTTGTATTTGTTGTAGAATCACGGGGCTTTGTTGGTCTTTCGGTATTGGTCTTGTGTTGTTTTCTTTAGGCTTCTGACGGTAATTGGTCCTTGGTCTCAAGCCTTGAACAATGAACATGGTAATTGGTGCATTTTGTTTTCTTTAGGCTTCTGACGGTAATTGGTTCTTGGTCTCAAGCCTTGAACAATGAACATGGTAATTGGTGTATTTTTTTTTTTCTTTTTCCCCTTATGAATTGTCTACTGTTGGAGAGCTATACATACTTGAATGTCCTTGTCCTCCACCCTATGAAAAAAATGTGCCTCGCTTCTGTAAAAAAGAAAAAGAAAAAAGTCCTGCAAAAAATAAGCGGGATGCGACTGGCATAGTGAAATTGATAAGACAATATATGTGAGGGCATTTAATCCAAAGTATTCAACATCATTGATAGTTGATAGTACCACATGGTAAATTCATTTTTTTTCTCTAAGAAAATGTCCAGTTTCTTAGAGAAGTTTGAAGCTGATATTTGTTAATGTTAGGCACACTTATGATGAATAACTGTTCATATATGTCTATTTCGCAGCAATGGGCTTGTTCAGGGAACTTGTTTCATGCCTCTTGAAAAGCTTTGGTATGGAAGATACTCTTGATGATGAAATTCTCATTCTTACATTGGATTTCACTTTGTCTTTAATAGAGTTTTTTTTGAATTGCAGTCCCAGATGTATATCATACAAAGTTGGTACATGGCGAAGCCCTTAAAATCCTCAGTTGCATTTGTAAGGAGATACCAAAATTGAGTGAGTCACAACTTAGTGATATTGGAATAGATGAAATGATCTATGATGCCGTAAAGCATGGGATATTGGAGTTTATTGTTGAATTAATAAAATGTGATCCTCCAATCATATGGAGAAAAGACAGTAAAGGTAGAACGATTTTTGCACATTCGATTGTCTTGCGGCAAGAAAAGATCTTTAGCCTCATACATGGATTTGGAACGAGGAAGAACATTATGGCTCACCGACATGATATATTTGGTAACAACTTTTTGCATCTAGCTGCCAAGTTGTCTCCTCCTGGTCAGCTTGGACGCATCTCTGGGCCAGCTCTACAAATGCAAAGGGAACTTCAATGGTTTAAGGTAGTCATATCCAAAAGTTTGTTCAGCTAATGTCTTTTAGTTGCAGAAAGAGCAAACACACTTCCTCCCTCAACAATGTGACCTAATTCTTGAACTCAATTTTTTTTGTCTTTTAGTTGCAGAAAGAGCAAATACACTTCCTCCCTCAACAATGTGACCTAATTCTTGAACTCAAAATTTTTTTTTTCTGTATGCTCCTTCACCTTCTTGAACTCAAATTTTTTTTTTTTTCTGTACGCTCCTTCGCCTATTGAATTTTTGTCAATGTCCCCCTCGGAGAAATGCGTCATCACAGTACTACATATTTTCCCACTTGACCCTTTCAAGTTTTAAGTATTAGACATTTCTCACTTCCGCCTTTCAAGTTCCAACCATAAAGCATGGTCCTGCTTAATTTTCACCCTAATAAATTTGTTTCACATAATTATCTAGGAGGTCGAGAATATGGTGCAACCCAAGTGCAAAGAAGAAGTCAATGAAAACAACAAAATACCTGCAACTCTATTTACTGAGGAGCACAAAGAGTTGGCAAAAGAGGGAGAGAGGTGGGTGAAGAATATTGCGGCATCAGGCATGGTTGTCGGCACCCTCATCGCTGCTGTTATGTTTACAACGGCTTTTACCATTCCTGGAGGTAGTGACAACACGACAGGCCTGCCCGTATTTCTGAAGTATGATGAATTCTTGCTTTTTGTCATGTGCAATGCATTCTCGATGTTTTCGTCCTCCACCGCAGTGTTGATGTTCTTAGGAATTCTCACAGCCCGCTTTGCAGAAGAGGATTTCTTTCGGTCTTTGCCAATTAAAGTGATCATTGGTCTTTTATGCCTTTTCTTGGCCATCGTAACCATGATGGTCGCCTTCGGATCTGCTATATTTATGACCCTCAATAACCGTTTATCTTGGGTTGACATTCCGGTTATCCTTCTTGCGTGCATACCCGTAACACTTTTCTGTGTATCGCAGTTTCCCCTTCTCATTCGTATAATCCATTGCACATTTGTTTCGACCATCTCGGGCAAACCCGAGAAACATCCCCTTGGACTTCGATGAAGTTGTTTGTATGTGATGTTTCTCTAGTCTTGTTGCCGAATTTAACTATCTATGGATGAACTTGTCAGAGGTAGTTGAAATAACCATTGTGGTTCTCTGGAGAATATACTTGTAACTCCACTGTAGGATAAGGCTTTGGTGTTCTTATTAAATGAAATTCTTCTTCCATCAAAGTTTTGTCTTTTGAAATTTTTGTAGGCACAATGTGTGATTGTTTCCTCTCCATATTTTGGTTTTGTAGTTATTGTCACACTTTCTGTGGCCTTTCGGACGTTGCTTTTTTACTTATTTTCTCTACCAGCTTTTGACTTTGCATTTGGTTTTGCAAAACCTCGAAAGAACATATTTTGTTATCTCATCTGGTTGAGAAAAAAAGAATAGAAAAGTTGCACAACAAATCCCAAGTTTGGACCCTGTTAAAATATCAAACCATGTGCTTTCAATCGTTGCATCTATAACCACGTACTTTTTGTGTCACGGTCCGAGCCCTCCGTTAATCTTCATTTATTCTAGTTCGGAGGGTGTGGGAACTTTGGCAACTTCTCATATAAGGGTCGTCATGGGGTTGGGCCAGGTAAGCCCTCAAAGTCATTACCCAAGCCCACTCCAAAGCTTGGGTGACTTTTTCATGTCGGGCTTCTCCCGGGCCGATCCTATGTGGGTGGACAATGCCCCAATAGGTCCTACATGTCCACTAATTTCAGAAGAAGCTCATAGCCCACTAAGTCCTGTGGGGTTCTTCCAAGCCAACCCTTTTTTATCACCCATTAGCTAGTTAGGCCCAACACGCATCAAGCCTTTCCCGCACAAGTCCTTTTTTTTCTTACATCTAGGCGCCTTTTGATTTTAGGATAGAAAAATTATCCCATGTGGATGGAACATTATATTGTAATGTCTCAACTCATGTATCATTGGTTAATATTGCAAGACACGTTACTTTTTGTTAGTGATTTAATAAATAAATTGACATTTGGGATTTGATGAGTAGTGGAGCATTATTTGAAAACCACCAAATAATATTACAAATCATAACTTTTTCTCTTTCTCTCTAGAATTATCACATGTTTTCATGTACAGATATTTGTCCATACATAGACATACATACATACATACATACATACATACATATATATATATATAGAGAGAGAGAGAGAGAGAGAGAGAGAGAGAGAGAGAGAGAGTTAAAACTTTAAGCAATTATAACTTTTGTTGTGCATATTCAATTTTGAAAAAAAAATATTTTTGAAACCTACTCGATGAAATCTTTCAAATAAGATCCATTTTAAATATAAAATTATGTACATATAAAAATATTATTTTATACTCCTACCCTTTAATTAAGAATTCACACCATTTCTAAGCAAATTCACATCCTCTAAAATGAAAGAATTCATAACCCTTAAATGCAGAATTCACACATCTTTGATATAATCCACACCCTAAACTGAAAAATTCACACCCCCGATAATAGGCAATTCATATATTCTGTTATACACAATTCACACCCATTATAACAGACAATTCACACACCCCTTAAACTTATTTAGTACAAAATTCACACTCTTATACAACAACTCACACCCCCCTTGTTATACACAATTCACCATTACCAATAGTTCACGTCCCATATAACAGACAATTTGTAATGACCCTAACTTTTGCCCTAATTTTTTTTTCAAATAAGGATTTATATTTTGAATTTTATTAAATAATTAAACTGACTAGTGTCTATCAATATTTTTTTTAACCCATATGTTATAATGATCCAAAATTTTAATAAGTTAAATTATAATTTTATACAAAAATTATTTCTTTATTAAGTAAGTTAAATTAATTATAAATTGTACTCAATATTAGTTTAAATCGAATTGTTTAAAATTCCATATGTATATGTATGCCTTGGTGTTCCACATGCACCTTAGTATTTTTTTCAAAAAAAAAATTCGGCTCAGTCTTTCATCTCTCAGCCGTTACTCTCTCTCTCTCTCTCCCCAAGCTAGCCATCTCCCCTCACACTTATCTCTTCTACATTTTATCCCTTTACCATTAATCAACTCTGCTGTGAGTAGATACACTGGTAGGGATCCTTATAGGGACAAATCTAAATAATTACTCTTTTATCCCTTTTATTTATTTGCTATTACAGTTTAATCCTAATTCTGGAATGGCTTTGCTCTACTGTATTGAAGTTGTGCTTCAGCTAATTGTTGCTCTAATTCTCTAACCTTATCCTTTTCTTTTCCTATGAATCTAGTAAGAGTGCTACTAGATCGAGGTCTGTTTGTATATAAAGTTGTATTTAAAAGTCTACTTATCAAAAGGTTCTAGATAAATATTTCTTCTTTTAATCTACGTATGTAAATCAAGATGTGTTCTTCTTTGTTCATGCATGCAAAGGATTAAAAGCTTGTAATCAAATATCTGTGAACCCTAGTCGGTACTTACCACCACATGATCCAGATAAATCATTCTTTCCATTATCACTTACCTGTTATGTGTCAAAATTTTATTCAAAGAGATTTCTTACTTTCCTTCTTAACCTACCTTCAAATACTATATATTCCCTCAACACCACTCTTTGGCAAAACGGGTCAAAGACTCAAGAAGGCTTTATGGTTTAAAGGCCTGAAGTTATCACTCCTTTTAAAAATTTGAATTCTGGGGTCTTAATGATGTATAAAAACTGGATTAAAATCTTTGGGTAATACAGACATATAACTCACACAATATCTATATTATTTATGATCATAGGAGCATTCCATTTCGGCAGGCCCTAAAGAACAATGAAGAACTTGAAGAGAAACTTACTATATTATCACTGAAAGCTGCTGATTACAAAGACTCAATTGCTGAAGATTGACTCGACCAATTACAATTGCAACAAATGCTTAAGGCTAGCAAGTGCTCCAATGGTAGGAGAGTCGTAGTTACAATTGAAGGACTTGACTCTATTTATAGACTCCAAAAGATAAGATGACTGGTAACCTATTAGGAAAAGAGATCCAGTTTGTCAAAAGAAAAGTAGATGCCGCGTGGTCACTGGCCCGCATCGTCACATCCTTTAACTTTACTTTTACAAAAACAGACTCTCTATTATTGTTACAAAGAGATATGTCCAAAGGTGGTTAAAGTGGTTGGACCATTATTGCTCTTGCTGGTAAAGAGTGGTTGGTTGCATTCTACTTTCAGCAAATGCTTCCAAACTTCTTTTGCTGGTAAAGTATCGACCCATGTGATGACAGTAATGTTGTTGGTCATGGTAGGATACTTTTGTCCTTGATGCTTATCCTTCCATTGCATTATTGATGTTCTAGATGGCTTCGTCATCAAAATCATAATTTTCCTCTTCATCATTTTGAGATAAGTCAGATAGATCGGATGGATCTCCTTCACCTATCATTGCCCTCTGCTGGTTCTTCTGTTGAATGTAATATCTGACTAAATTATCATATCCTGTTTCAAACTGAAATTTTAATTCTGAGAGGTGATCGTTGGACCTAATTTTCTAAAATTGGTCCTCACATATTAGAGTTGCTTTTCCATAATCATATAGACTTTCATAATGAAATCCTTCAGCTATGGTAAAAGCAATAGAATGCCTGATCTGCTTTCTAATTGAATTTGTTTCACAAATCCATGGTAAAATCATTGTCACAATGATAAATTCTTCTGAGAATTATATTTGCAGGATTTGTGTTAATATGAATATTGTGGTAGGCAGGGATGAGTTGTCCTGTAGATGTCTTGTAATGCCCCGATTTTTCAAAGGAATTTTGGAGGCATTAAATAATACAATTTTATTGGGAAAAAAAACTCCAGAGCGACTCTAGTCTTGATACATATCTCAAGCATACTCGATCTCTACCCCTAGTATTCCTCTTGTGTCCAACTACTCCTCCATTGAATCCTGCACCCTTTGGCAAATTGATCGCCGAAGCAACCGATTTACCAGGATACAGACATATTCGTGAGTGATAAATCACCAGTAGAATAATCCAACCCAACTGCCCCTCTTACTTTACAGCTAGCAAGCAAATAATATAATATCAAAGCAGGATAGTAAAACAGAAATAGCACATAAACCGATTCATTACTATCCATTAGCCTGACGTGTGATTTAAGATCTCAACCGCGAGATCCTTCCTCCCCAACCGCTAGCCATGCCATGTCCCATGAGATCACTTCCTTTTGTTGTCGCAGATACACCTAAGTTATATACCGAGCGTGCATCCCAATAACTACAAACAAAGGAAAAGCTTATCATGCCATTGCATGACTAGGGTTCGCCTATCTTAATCATTACTTCACAATCATCACTGGACTCCCGCCAGTTTCAAATCATCATTGGACTACCCGTCAGTTTATCAATTCACATCTCACAATTCGCCTGCAGGCAATCTCTAACATCATAAAACTTTTCAATTTATCCATTACCTAGCACCGTCTAGGTGAATTCTATTCGCATACCTCCCCATGTATCTAGGGTCCAATCTAGCATATAAATCAAGAATTAGAGCAATATTCAAATAATCAATATGATAATTGAAATAAATAATAAGCGTAGAAATCACGTAACTTTTTATGGATGGGCCGTTGCCCTTAGTATTGTATGGCCAAGAAGTTAATCTTATTAGTGAAAATCTTTATTAATAAAGAAAAATAATAATTTTTGTACAATAACTAGTAAGTCTAGTCTTACTTTTATGAAATTAGATTGCTAAATAACTAAATCAAATACATTTAATAGGTAAAAAAAATATTGAAATAATAACATGACCTTAATAGGAGTCCTACGGTTCTATGCAACATGATCGAGTATCAAAAATCGGATCCGGAGGGTCGTGAGATTATTTTAAATAAAGATATTACCGAAAATTACCGAAAGTAGAATAATTAGGTAATAATTAATCTATTAAATAAAATATGTTGAGGTTAACAAGGTTTCATCTTAGGAGTGTAATGAGTTTAAAAAAAATTATTCGGACATTAATAACATGTTTTATAAGGTCGCAAAGTTATTTCGATTGAAAACATTGTAAAATATATACTAAATAGATTAATAAAAAAAATTTGAAATTAACAAGATATCATCTTTGAGGTACGAGGAGTCTAGGAAAAATAGTTCGGGTGTCAAAAACGTTGTTCGGAAGGTCGCAAAGTGGTTTCGAACATTTTTTTTTATCAAAACCGAATGGACCTCGCATCTGGGATTGCTGCCGCAAGGTTTGACTTGGTCAACCTTGTAGTTAGGTCTTCTACCGCAAACTCGGCACTGGTTCTTGCGGCTTGCACTTTGCGGCCGCAAGGTCGAATGCTAGATTCGAAATTTTTTTTTCTCTTCAGTTTTGATGCATGGGTTGTTTCTCTTCAGTTTTGATGCATGGGACTACTTGGGACTATGGGTTAGGCTTAAATATACTTAGAAGGGAGTTGGATAAGATTATTATACCTTGGTTTGATCGAATTGAATCCGAAATCGAAAAATTGAAATTGGAGAAGATGACCTCGAGTTTGACAATTGGGGAACCTTGGGGTTGAATTGAAGCTTGTTTGGGGATGCTCTAGGTTGTAGGAAGTGATCGGGATGGTTGATTTGGATCTCGGTTGGGTCTATACAAAACCCATTTTCTCTATTTCTTTCTCTCTCTAAAACTTAATGGATTGGAGCTTGGTTTTCTTTTATTTTTGCAGCGGTGTGTGTGTGTGGGGTTGTGATTTTCCGAGGTGAGAGAGGTGGGTTTATATAGGGGAGTGTGGGAGGAGAAAGAGTGGTGTGCAAGCTTGGAAGTGATAAGATCGTATTTAATAAGGGTAATGTACATGGCTTTTGGGAAGGGATAGGGCTGGTGAGGGGGGGATGAATCGGTGGCTTGGTGTGGGGAAAAAGTAATGAAAGAGAGAGAGATAAATGCATGCATGTTTGGTCCATGTATAAGAAAAAAAAATTTAAGAACTAATAAGAATAATATTAATGCTATTATTATTATATAAAAAAATAGGGTCGAAAATCCGGGTTGTTACATGTCCATTTTGGAAGTTTTGATTCCACAACTGCTTCAACTGCTGTACCCTGTTCTGCCATGGAATTAAGAACACATGCTGCAATTTTTCTTCCAAATCTGTTAGTGTCTTTTAGATCATGGAATATAATTTGTTGAATATATCCAAAATCCAAGAGAGTAGCCTCCGTAATTTCCACCTGTTTATCTTTGAAATTAAGATAAAAAGATTTGAAGTGTTTCATGTCAATGTTGGCCAATAGGATACTATATATGAGTTGGCATGTACAGGTCATTCATTCTAATGGTATCTGGATGCAAGTTGGTTTAATTTTTGGACATGGGATAATATCTTTTTCTTGTAGGTAAAGGGTTTTCCAAGAGATAGTGAGTCCTGGAATACATCTCTTCATTCTGGTTGATCTTGACTAATTCTGATAATAAAAATTCTTGAAAATGAACTCTATCTTGTCTAGCTAAGTGTTGAATGTGCTAGATTATCTCTGTAGGAAACCTGGAGAGAAAAGTGATGGCTTTTGGTTGCAAAAGCTCTGTTGGACCATATTCCTTACTCCACTCATCTTTTTCTTCATTTTCCAGTGGGGAAGATTGCTTTCTCACTTTTACTAGTGGGGTAAAAGGGCTCTTTATATTCTTGAGTTCTCTTTCTAAATTTAACTTCTTTTTGAGAGTTGTTATCTCCTCTTCAAGCCTTCGTTGATTATTGATCAACTGCTAATTAGCTTGTTCCATATCCTGATTTCTTTTATTTAAAAGTCTAAAATTTATAGTCATTGTTTCGCAATGACCACAAAATTTTATTGGCTGAGAAAATGCCTGGTTAAAGATCTGGTTATTTTCAAAACCTGCAGTCTTAAGGGCTGCTTGAGTATTTAGTGTTCTGGAAGATTCAGAAATATAAAAATTACTTCCAATGGCAAGGTGCCCAGTTTGCCTCTGCAAATGTATGAAAACCTCTCCATGTTGAGGAAGGGATTCCATCAATTTGCCTTAAAACTTCTGACCAATAGGAATAAATTCCTGGAACACGGCCTATTACAACACAGTAAAATGAAAATCTTTTTGTTGGGTTTGACTCATTTTGTTGATTAAAGAAAATATTTAAAGCATTTAAACAGGCTAGAAATCTAGGAACATCTTTATAAGAGTCCCAAAGATTATCTAAAAAACATTTCTGTTCTTCACTGGTACCTGAATTTGGACCTGGATTGTTCAGGAAAAACTCTGAGAGTTATGCTCCCAAAAGTTAAAAACTTTTGGTCTGTCTTGGTTGAAGTGGTTGCATTGCTTGATGATGCCATCTGAAAAACTGAAAATATTCGCATTTATTTCTCTAGATAAATAATCTGCTAAAGTTTTTTTTTTTCCTTTAATATATTCAAATTCTACTGTATAACCATTACCTGTTATTATATCAACAAAATTAAGCCATCTACGATTACTGATCTTTTTCTCATTGAGAAGCTTATGAAACTTAACAATCGCTTCACAATCTATTCTAACTGTGAAAGGTTTGAATAACCATAACTTGAAGCTATTAATAGCGTTAATGACTTCTAATATTTCACAATCTATGTTGGCTAAATTTCCTTTCTCTCTATATTTTCCATTAGAATATCTGCAAATTTTTTCTATAGATTTTGCTAAGTATTTAGTGCGTTTACTAAGGAGTATTGCTCCCCATTCTTTTTCACTGGCGTCTACCTCTATTACTATATAGTCTGATTCTAATGGTAATTCTAATTCTGGTAGATTTTTACAAATCTCTTTGATTTTTCTGACAAAATCAATATCTTGCTGGTTGAAGTATTTTTGACCGGTTGGGGTTGTTTTACTATACAAAGAACCTATAATTTTGCTAAGATCTTTTATATAAGGCCTAGCATAATTCAGGGTTCCTAAGAATGACCGGAGATTTTTCTTTTCTTCTATCTTATCTTAAAATTCTAAAATCTTTTGTGCAATGTGTGGTTGTAGTTGGATTTTTTCCTTTCCTATCCTTACCCCTAAATATTCTATGTATTCTATGTATTCTTTACACAATTCCATTTTCTTTTTACTAATAATCAAACCATTATCTATAAATAACTGGAATGCTATCCTAAGATGTCTGCAATGTTCTTCCTGTGTTTTGCTAAAAATAAGAATGTTATCTATATAAACAAGGATAAATGAATGATATTTTTTTGAATATATTATTCATTTTTCTCCGAAAAATATTGGGTGCTGTTTTAAACCAAAAGGCATGACAATCCAATCATAACATCCCTGGGGACATGTGAATATTGTCCATGGTCTACTAGACTGGTCTAACATAATTTGCCAAAATCCTGATTTGCAATCAAACTTGCTAAAGATCATTGCACTCTGAAGCTATTAATAAGTTGTTCTTTACTGGGTATATCATAACTATCTAACTGGATATTATCATTAAGACGCTTATAGTTTATGACCATTCGCGCTTTTTGTCTTTTGATTTCTGCATGTTTTCTTACCATAAAGGTTGTGCTTCTGTGTGGACTGGTACTTTCTTTTATAACTCCTAGATCTAGCAATTCCTTAATTTATTTTTCAAATTCTTCTACATTTAGTGGACTGTATACAATTTTCTGGGTGCTAATCTTAAAATCTGGATTAATAATCTCTAATTGTGCTAGAGTCTTGTTTTTACTCCAATGTTTGATTGGATTTTCTCCTAAAATCTGAGTTTCTTCTACTAGCCTAATCGATTCTTCTAATTGTTCTTTATCTGTTCTTCTATTTTTGTGATCAAGGATTAACAAAGAGTGTTTCTATTTGGTCAAAATCTACTATATCATAACCTATCTGAACTAACTGTTCTTCTTCTTCCATCAACCATTCTAGTTATGTTTCAATAGTATCATCTATAGTTTCTACATATGAATCCAAATGTGTGTCTGGAGTGTCTGGAAGATCTTTTACTATTCTTTCTATTTGTTCTTTTACTATCCTATTTTCCTATGCTATCTTTCTTTTTTCTTCTTTGTCTATGGTTCCACCACACTTAGCTGACAACTCTGATTCTAAATTCTGGGCATGTAAGGTTTCAACCTGTAAACTGCGCTTGTGAAATGTCACAAAGTGTTTGCTAAATGTAATACTGCCATTCATACTGTATATAAAGTTTAATCCTAAGATAAACTTATAGTTGTGGTCCTATCCATACCATGGGTAATGGGTAGGTGTGTTGCTGCTGAAGCCTATTGGTAAATCTGATACTGCTATTCATGAGACATGTATCGTAAGTAATACTGGTATTATTCATGAGATCAGCTCTGGCTATGTAACTTGGTTTGGTATAATATTCAATTGGTATAAGATCACGACTGATATGACTCTTACTAGCTCCTATATCTATCATGGCTTTAAGTGCTATGACTTTTCATGGGTTCTTACCTCTAGTTGGTAATAAAATCTCACAGTTTATTTCAATAAGACTATTTTCTCCTATTTTGTTGACCGACCCTATAATGTTGCAGGGGTCTTCTATGAATTCTGGTGATTTTAAGGACTGATTTTTCTCGTGCAACTGGTTTCTTAATCTGCTATTTTCTATTCTATATGTTTCTACTTCTATAGACCAAATTTCTGTCTTCTTTTCTAATTCACTTACTTGTCTTTCATACTAGAATTTGGTTCTGTCTAAATCTAACTTGACTGTGGCTGCTTCTAGCTTAGCTTCCTGGAGGGCTAATTTTGAATATTTTTTTAACACTGGTTGTTGTATGCTTCCACTTAAGTCTGTTAAATCTCTATCTATCTGGTAATTCTTCTTAAGACAAAATTTACACACATTTTTCTTACAACTATCACATACACTTCTAAATAATCTAAAAGGGTAACCATTGCATTCTGAGCAAGGTTTGCTATTTTGACCTGTATTGTGTTACCACTGGTGTGTACATTCTATATTAGAACTTTTAATCATAAAAGTATATTCTGGTATATAACTGGGAAGTTCATCTTCTGAACTACTGCTGCTATCACTATCTAATTCTTCTAAGAGGTTTATTTCCTCTGGTTTCATGTTGATTAGACTGTATATCGATTCTGTATCACTATCTTCTAATTTTATTTCTATAAACTCAATATTATCAAAATCTTCTAATTCTGCCATAAGATTTGCATTTTCTGTGGTTTTTCTATTTTTCCCTTTATTAGGGCATTTGTTTGCTAGATGGTCTTCTGAATCACATATACAGCACTTACATTTACGGGTTTGAGTTGATTGAACTCTTTTCCTAAAATGTCGTTTAGGTTTTGGCTTAAACTGTTGTCTATTGGGTGTCTGCTTATAGGATTGACTCTTCTTATACCTCTTTCTAGGATAATAACCATGTTTTTGGTAACTATAGTCATATTTCCCTCCTGCCGGGCTATCTTCTTATGATACTTGCTGGCTTTCCTTTGATATTTATAAAATTTGTTTATCTTTTTCCCTCTCTTTTCTTTACCATATCCATATTGCTGTGGAGTATATATGACTTGGCTACAAAAATTCAACTTGTTTTTCTTTATACCTTTCTAGATTTCAAGGGTAGTGCACTTGTCTCTGAGTACTACAAATACAAACTGAATTCTAGGACCAATTCCTAGATGTTGATTTTCATCTCCATTAGTGGCTTTCCATTTTTCTCATATTTCTTCTCCTAATGACCTAGAAGTTTCCTAAAGAATTTGTTACTGATTTCTAGATCTAAGGCTCTTCCTGTTTGTGATGCAAGGGCAATAAAATCATTGCAAAAACTGATTATATATTTCTATTTATGTAACTTAAGCTGTTCTAACTGTCTTATAGCTACATTCTGGTAGGTTGTGTTACCTCTATTAGGATCGGCTCTTATAATCAATGTTTTGACAAGACTGGTGAAATTATGTACATTTGGTCATTGGGCGACTAAAGCTGCATATTGGGGTTAAAAATCTCTCATATAAGCTTCTATAATTCCTTTTGCTGTATCTCATAGAAATGATTCACAATATGACCATATTTCTGCTGAAGAATGCCAATTGGTCATTTCTAAAAGTTTTTTGACTAGGGCTTGTTCCCATCTGTCTATAACTACTTTGTGGAATTAGGGATCAGATGTTGCAATATCAAGCATTAATCATGTTCCTGCTTGTGCCATGAGGGATATATCTTTGTCTATTGGTAACCTTTTTCCATAGGTTCTGTGTTCTAGTTCTTGGGCTAACGGTTCAATTCTAGACCTACTGATTGAAATATTTCCCCTTTCACATATTTGGTTTGGGAGTACTGGTGGAGTACTGTCATATGTTTCCATTTTGACTTCTACCATATGGCTTTCTATATTTTCAACTGGTGGTTGGTAGTATTTGGATATGGGATCTGAATGACAAAACATATCTTCTACTGAAAGACTATTTTTCTTACTGGAATCATAATCCAAAAATTTTTCTTCTAAGACAAATATGTTATTTTATAACAAAAAATTATCTTTGGAACTTGGAACTATCTTCTAATTCTGGATGTTCATACTCCAGTTTTTGGGTATAGTATCTTTCTAAAATCTGATAATCATAATAGTCTAAATCTGATCTATAAATTGGTTCTAAAAGTTTTTTTTAATCTAATTATATCAGATTCATTGAATTTAACTAATTGTTCTAGTGTAAACTGGGGCTGCTCATATGCCATATAAGCATGCTTTATCTCTATATCTGAATCTTTGGTGAATTCTGAGTGGATAGAACTACCTACATCTGAATGTCTACCTGCTGAAATATAATTACTGAACCTAAGATTTACTTCTCCTATACTATTAGTATAGAAGCTGTTATTACTGGGCCTAAGTTGTTGCTTGGGCACTAAATTTGTGACTTTCCATTCGAGTCCTGATAGCATTTCCGAATCACATTTCTTGACTTCTATAACTTGGATACCTTTGGTTCCTAGAGCTTTCAAAGCTTGGTCTGTTCTAAGCTTATATCTAGTACTGTTGTGATTACTTAATTTTCCTATGAAATTTACACATACTAAAAGGTTGTGAACATCAGAGATCATGTGATATTCCCTTGTTTTAATACCTATACGAATATGCTGGTAAAATTCCTTGAGTCTCATCTGAAAATCTGGTATGCAATAGACAATTTGGCAATTGCTGTTCATATCTAATTTCATCCTTCATATTAAAGCTTGTTCTTGATTTGTAAACCTATTATCAAAAATCATGACCAACACTTTGGTTCCTAAGTCCTGTTTGGCTAAACCTTTTACTCTTATGGTAATTAAACCTCGGTGTATGAGGCCTAATCTTAACTGTTTAAGCTCATTGAAGCTTTTCTGAGTAATCATTTCTTAAATTTATAACTGATCTTTAGTTATAACACTGACTGGCTTTTCATGATAACTGTTATAAGTTCTAACTCCTCTATTAAAGAAATTAAGTGACCTATATAATACTGTTGGGTCTAATAGTTCTAAACTGTGATTTCTAAATCTATCTAACTGAGCATTTGGGTCTATAATTCCCTCTATTCTATTTTCTTCTAGTGGTTGTTTTCCAAATACTTTATTTAGCAAAGGAATTCCAGTGACTTTGGTCTTACTGTTGGATGCCATTGTTAGGTTCCTGAAGATTGAGGAATTTTCGGTTTCTTTCCTTTCTTTAGATCTGGAGTACCAAATATATTATAATAAAAGGTGTGGTTTTGTAAGGATCTATTGGATCTTTTGGGTTCTAAATGTCCTGTTAAGGCTGAAAGACTAATCTGATTTATCTTAGAAGTTAAGGCTTCTAAGGCTTTATCTTCCTGGAGTTTATCTACTTTGATGGATAACTGATCTAACATATCTAATATCTCTACTATTCCATAGCTAAGACTTACTAAAAGCTCAATAATGGTGTTATTTTGCTTGATAACAGTCTCGTTTGTTTTACCGGTTGGCTTAAAACTAGATAATCCGATGGGATCTGGTTGGATTTTCCCTAAATTTTCTAATGCTATTTTATAAAACAAATTATAACACTATTCATTCTCCATTGGCTAATTTCTTAACTTCTTCTAAAAGGACTTCTATTTTATGGAGTTAACTATCTAATTCTGTTCTGACCTGAACAGAGTTTTGCTTTATCATGTCAACTCAAGCTTAAGACTTTCCACTAAATCTCTAGTTTCTGTTTTTATTTCTTTTGACTGGGTAGTGTCTAACTTACTGATCAGATCTATTATATCCTGTTTGCAGGGTAATTTATCTGATATTCTGTGCTGTTTTTCTTCTAATTTACTAATCCTTCTCAAAATTTCTAAATGTAAGTCTTTAAAATAGTCTAAATTTTCTGATTGTCTATTAGATTTGGATCTATTAATCTTTTCTAAGATCTGAATAGTTTGCTCAAGAGATTTTTCTGAAAATTCTTCAAACTGACTTTTGGTTACTATATTACCTTTAACTTCTAGGCTAAATTTTTTATCTAAGCTACTGTTAAGTTGTTCTACTAGCTGGAAACCTGTTTTAATATGAATACTCTGTCTTGACTGTTGAGATCTAATTTCACTTAAATTGGGACTAATTGCTTTTACTAAATCATCAATCATAACAAACTAAATAAAATAATAAACCAAACCATAAACAAAGATCTTTAATCTGGCTACTTGAATTAACAAATAGTACTAGGGGCTCTGATACCAATTTTAATGCGGACTAGTTAAAATTAAAAATGCAGAAATAAAGATAATAATGGTGAACTAAAGGAAGGGAGTCCTAACTGTAAATATTCAAAAGTTCTGGAAAGGTGTATAAAAGGCACTGTAATTTGTTTATAAAACATAGAAAGTTATGGTCTGAACTGTAATTTTTACACTACTTTACACATAGGATTCGAGTGAATGTCGGGATTCTAGTCGTTACTGATGGCAATTCTAACCATTAATACCTTCACATAAATTAATCTTGCACCCCACTCTACCCCATCTCTATAAATACCTCTCTGCCTCCCCAGAATTCAAGACACCCTCTCCCACACTCCTATCTCAGCTAAAAGTCCAAAAAGAGAGAAATTTGGAGAGAAAAAGCTTCACTCCATTAATGGAGGTTTAGAGAGAGTTTCGGTTCCACCCGTAGCCGATCACCAATTCGGGCTACCACATCTTCTTAAACATCCCCAAGCTTCTTCGAACCATTCTGAGATAAATCGAAGTCAGCATGAGGTCCCGCGTCGCCGTACTCTTCTCCGATCACAGAAACTCACCCGAAATCGTTCTTCGTTTTCCGGTCGAATTCGAGGTGGAATAATCCCTCTCCTATATTCTCCAAAGTATATTACGTGATTACGTATCGTATTTTTATGTTCCGAAATGGAAGAAATTGGTCCGAGACGTCCCCAGTCAAAACCAGTCAAAACTCAGTTTTGTTTTCAAAAGTTTACTGTGTATAATCGTTGGAAATTTAAAAAAAAAATGAGCCTAGAATTACAGATTTCCCCTTTATCTATTAAAGTAAAGTATTTCAGCCCACATGCATTGATAGTCTATCAAAATTAGCCCCTGAAGTTTATTAAGGTTATGTTTCGACCCAAAATGTTAATTATTCTAATATTTTTTTATCTCTTTAATGTATTTATCAATCTATTTTTTTTGAAATAAACTAATACAAGCCTAGACTTACTAGTAATTGAACAAAATTAATATTTTTTTTTATTAAAGATTTTCGTTATTAATATTAATTTCTTGATCATACAAGATTAAGGGCAACGGTCCATTCATAAAAAGTTACGTGATTTTTTTTTATTCTTATTATTTATTTCAATTATCATTGTGATGATTTGTATATTGCTCCGACTATTGATTTATATGCTAGATTGGACTCTAGAAACATGGGTTGGTATACGAATAGAATTCATCTAGACGACGCAAGGTAATGGAAAAATTGGAAAAAATTTATGATGTTAGAGATTAACTGCAGGCGAGATTTTGAGATGTGAATTGAGATGGGTGCCAACGGAGGCCCAGTCTCCAAACTGGCGGGAAGTCCAGTGATGATTTGAAACTAGCGAGAGTCTAGTGGTGATTGTGAAGTTGTGATTAAGATAGGCAAACCCTAGTTATGATTCGGGCATGATAAGTTTTTCTTTTGTTTGTAATGAGAGGGATACAGGTATATAAATTGGGTGCAATCCGCGACAGCAAAAGAAAATGATTTCATGGGACAGGGCATGACTAGCGGGTGGGGAGGAAGGATCTCGCGGTTGAAATCTTAGATCACACGTCAGGCAAATGTATAGTAATAAATCGGTTATGTGTGAAATTGTTGTTTAATTCTTCCGCATCGATATTATATTATTTGTTTGCTAGCTGTAAAGTAAGAGAGGTAGTTGGGTTGGATTATTCTATTGGGTGATTTTATCACTCATAGATATGTCTGTATCCTGATAAATCGGTTGCTTCGGCGATCAATTTGTCAGAGGGTGCATGATTAAATGGACGAGTAGTTGGACACAAGAGGAATACCAAGAGGCAGAGATCAAGTATGCTTGGGATATGTATTAAGACTAGAGTCGCTCTGAAATTATTTCAATAAAATTTTATTATTTTAATGCCACCGAAATTATTTAAAAAAATTAGGGCGTTACACAATTAGCACCCCTTAAACTTCTTTTGTACACAATTTACACTATTAAATGACACATTATTTAGTATTCACACCAAAACGTATAAATTTTTTTTTATCAAAAGTGAGAAGATTGTATTGATAAACGTCCAACCGTATTTACAAAACAAAGATCATTAAAAAGAACTTGGATAAAGTCAAACTAATCGTCGAACAAATAAAAATGAGTAAATCACAAGGCAATTGATATCTTTCATCCTAACCTAGACATGACCTGGCGTAATAGCGACACTTTTAAACTGTCAAACATCTAACTAGGAGTCTCAAACAAGAAAAAGTGCAAAGTTAAAGATAAAGACATCAAATACCCAGACGATCAGATGCACTCCAACCATGGATGAACGCACCAATGAACTCCCAAAAACTGCAGATCTGCAAAGCCACCACGAGTTGCCCCACCAAAGACATCATGTAGGGATAGAATGCTGAAGCACATATATCGTTGTGAAGCAATCTTGATTAAGAGAACCCAATCTGTAGAAAAAATTCGTCCAAAGATGAAACTAACAACTCTCGTAAAACGAGAGACAAAACTCTCACAGGTTAGACGACAAGTCGTTGATTTGGAGAGACAGAAGAAAAAAAGGAAAAAACAAGGAAAGTGAGTCGAAATAGTACCATGGCATTCCCCTCCTGCCGCCGCACACAGGTATGGAACCCACGGGGGGAGGGAAGGGAGAAGATGAATTGTGGTGGCTAAGGTTGAGAGAGGGGGGGAGAGAGATATGGTCGTTCTAGAGAGAGATTTCCATAAAATCTCACTTTATTTCTCAATTGAGTGAAAAACCAAAATGTCACACTTCTTATAATATGCAATTCACACCTTTGTTATACAATTCACACCCCCTATATCAGACAATTCACACCCACATGATCGACAAGTCACACCGCCCTTAAATTGTGAAAACGTAAAAAAAGTTATTAACACCACTTAATAAATAATTCTTACCCCTTTTGAACACTTCACATTCTCCAAAATGAAAGAATTCACAACCCTCAAATGCAGATTTCATACCCCTCTATACTGTTCACTTCCCAAAACACACAATTCACACCCCTATAATAGGCAATTTGCATCTCTTATTGTACACAATTCACACCATTTATTATACACAATTCACATCCACATACAACAATTCACACCCCAATAACAGACAATTCACACCCCTTATATCACATAGTTCACACCCACAAAGAAGACAATTCATATCCCTTTAAAACTCTTATTGTATATAATTCATAACCCATGTTGTACATAATTCACACCCATCTACCCCCTCTATAACAGACAAGTTACACTACAATTCACAACCAAAAAATATACAATAATTCACACCCCTATTACAGACAAATATAATAGATAATTTTCACCACAATTCACACCAAAAAAATTGACAATAATTCATACCTTCTATATCAAACAATTCACACCCTTTAAACTTCTGTTGTACACAGTTCACACCCCCTATAACAAACAATTCACATCCCCTATGATAGAAAATTCACAATTCACACCCTCCGTAACACACAATTTACCCCCCCTCCCCGTGTTATACACAATTCACACTCTCTTATAACAAACAATTCACACCTCAAAAATGCATAATTCACCCCATAAAAAATTAATTTTTTTCTGCACATAATTTCATAGTCAATATGGATCTTATTTGATAGATTTTGTTGAGTAGATTCTAAAACTGTAAAATTTACAAAAGAAGAAGAAGAAGAAGAGAGATATATAATAAAAGATATTGCATTTTAAAGTTTGTAATGCAAAAGATAACGTTTCATCCGCATGGGATAATTTTCCTATCCTAACAGCAGTAAGAATCCATGCACCAGAACCTATGCCGAAGGCAAATACAATAAATGGTTTCTATAGGACAAAATTCTAAAAGCGGGGCCGGTTGGGAATTTCCCCAAGTCCCCTGTCCATTGATAACTTTCAAAAATACCCTTTTAGGCACATTTAATGCACCATCTCTTGCTTTTTTTCAGTCAAACGAAAATTCAATGCACCATATCTCACACGCTTTAATACTCTTCCATCATTTCTCTCTCTCCTCCCTCTTCCCGGCCCCCCTCAATCTCTCGCTCCCTCCCTAAAGTACACAAAAGGTGAAAAACTAAAGAAGGTAAGGAAGTAAAGTAAACAAATTAAAAGAGAAGAAGGAAACTCAACTTTTTCAGTCGTTTGAGTGTTGTTCATAACAGATAACACAAAACATTCATCATCACATAAAATAAACAATCGCTATAGGTATAGCAAAGGTTATACAGCAGTCGCGCACAAATCAATTTTTTTGTCTATCTTGGTTACCGCAAAGATGATCGAAGCCACGTATTTTGTTCAAAATATTTTGTTTAGGGTTCCTATAAAAAATTATCTCAATCTGATATCAGTAAGAACGTTTATGAATCATCTCAATCTGAGATCTTTAAAGCTTGGAGTTCCACATTTCTTTTTCAGTAGAAGAATTTGGTCAAGAGTGGATCTTCAGAAGATTGGCTTCAAATCCACCATATTTGACTTTAACCTAATTTGAGCATGCGTTTGGAGATATAGACTAATCCATCACAAAGCTCTCCCATTCCCTATACATACTACTGCCTTGATTTCTATGAGAGAGTGTAAGGAAAAATAAGATAAACGGTTTGAGAGGATGAGATTATACAATTGTGAGTGCTTGTGGAACCAATCATCAGTTTTATAGTATGAACTTGGGAACTACTATTTCTATGCACCAAATAAATCACAAGGCAAAATGCTAAAATGCAAATTTCCGTTTGACAGAAGAAAAAAAAATGCTAAAACACATCTAAAAACCCTTCATCGACTACTTCCTTGACCGTAACAAAACCTACGTTCCCAAAAATTTCTTAGGCAACCCTGAGTAAGACACAATCATAATGATAACATCGGTTTGGTCTCTAAGTAAAGTAAAAGCACGTATGGACAGCTAAAATGGAAGATGAAAAGAACTAAGCAAACAAATATCATATGGAACGATACTAGACATTGCTCTCTGTAGACAAGGAAAGAAACCTACTGTGAACTCTCTTTTATTTCCTTACTCCTTCGGGTTCATTTCCATTTTAGTGGGCAGAGACAAATTTCTTCGCACTAAAATAACAGGACTGGAATCGAATGCTACAACCCTGACTTCTCCGAGTTAAAAATCTATAGCAATATAATTTACAAAATTCCTAAAGCAGAAGGTAGCATATGGGAAAACTTCTATCAATCTGAGATAATAGCTTCTAACATAACTCAAACCAAGCAAAACTAAGAACCGCACAAACTAGAAAAAATTGGACAGACATGAAGTGGGTACAAACACAAAGTAGGTTAGGATCAAAGAGAGAGAACACAAGACACAAGATATATTATTGGAAAACATTGGCTTGCTTACTTGGTTTTTACAACTGGGAGGGCCCTCCTTTTATAGGCATAAGGAGGGGAAGTTTACATCATTACACAGAACACCAATAATACTACTTTACTATTCTTAGCCATATGTCTGCTGTCACATCACTTCACCCTACGACAAACACATCTCAAAAGGCTTTACACAGTATTTTACTATTTACATGGTACACTACATATGGACAATTCATCCCTCCTAAGGGAATGGCTAATACTTCTTCAACAGTACAAACCAATAATTTACACCACTTAAAATAGACAGTTGTCATGAGCACATGGTTGTTACTCTGGATCATCTGAACCACTTTCTCCAGAATAGTCTTCAGTTCTGTCGGTTAAGTAATACTGTTCCAAAAGATAGCGAATATTTTGGCGCCATTCTTCCGGATAAGTATCATTGAATTTCCAGTTTGTAGATTCATAATGGAGGAGAGATGAGCGAACTTCTGCAGGTGTTAATCCATTGAGTGAACACAATGTTTGAGTCATGACAAGATAATTTCCACTGTCGATCTGGATTCTCTGAGACTCTAGATATGTAGAGAGAAATATAATGTGATACTCCTTCTGCCAAGTGATAGAACCATTTGGGTTTGGAAGACATTTGTTGTTGCGACTTATCCAAAAAGCAAATTGGAGATTTCCGCCTACACTGTTAGGGATTTGTCTGATCTTCTATTGCCAGAACGATATGCTTCCGAAGAGTAAGAGGAATTTCAAAAAGAAATCTTTTGGGGGATGAATTTGGTTGAATGCCACATACTCCAGATAAACCAATACTGCTGATTTATTAAAACAGACACTTATAGTATAAACATCGACTAAATACCATAAGAGGAGATAGGCTTTCCTTTTGAAATAAAAGACATTGTGGTCATATACTTCAAACTGGGTGAGAAAGGGATAGACAGGATGGAAAGGTAAACCTCCTATGGGACCTTCATTGAGACCATACTTGAAAATACAAAGATGTTGAAGATTTTGACACATTTGGACACACCTGGAAATAAGGGTTAACTCTAAAATGTGACACTAAAGGTGGACAGGAAGATTAACTGGGTGGAAACAGGAAATCATTGGAAAACAACCAGGAACAAATGAATGTGATTTTGCTTTTAAAAATTGGTTGGTTTCTTTTTTGAGTCTTAACAGAAAATCTGGAATGACATTTGTTTTTCCTTTTATGTGAACAACATCAAAACTCCAATTGGAAAACCAATTTGCCCATCTGAGCAACTGTGCCTTTGGAAGGTGCTTATGTTTGAACTTGAGTATGCTGGGGAAACTCATCATATCAGTCTCAATTAGAAAATGATGATCGATTAGATGAAATTCAAACTTCTCAATGCTCCTTTTAATTGCCAGAATTTCTTTGTGAGTAGAGTGGTAATGAAGTTCTACTGGAGAGAATGAATCACTTTTGTATCCACAAATTCTGCGCTTTTATTCTGAATTTTCTTCCAAGAGAACTACTTCCCAATATAGATCAGAGGCATTTGTCTGAAGAACTCTTTTCCCATCTGAAGGTATGGTTAATGGAGGAAGAATTTTGGCTATGGCTTTGAGGTCTTTTATAACTTTGGTACAATGAACTGACCAAGGAGGAGTGGTTTTCTTTAGTAAAGCTAAAAGAGGAGTACGGTATTGGGCAAGGTTGGGAATAAAATCAGCCATATAGTTAACAATTTCAAGAAACTGTTGAACTTGTTTGACTGTGAGATTTTCATCTAGAAAATGGTCAATATGAGAGGCTATATGAGATTGGAGGGCATATTGACCTTTAGAGATATGCATCCCTAAAAAATCAATTTATGGTTGAGCAAGAAGCATTTTTTTCTCTGAAAGTATGATACCATGAGTTTGGACTAGGGAATGGAAAGTTTGTAGTAAGACAGCATGAGACTCAATATTTGGAGAAAAGAGTAGAATATCATCAATGTAGACTAGTGCTGAGGACAGAATGATGGAGCTATTTTTAATCCAAAAGGTATGACTGACCACGGAAAGTGATGATCTGGAATGCAAAAACCAGTTTTAGGACGATCATCTGGATGATACCTAGCTGCCAAAAACCTACTTTCAAGTCAAATTTTGAGAAAATCTGAGCTTTAGGCAAGTTTGCAAAAAGAACACTTCTCTGAGAAAGAGGGAATTTGTTATCCTACAGAAAATGATTAAGAGTGTAACGCCCCTAATTTTGGGAACGTTAAATAGGAAATTTCATTGAAAATCTAAATAGAATCTGGCTCAATATTACAGCATAAATCTCAAAAGAGTACTTTTATTCAAATAAGGGAGGGAACTAGGGTTTCTATCTACTGCTCCGCCTGTTACTCTATCCTGGCCAGCTCTAAAGGCTTCCAAGGTGTAAAGTTCACCATGTTTATCTATAAGATCTGACACATTATACCAGCATCGCCACCAATATAATATGTCAGGGTCACCAAAGGTAACACCGTGAGCTACAAAAGCTCAATAGAGTAGCCCATATCCCCTAACCCTTATCTTACAAGCATTATGGCATATTATTAACAAATTCTACTTAGTCCAAACATATCTAACAAACAGATAACAATGACACATCCGCATTCCTTATTCACTATTGTTGGTGTCCATGATTTTTGAGTTTCTCCTACGCGTCATTTCGTAGACCGTGTCACTGGTTTCACTTTTCATCAACCAATCAACATTCTGAAAATCGTCATTTTACACACCCAACCTCGGTTCCGCCGTTCCGGTCTCCCGAGTATCCTCACAATGGTTCCGCCGCACCGAGTTCCCATTGGCACAAAAAACTTTGCATTGGCTCCTCTCCGTGGATAACCATGCCACACACCCAACCTCGGTTCCGCTGTTCTGGTCTCCCGAGTATCCTCACAATGGTTTCGCCGCACCGGGTTTCCATTGGCACACAAAACACACACTACACAATGGGCTACCACGTCCGGCCACATTGCGATTTCCAAGACATTTCACCTTTTCAAAACACGCCTTTTCATTAACCACACCCTAGGTGTCATGTTTCTACTTTCTCGATTTTCGTGTCTCATTTTCATGCAACGACTCCGCGGTAGTACTTTTCACATACAAAATCATAAATCATTCATTGTAATCTTGAAACTAAACTAGCAAGATCATCCAACTCTATATTATTCTATCATGCTCATATCACAACTTAAAGCATAACGCCACATGTACGGACGCCTTTGGAGTGAAAATCACTTATGCTTTACAACAAGACAAGTAATGCAAGCAATTCATGTATACATGCTCATAACCATCCTAAAGATCAAAGTACAAATACTTCTATCAAATGGTAAAGTCTTATCTTTCGAAAGCCGTTCTTTCTTCCTTTGTGGAAAATTCAAAACAACATATGTTTATTAGAGTAAAAGTCATTTTTTCAACATGCTCATACTTCCATTAGCAAAATAAGTTTGTTAATTATGATGCATTCTAAACATTATAAGTGATAGATAACCTTATATACTTAGAGAAAACGGTTAAGGATATTCTACATTATACTTTCAACTAGAGAGTAAGGGCATTCTACTTATACTTAGAGATAATGAGGACGGAGAAATCTACTTATACTTCCAACATACAGTTTTACGTTATACGTAGAGTTAGTGGACAATGGACTCTACTTTTCTTCTTGGCGGTTGGTCAATTTTGAGAATAGGTCATCGGTTTTGTGAATCGGCGGCGTAACGGCTCCGAAGTGCTTCGAAAGGAAGAGAGATGGATTTTCTCTTCCTAGAAACAACTTTGCTAACTAAACTAGGCTACTTTAAAGATCTAGGGGTGGTTTTTGGAGGTGATTTGGTGGTAGCTCTCAAGAACTTCAAGAAACGTAAAGAAACTTGAACTTTGGAACTAAGAAAGTTTAGAAATTCTAGAGAGAAGTGAGAGCAAATAGTGAAGGTGTGAGAATGACTTGAAGTGAGCTTGCTATTTATAGGCCAAGGGCTCTCTCCCTCTCTCTCTCTCTCTCTCTCTCTCTCTCTCTCTCTCTCTCTCCCTCCTATCTTTGATTTTTTTCTTCTTTTGTCATGTCAAAGCATGGCTTGGTGGGTAGGTTGAAGGGTAGTGTACAAGTAACCATCAATGGAAGACTAGATTTTGTACTTTGGGTAGATTTTAGGAAATTTTTGATGGAGAAGGAAAGGATGATTCAAAGATTGGGTTGGTAAGTGTGTGTGTGTGTGTGTGTGTGTATATAAATATATATATATATATATATATATATATATATATATATATATATATATATATATGTATAAGTACACTTTAAGTACTATGTGATCTAGTCTAAGAAAGAGTAAGGCTTTCAAGTGTCAATCTAGAGAAGATATGGTCAAGATTCTTATAAATATAATAAGCTAAGAAGTACATATATCTATATATAACCATATATGTGTACTTAGAAAATCTAGGAAGTTGACTTTGATGGGAAACTTAGACTTAGGGCTAGAGGTCTAGGTTTACCCAAGGGATAAAAATTTCTATAACATTTATTATCCAATGGGTAGGAGATAAAGGTAATAAGTAAGGTCTAGGAATGACTAGACAAGTGAATATATAAATATATATATATATATGTGTGTGTGTGTGTGTGTGTGTGTAAGTACTAGCACAATGCTAGAATTGGAATTTTAAAAGCAAAAGCAAAGCACTATCAATTGCAATTGTCAGATATAATTACTTATTAAAATAAGTAAATGGAAAACATACTAAAATAAGTAAATGGAAAACATATTGATTACATATAGTATATTATAATCTATAAAGTATATTATATACTTACACTATAACGTACTGATTTCATATAGTATATTATCTATAAAGTATAATATATATTAAATTATAAAGTATAGTATATATTTAATGAAACAATATATATACTTATAACATATCTTTAATAAAATAATCTAAATTTAAGCATACAATAAGTTAAGTTTTATCCGATTTCAATTGCTGAATCAAGAAAGAAATATGATTGAAGGTTTACAAGTAGTTTAGTGGGTAAAAAAGCTGGAGTATTCAAACTCAGCTATTGACTAGGGTGATTACAAAAGAAGCAGAGCTTCTAGATGACTTCTCTGTCTAAACTAAACTTCATCTCTCTAAACTTCACTTCCTAACTTGACCTGTTTGCTACATTATTCTCGATTCCTTTTATAGAGTAAGGACCTGAGATTTACAAATGCTGTGTGACTCAGCCATGTGACTAAAGTAGGTAACTTTTCTCTCTTAGTGGAGATGTGACTAAAGTAGGTGCTTGCTATCTTCTGAAGATGCTACATGTCTCCACTTTTGGTGCTGAAATGACCAAAAGTAGAAAAGTTTCAAGAGTGCCAAAAATAGTACTCTTGTCATTATGATTAGCTTTGACTGGAATATTAGCCTTCCGTCATGTTGTCGATATTTTGTAATTCCTTATATGTCAGATTATCCTAATATTCTTGCCCATTATCTTCACTGGTGATCTCTTGGTCAGACTCCTGGTCTTCTTGATCTTCAAGTTGGTGACTTTGGTATTCTGTGACTAATTTTTGAAATTTGGTATAAAAAATGAATGGAACTTCTTGAATATGCTCAGTAGACTTGATTTTTTGGATGGGGTCTTCACAAATTAATTTGTAAATACTCTCAAGGAAATAATCATTATCCCCAAGATTATTTGCAATTGACTCGGCTCTGTGATGCTTGATCTGTGCTCTAAATGTCTTGGAATATGGCCAGGGACATTCATCTTGAATAAGTTCAATTGGTGGATGGACCCTACTGAAAGGCCAATTTGCCGAGAGATACATGATGTGCTGTGCTAGTATCACATTTCATGTATTTATCCATTCTGGCATTTTACTTCTAATCAATACTTGGCATCTCAGTGCTCCATATTTTGCAAAGAGATTATTGATACATACTGCCAATTTTCTGGTAACTCGATCAGTCTGTTCCGGAGAAGTGAAGATTATTTGCCTAAGGAACCCATAATCTAATAGGGCCATTGGACTGACTTGGATAATCTTCCCCTTATATAAAAGAACAAGGTCTTGAAAATACTGCATGTCAATACAGGCTTTGGGGACTAAAAATTAACTGACACGGGCAATCCATTCTTTCTAATGGGATTTCTTGGCATAATGGATTAGTTTTGGGGCAACTGACTCTATCTTGTTCTTTATAATAGTGGGTTTCCCAAGTGATGGATAATCCTAAAGGTAGTTAACTAGCTATTTTAGTAAGGGTTTCAAATAGAAATTCTTGAAAATGGTGACCATCCTGTCTGGCTAGATGTTGAATATGGCTTTCTATCTCTGGTGGTAGTGAATTAGGGATGAGGGATAAGGATTTTGGTAAAGCCAGGGTTTTGGAGGCCTTCTTTTGAAAGGTTTCAAGCACACTGGATGACTGTCTTTTCTCTACTTTTACCAGTGGGGTAAAAGAGGTCTTCTTTTTTACTCTTTATGACTGGTGTTGTAGTATATAGACTTCTGCTCTGAGCTGGTTATTCTCATTCAGCTGATGGTGATACCTGTAATTTAAATCTATGAAATTGCGAGTCATTATTTCACAATCCTCACAAGAAGGGAAGTTAGTATAAGAACTATTGCTGGTGCTGGCTAGGGATGGGTTTAAGGAAACTCTACCCAAAGAACTAGGGAAAATAACTCCATTAGTCTGCTTATTCTTATTTTGCTGGTTAAAATAAATACTCAAACTATTTAGGCTGTATAGAAACCTGCGATTATCCCCACGCGTGCTCCAGAGGTTATCTAGGAGACATTGCTGGGTTTCATCAACGCTGTCTAAGTAACTTAGCTTCCTAAACTTTATATTTGCTCCATCAAGAATCATTGGCAGGATGATTTTCCCAAATGGGATGACATTATGTTGATTTTGAGACATCTGTAAAACAATCAAATAAATCATTAGTAGGATAAACAGAACAGTTTTTTAATTGAGTTAATTCACATTGTTCTGGTGTAGATAAAAATTCAAAATTTATTTGTTGACCAAAAGATGTAGTGGTAATTTTATCTCTAGTGGCTGTAAATGGATAAAGCAAGTAAATAAAGGGTATTCCTAGGATTACTTTGTCAGTTAAGTTTTGGACTAAAACAAATGAGGTTTTGAAACAAACTTTATTTTGACAAACACGAACTTCAGGTAATTTATATCTAATTTGCATTTTACTACCATTTGCAGAACTCAATTGTTCAGTTGTTTTTTGATAATATTGACTTGGTATTATTCCTTCTTGGATACAATTTAGATCTGCTCCTGTATCGATAAAAGCAGTAACTTTAATTTTATAATTTCCTATTATCAATTTGACACTAGCATGCCATTTTTGTATTTTTATTCGATTTATTATGTTTAATCTGTTACTTTCTGGATCACTATTTGGGTGATCAATATCTTTTTCTTGACCAAAATATTGTTCTTGATGACTGGTTTCATTATCTTCTAAGGATTCATCTAAAGATGAATTGTCCATTTTAAATTTAACAAATCTTTTGCTTGGTTGTGGAAGTTGGTCTTTGATTTTTATGATTTCTTTTTTAATAAGATCTATCTCTTGCTGTAGATCTTGTAAAGTAATTTCTTTATGAATTTTACTAAATCGTTCTATAGTAGTATTAAGGCTTACTATTGGTTTATTATATTGAGGTTTTTTACCTAGTTGTACTAGAAGTTATTTGAGTTTTTTAACATATTGTTGTTTTAACTCGGAATCTTCTATTCTACTGACTAGACCAATTAATAATTCTTCTTCTGGTAATTCTTTGGTGAGTACATTTATTTTTTTGCAGCAATTATCAGTACATTCAATCTCAATTTGATCATCACTTAAACTATCACTAAGAGATTGGTATTTTGAAGATTTAATAATTTCTTCTCCGTTGTCTGAATTACTTAGATTTTCTATCCTAAATATTTCTAAAATCTGTTGTTTATCAGTATCAGATATATTAAGTTGACTAATTTTTGTTTTAACTTTACATTCATTTTTGTAATGTCATTTTTTACTACAGTTATGACATATAATATTATTTTTATCATATTTTACATCACTGGTTGTATTTTTATTTTTATTTTTTTGACTTTTAGGTTTTTCGTAATATTTATCTTTAGAGGATTGTGGTTTATTATTCCTAGAATACTTGTGATTTTTACTTTTGCTCTCAACTTTCTTATGATGTTTATGTTTTCTTCTTGATGGTGCTACTGGAGGTAGACCGTATTGTTCACAAAAGTTTCCTAGCTCATACTTGGCTTTATTTTTATCTTTCTGGGCTTGTTTACTAATTTTCATATCAATACACATCCTTAATCTTTCTTTTTGAATGGTACTAATAATGTCATCATATGTTAACTTATCATATTCAATTACTCCTGTAGGTTGACTGAGGACATCTCTAATTTTGTGAGCAAATAAATTAGGGAGTCCGTTAATAAATTTTTCTTTCCAAAATGACTTTGTACAATCATCTCTAAGCATTACTCTAGATATAAAAACATCTTTGTACCATCTAAAATCACTTAGTGTTGGACAATGCAAATTACTTAGCTGATCATATATTCTAGAAGTAATGTTACTAGGTTTTCCAATAAAATGTTTAATTATGGTGTAGATTAGAGTGTTAACTCCATCTGGTGTTCCCATGCCAATATCATTATCAAAAATTGGAAGGCCATTCTCATCAATTTGGACAGCATGTTTTATCTCTTCACGTGACTCATTGGTGAGATATTTATCCCACCATGCTTTTAACATTTCAGTAAATCCAAAAGTTAATAAATCAACAATTTGTGATTGATTAAGGTCAGTGCTGCTCAAGCAACTATTAGCAACCATTGATATGTGATTTAGCTTTTCTAATATTTGGTGTTCACTTAGACCATCAATATTCCACTCATATAACTTATTTGAGGAAACAGAAAATTGATTAGTTAAATTATTTTCTTCATACTATAGGTCGGGGGGGTTGGCCTAGAATACCAATTTTTGGTGAGACTGGTAGGATTTGTTGGGGGGTTGAAAAGATGACTTATCCCTTGGCCAGAGAATTGTTTTTGAAGTTGTGAAATTTCTTCATCAGAAGAAGTGGATGAACTTTGACTAGAAGTACTAGTACCATGATCTTTTTTAATTGTGGTAACTTGGGGTGTTTCTGGTTCCGATTTGATAGCCAACTTTGTCAATATTTCTTCAATTTTTTGAATATTTTGATTCTGGTTTATACTAATTTCTGGTCTTTTTTCAGGAAGGTGTATGAGGGATTTTTCCATATTTTTACTAGATGAGGGGATGCTGCTAGATGATCCTTCCTCAATTTTAGTTTCAATTTTATCCAATTGTTTACTTATAGTCTTGAGATATTGATTAGTGTAATTAATTTGTTCAACAATTTGTTTACACTCAGCTCTCTCATTTGATAGTTTGAATGGAGATGCTGCTATAGACGAACCTTTGTAATCAATAATTATTGAATCTAAAGGAGGATGACTAGAAGTTATGATAGTGTTATCCGACTTTTTCCATTTCATTTTTGTAATAGTGTTGACTTTTTTTATAGTAATGCTCTAAGTAATCGAAAAAATAAACTTGATTTCTGGTCTCTTCCATAAATCTTTCCCAATGAGCTATTATTTTATATTGTTTACAAGGAGTATATTTATTAGCATATTCTTTTCTTTTTTGCTTATTTTCTTTTGACTTAAATTCTAAGAATAATTTGTCAATATCAATAATAAAATCTTTATTTATGACACATAAAGATGGATCAATAGGGGTTGGTGTTCCTTCTTCAAAATCAGTTTGAGTTGGAGACCCTTGGGAGGTGTCTTCTTCAAATTTTGACTGCATAGAATAGCAAGGTTTTCTGATTTGTGAACTTGATTCAACACCTTTTAGCTTAACACTAGGATCAAGTAAATTTCTATCTTGCCTAGGTATAGCAACTGAACTATTTGACCTGCTTGGTTCTTTAATTCTAAGAGGAGGATTTACTCTTTGTTGATCAAAACTTATCCTAATTGTACCATTTAGGTATTGTTGAATATAGTCTAGATCAATAGTATCATTTTGCATTTTTTGTGGGTAACTTCCATTTTCACTAAGGCAACTGGCTGGTAACTGGATATCACTCCAAGAGATGGTTTTGGGCACTTGGATATTAGCATTAGTGCTACTTTGTATGAGTACAGTTTTATCCTTTGGACTTTCGACTAAGGCATGAATGTTCAAATTAGTTTTCATACATTTATAATAAATACGGTAAATTAAGGCAATTGATTGACTTCCTTCGAACATTTGAGTAATTGCTCCGGCAATTTGAATATTTAAAGTTAAGGCTTTCAAAATATTCTTGTCTCTTAGACTAAGGGGTAAATCAAGATAACAATTAAAATAAACTGGACCATTATGTAAGCTTGACTCCATTAATCCTAACAGACTATCACTATAAACTGTGAATCTACTATCTCTTAAAGATAATAAGACTGAAAAGTTTAGTCCTTTTCTTTTAAGGGGTTTAATGGCTACTTGTACTAATTCTACATGAATATAGCTATATCCTCTTTCAAGGTGTCGTTTGACTGATTCTTTACTAAGAAGTGTGCATCTTTCTTCTTGTTTAGTAATAGCATAAACTTGTTCTACAATTTTTGCTACTTGATCAGTTCTAAAAGTATCTTCTAAAAAATTTATTTTGTAAATTTATTTTACTGGGATTTTGGGTATATTCCAATTTTCTAATTCTGTATCTAAATCTTGGTACTCATGTTCTTCTTGATTGACTATGTCTGGAAATTCAAATAACGAAGCCATTGAGGAGCTGGCTGACGATCTACACTTGAATAATTTATTCATTGTGCTTAATCCTAGAGATTCTTCTTTCAATATTTTAATCCTAAATTACCATGTTTAAGACCTATCCTGTATACACGCATACCCTAATTTTAATCATATCCTTCACGACTGCCTCACACTAGGACTTACAAAACGGATAGATAACAACTTGGGTGGCCATTGACAGAATGCTCAAACGATGATAGCAGAATTAAAATACTAATTGAAAATTCAATAGGAATAAAAACAACTTACAGATTACTTAGTGTTTACTCCTTCAACTATTTCCTACTTGGCTCTGATACCATAAGAGGGCGGAAGCATAGACACAGTATGGAAGAACAAGAGAATCAAAGTATGACTAATTGAATGTGTGAATCTATGGAAGACACAATCGGTTTACTTAAAAGGGAAAGTGGAAACACCAATGAGTACTAGCACAATGCTAGAATTGAAATTTTAAAAGCAAAAGCAAAGCACTATCAATTGCAATTGTCAGATATAATTACTTATTAAAATAAGTAAATGGAAAACATACTAAAATAAGTAAATGAAAAACATACTGATTACATATGATATATTATAATCTATAAAGTATATTATATACTTAAACTATAACGTATTGATTTTATATATTATATTATAATCTATAAAGTATAACATATATTAAACTATAAAGTATAGTATATATTTAATGAAACAATATATATACTTTTAACATATCTTTAATAAAATAATTTAAATTTAAGCATACAATAAGTTAAGTAAGAAAGCACTTATTGAATCTGTCCGATTTCAATTGCTGAATCAGGAAAGATACATGATTGAAGGTTTACAAGTGGTTTAATGGGTGGAAAAGCTGGAGTATTCAAACTCAGCTATTGATGCGGACCTCCGCATCCAAACAAAGTGCGAACCTCCCCTTTTCCGATCGAATTTCGATGATCCGAGCCGCTCAATGTGTTCATAACGTGATTTTAAGGATACTCGCGAGAAATTAGTAAAAAAAAAAAACTGGGAAGGGCTTCATCCGAGTAGTTTTTGTTTATTTTTTATTGAACGGTTCAAATAAAAACTGCTCAAATCAAGCCCTTTCCGGTCATTTTTTTTGTCGATTTCTCGCGGCTACCCTTAAAATCACGTTCTGAACACATTGAACGGCTCGAATCATCAAAATTCAATCGAAAAAAGGGAGAAATGGGGTGGTCCGCACTTTGCTTCGATGCGGAGGTCCACATTAGAAGCTTACTATATATTTATATTTATATATATATAGAGAGAGTTAGGTTCCGGTGAGGGATCCCTCATTTTATTAAAATGCGGGACTCTCCTTCCTGATTGAATTTCGATGATCCGAGCCGCTCAAAGTGATCAGAACGTGATTTTAAGGGTCTCCGTGAGAAATCAGCAAAAAAAATGACCGGGAAGGGCTTCATCCGAGCAGTTTTCATTGAACGGTTCAAAAAAAACTGCTCGGATGACGCCCTTCCCGGTCATTTTTTTTGCTGATTTCTCGCGGGGACTCATAAAATTACATTCTGCACACATTAAACGGTTCGGATTTTCAAAATTTGATCGGGAAATGAAAGTCCCTCATTTTGTTAAAATGAGGGATTCCTCACTTGAAAATTCCTCTATATATATATATATATAGTCCCCTTCTTATAAGGACCTCCTTATTTTAATAAAATGCGGACCTCCTTTTCCCGATTGAATTTCGATGATTCGAGCCACTCAATGTGTTCAGAACGTGATTTTAAGGGTACACGCAAGGAATCAGCAAAAAAAAGGATCAGGAAGGGCTTCATCCGAGCAGTTTTTGTTTGTTTTTTATCGAACGGTTCAAATAAAAACTACTCAAATCAAGCCCTTCCCGGTCATTTTTTTTGCCGATTTCTCGCGGGTACCCTTAAAATCACGTTCTGAACACATTGAGCGGCTCGGATCATCGAAATTCCATCGGAAAAGGCGAGAAATGGGGAGGTCTGCATATAAGGTCCTCATTTTAAGATCCTTACCTGAAGATTTATATATATATATATATATATATATATATATATATATATGTATGTATATATATATATATATGTATATGTATGTATATATATATATATGTATGTATATATATATGTATGTATATAAAATACTATTTTGGTCCAAGGGGTTCTATTAGGGTTGGGAGGGGTTCATAAGGCTCCAAGATAGTCAAAAAGGTCCATCAATGGTTAGGAGATTGTAACTAAGTGAATTGGTAGTTCGGTTCTTCCCACTAATTGGTTGAAAACCAATTCTATTTGCCACGTAGGATTTCTAGTCAATAAATATAAATTTTAAGGACTAAAATTTAATTAAAATGGATTATAGGAATTTAAAAGGAATTTTAAAAGTAATAAAATTAATTAAAACGAAATTCCAATATAAAACGAAATTTTTATTCATTAAAATTTCGAGTCGTTACAAAGAGGCTGGTAATTGATAACCAAACGAAGTTTTCCTCTTATTTACTCTGTCCTTTTATTTACATAAAATGCTTCACATGCACACTGAGAGGTTATAGGCTCGATCAAACCTTCTGACTGGAGTTGCTGGAGCTCTTGGAGAGCAAGTTGGTAGTGTTCTGGGTTCATTCCATGATGGGTAGCTTTGGTGGGGTTGATGTCTTCATTTTTCTTAACGGGAAGAGAAATGAAGAAATCTGGATTTTTTCAGAGTGGGTTGGAGCATTTGGTGAAGAACTGAGAATGGGATTCAGCACAAGAAATTAGGATTATAGTGTAGAGACCCGTATTTTAGGCCTATTTTTAATTTATTTTTAATTTTTTTATTTTATTTTATTTATTTATATAATTGTACGGCTTGTCGAGATAAACGGTGTGGATATATGGAATGACGTATTTGTGGAAGGATATAAAGGTAAATAGATGAGAGGTGCATGTGTGAGTGTGTGGTGTGAGGACATGGGATTATTTCCCCCACCTCTATTATTTCCAGGGAACACTTTCCCCTTCTCATTTTTCTCTCGGCTGTCTTTCTCTCTAATTCTCTCGTCTCTCTCCGGCCCTCATCTCTCTCTCCCGACCTCTCCACCAAAGCCCACCAAATTGGTGTAAAACCCATACAAACCCACCTCCATTTTGGCTTCTATATGCGACTCCAACCTTGAATCTCGTGGGTCTTGCTCGGAAGAGGAGTATTCAGTTTATTTCGAAGTTTGGAGAGCTAGGGCTTGCTCAGCTTGCGTGGGTTTCGCTTCTCGACTTGAGGTAGGGAATTCTACCTCTCTTTATATGTTTTATGAGTGATTTGGTGCATGAATCGTGCTTGTAATGTCGTGTTTAAGTTTGGATTGAAAATTCGTAGTTGCTGTCAGAATTGTCTGTTCTTCCTGGATTCCTACCGGTAGGCCTGTCCTTTCTACCGGTAGAACGTTGTTACTTTACCAGAAAATTGATTCCCTACCAGTAGGAGCTTTTTCCCTACCGGTAGAACAAGTGAGAAATTCTTAGTAAGCAGCTCAACGTATAGCAGCAGCTCAAAAGCTGCTCAACGTATCTAACTTCTACCGGTAGGTAAGGAACCAAGCACGAATTTGAATGTTGGCCTTTCTGTTTTCAGTTTCTACCGGTAGGACTTGTTCACCTACCGGTAGGTCTAGTTCTACCGGGATGTTGGCCAGGACTTGTTCACCTACCGGTAGGTCTAGTTCTACCAGGATGTTGGCCTTTCTGTCTTCAGTTTCTACCGGTAGGACTTACTTGCCTACCGGTAGGAGATTGTGCTGCTTCCTTTTCAGCTGCTACCGCTACCGGGATGTTGGCCTTTCTGTCTTCAGTTTCTACCGGTAGGAGATGCTTGCCTAACGGTAGGAGATTGTGCTGCTTCCTTTTCAGCTGCTACCGGAGATTGAGCTGCTGCAGTATCTTTCAGCTGCTTCTTTGAGCTGCTGCAGTATCTTTCAGCTGCTTCCCTATATCCTTCAACTCGCATGTCGAAGCTTTTCATTGACTCTAATGAGTTGTTTTACGCATCTTTCCAAGTGTTTTGGTGAGTATTACTCGTTTCTCACTTAGAGTGGTATTCAATGGACTAGAGTGAACATGTCTAGGGATTCGACGAGTAGTATTGCAATCCGTTCTCTCTCTTGACTCGTAAAATTCTTAGATTCCTTTAGTACATGCTTTTACGGACTCCGAGTATAGAAACTAGATAACTGGGCATCGTAGAGTCTAGTCGTGGGTTAATATGTGGCTTGTGAAGGTACGGGAAATGTACTTAGAGGTACGGTGAGGACGTGTGGGATTATGGTGTACTTAAAGGAAAAGGCGTGTATTAGTTAATTAGTCGGAGTCTTGATATGGATGACAGTTTGGAACGGTCTGAAATATAATCAACGTGGTGGATCGGTAGATTGTTTAGAATGCTTGAAGCGAAAATCGATGTGAGAAAGAAGTGTTTGAGATGATAAAATAACTTGTGTCCTCCCGACTAGTCAAGTCTTTTAAATCCTTTTGACACTCTCTCTATGAGGCTCAAGTGTAGAAACTAACGGATAAAGTATGGTAGGATTATATGTATGGGCTTAGTATGCTATGTCAAATGCGAATGGGTAAACTAATGAAAAGGCATGAACATGTACATTTGTGGAGTCATGTAATGATTAATTAAAATTCAGTGGTATAACCGTCGAAGGGATGATGAAATTGATTATGAAATGATGTCGATTGTGAAAAGTGTGAAAGGTGACCCAAGTGGTCATTGTTAAGGGAAAAGACTCGGGGTGACCCTACGCTCGAGGGAACTAGACCCGAGGTGACCCAACTGATTCATATTATTGGAGGAAAAGACTCGGGGTGACCCTACGCTCGAGGGAACTAGACCCGAGGTGACCCCAACTGATTATTATTATTAAGGGAAAAGACTCGGGGTGACCCTACGCTCGAGGGAACTAGACCCGAGGTGACCCTAGTGATTATTGATGGGAAATACCGGATTAAAGGAAAAGAAAGGTTTTGCAATAAAGGGATTTAATGAAGACCAATGTGGACACGAGAAAGATTGTACTACCGTACGAAGGATAATAAGATGTTTTGATTTGATTATAGACAAATGTGGAATGACATGAGTTTAATAATGTAACTAGTTAAAGAAGTAAACGGCTAGTGACATTGATGTGAAGTCTAGGACTCTTAGGCAATAATTTGTTGTTTGTTGGTAGTCACTTGTACTATAGGCGTATCTGTCCATACTCATTCATTCTCGGTGTATGATTCATTCAAACTACATATAGCTTGAGCTTAGAATTATCTACTGGGCTAGTGTAGCTCAACCAAATCTTTCTTTTCAGGTTCAGACACCGGGCAATAGATTGCATGCATTGTGTGCTTGACAGTAAAAGACTTTTGGAAGCTGACATCACTGGTTATTTCGTCATCTTTGTGAAGATCTCAATTCGTTAAAGATGGTTTTGTAAATAATTGCTATTGAATTTTCTTTTGACTAAAGTTGTAATTATCTAAACTTAAGGACTTGTTTGTCAATTAAACCGGTGGGAAACTCCTTTGGGTAACGTATCTGATATGCGAGGTTTCTCTTTTATTGAAATGTATTACTTAATTATGTTGAAAATCGAGGGCGTGACAAATTGGTATCAGAGCATAAGTTTAGAATACCTTGAGACAGTGGGGAGACTTTTAGTCTCATGGGTTCAAAAATTGATGCATCTTTTTACAAAAATCACATGTGTGCTTGCATAAAGAGTCAGTATATCGATGTGACATTGCATATATATATCACAATAGAGTGGCGCAAAGTTGTTGACTTGGGTTGGAAAGGTTGGAGATCTGTAGCACATAATTAGGTGGCTAATGTTGATGATTTCATTTCTTATGCTTCCATAGTAGGATGTCTTCGAGACGTGGAGATAGGTGTAGTGAGACTGGGGATCGTGAGCACCAGGGCTGTAGTGCAAACAGGGAGAATGAAGTGAGTCAATGTACCAGGGATGAAGCGATGTTTCCTGAGATTGTTGAGTGTGGGAAAGGTGTCGAGACACTGGAAGGTGCGCAAGGTGGTGTGAATGTGGGAGAAACTAGGCATCGAGTCGTTAGCACAAGATCATCTTCAGAGAGTGTTGAGAGTTCAGGAAGGAAGAAACCTAGAGTATCAGATCACTTTATTCAGGACCAGCAGGGCTTTAAGCCACCTCTTTATATCGGGACTCCAAGAGCTCTTCTCAAGTGTCAGACTGTGTGTTATCGATGTCGTCAGTTTGGTCATATTCGTTCTCAATGTCCATGGCGTGGGGGATCTCGTTATACTTGCGATGAACGTGGCCACATGGCAAGGAATTGTCCTCGGGGATTGGGAGTACCTGGTGAGTCGAGCTCAATGCAGCAGGATACACAAACGTCGAAACAACAACAGATGCAGTTCCGTAGCTAAACTACCACTTCGTACTATTCTCTAGCTCTTAGAAGCGTCACTTGTTTGAGGTATCATTTATTCCTAGTTGTTCTACTCATTCTCTACAATACTTTTGATTTGGAAGCATTTCACTCATTGAGAATCCTATTCTTGTCCATGTTTGGAATAGAAAATAAGAAATCTTAGTCCACACGTGTTGAGAAATATCGATAGATCGTATTTGCCGAGATTAGAGGTTAATCATTCCATATTGAAGTGTTGTCTTTGACCTCTTTAAATTGCTTATATCGAGATTTGGTTTGATTTGGACAGGGATTGTTTGTATCCATGATGATTGTTGACATCTCAAATGTGAGTTTAGAAGAGTTGTTTCTTTTATTACCATCTTTCATTGGCCAAGCTGAATATTGTCAGAATTGTATCGTAATTTATTCTTCCGTAAAATCCAGTGTGTAGATGACCTGTTATAATTCTTAGTATTTGAGTCAATTGTCATGTGATCCCTTCCTAGCTTTTCTTGGGCATATTTAAATTCTTGTAGCGAAGTATCTTTTGACACTGTTGCTATCAAATTTGACAAGTGTTTCTCGTTCCCTGTAGGGGGATGAAAACAATTGGTACTTCGAATCAACTGGATCGCAACGGCTTATTCGTGCCTCTTCACCGGAACCCTAACTCGTCGTCTGAACCCTGATCTGCAAAATAGACAGGGGGTGAGTGCACCTTTGCCTCTCGTGGCAAAGGCCCTCCGATGCTTTTGTTGGTATCACGTACTAGAAATCGAACCCTAATTATCAGTAGGAAAGCAATAAGAATACAGTGTATTGCGTACCTTTTACCTCTAGGTTTTCCTTTTATTTATAGATTCACGTATGCTTGCTGGCCAAGCATCCGTGTTGCCCTAGGATTCCTAAATCGTATAGGAATCCCAGGATATCAAGGATTCTTGTTTCCTTTATCAGTTCATTACTTTAATCCTTGTAGGACTCTTTTCCATAACAAACCGAACATCCCATACTCGTCGGGTATCTTTCTCAGATCCTATATTCTTGGGATCTTATTCCTTTACGGGACATGACTATTCTGAATCTTCCAGAGTATTCCCTCTGCTCCTACTCTCGATTGGAGCTCATTCTTTGTTCGGCCGTCTCATGGCCGAACAGACGGCTTGGACCAGTTCCTTCACATGTAACTTGGTCCAATGTAATCGAAATGTCTCTAACTGCCGAACAGTCAGTTTATAGCCATGATTTCTCATATCATTGGCCCTTATTTTGCCGAACAAACAGCATGGATCAATGACTTCTCATATCATTGATCCATATTGCTGTTGACTATATTGCCCGGCGGTAAGTCCTGTTATATTTACCACGTGCTCCCAAATATCTCGTGTTCGGCAACTAAATGTATGTGTTCGGAAATGCCTCCCTACAATTGCTCCCCAGCTTCATTTATTTACCACTGTTCGGGGGAAATATATGATGCTTAGAAACAGGATTTAATTTAGACCAGACTCTTCTGATCCCGTGCAGTCATATTTTCAATATTTCATTGATGCCTTTTGGCACCTCTGTCATTATACCATTTCGGGGTAAACGACTCCACGTGGCACGTTTTCGTATGCCTAGCATTAATTTCGAACTGACGTTCTATGAAACGGTGTCAGAACGGTTTCTGCTTTCCGTTACTTTAACCTGCAACGGCGTGAGAGGAGATGTTTCGTCTCCGTCTCTTACCCTTAAACCCCTGAAAGGGCTCTTTTTGGTTTTTCATCCAAAACATTCAAACTTTCAGTTTTTCTCTTTAAAGCTTTCCGCCATTGCCGCCGTCTGCAAACTCGATTGCACTCCAGGGAATCGTCACAATATTCTCGTAAGATTCTCGCTCTCACTCCCTTTCTTCTTCTTAGGTTTCCATCTGAGATCTCATTCTCAGATTTTGTGGGTCGTTTCTAGGGTTTCAATTCGTACCCATTTCCATCTTTTCTTCTTTTCTGAATATACTCATGGCGGATGACAACCCTCCTAGACCCAGTAAGTTTAGGAAGCTTTGTGATACCCTTGCTGCCATGGCGGCATTTAGAGAAAAATACAATATTCCTGAAAACGTAGGGCTTGAACTCGCCCCATTAGGAGCGGATAGGGGCGCTGGATCGTGGGATAGAATGTGTATCCCAATCGTGTCCATTGTCAAAGGCGGGGTCCGTTTCCCCCTTCATCCATTATTTCGCCAGATTTTAAGCTGGTACCGTCTTACACCCATGCAAGTTTCTACGAACGTTTTCAGATTGATAATGGGGACTATAGCCCTAAATGGGATTCTAGAGACCAATTTAGGAATCTGGAACATCCAGCGGTGGTATAGTATAGTACTAAACCCTGAGTACAATACTTACCACTTCAAAGTTAGGAGAGCAGAGAAGCGCTTCGTGCTCAATCTGCCAGATTCTGCTCGTGACCACGAGATCGACTTCCTCTATGTGACTGGAGCATTCGAGCCTTTAGGGGAAGATGGCCAAGTGCTGGGGCTCCATTGCCCCCACATATGGGGCTATCCACGTATGCTCTTGATTTTACCCTTTTACAATTCTTCATTTACTGCTTTCTCGTAGCTTTTCCATGTACTAAATTTGGTTTTTCGATTTGAATTTTGCAGCTGAAAACGTTAATTATCGTCCCAGACGTACACCAAGCAACATCCGAACAGAGGACATTAACAAAGTCCTAAAATATAGAGGCGTGCCTGGTACCCGAACAGCTGGTCGGGGTCGTGACGCTGACGTGCTTCTGGGATACGATCCTGCGTACAGAGGTGTTATCGACAGGAGGCTTGCTCACCCCAGCACCAGTGCTGCCTCCACATCAACTGCTCCTCAGCCTAGGAGCACAAGAGCCAACGCAGGAGTAACTATAGCTGGTCAATTGGGTGAAATCCTTATTTCCGAAGGAGTTCCGTTACCTCGAGTTAGAGTTCGAAGATCCAGACAGGTCATTCCTCTTCAACCCAAACAGCCAGTATTGAATCTTGACACCAGTCAATCATCCTCTTCAGGTTACTCTCAATTTTCTCCTAACTCAAGCACCATGACACGTCAGCCTTTAAACCTCAGCTCTCTCCTCACCGTCTCTTCTCGGGGACGGGGATCTGGTCGGGTAGCTTCCACGGGGAACGCCCCTCCTGCACCCCGTCGTAACAGAGGAGGTTCGAACCGCTCCACTTCATCGCGTGAAGTGGAGACTACCATAGAGGCCAGTGATGCTCACAGAGACAAACGGCCTAGATCAGAAGACCCGACTGGTACTGCTTCTCAAGCAGACACCGAAACACATCACCCTGTTTCACCAACTACCCAAGTACGTCCTCAAACATGGACTCCTCTATTCACTAGAGGAGACCGTCCCGTTCACGTCAGGGACAGTGCTAGTTCGTCGGAAACAGCACTTGCTCTGGCCCAAGGGTTGCTACTTCCTGTTGACTTACAGAAAGAGTCTTCGTCTCCCCCTGATCGGCTTGTGTCCACTGGTCTCGTCAGTGGAATCAAGGTAACATAAACTTCTCTTTTTAAAGCTCCATTTTTGTAATATTTAAGAGAAAAGTTACTCACGTTTTGGTATTTGCTATAGTTTATCCAAAAAATGGTCGTACTGGGCCAAAAATTCCAGGAAGCTGAAGCCGAGAGGATCAGGCTTTTAAATGACAACACCAGGCTGATCCGAACAGTCACGAGATTAGAGAGGGAGAGAGATAAAGCTAAAGCTGATTTGTCTGAGACAAAGGGCAAGCTTGAGACCACGGAGGAGAGCCTTCATCAAGTTTTGGCCGAGATGGACAGCACCAAAAAGGCATCCTTTGACGATGGTTATCAGAAGGGTTTTGACGCCACAACATCAAGTTATGTCGAGCAGATGCCTGATATTCAAGATCAAATCTGGGTTGCTTGCTGGGAGGCGTGCCTTACAAAGGCAGGAGTTGCTGAGGATTCTCCCCTATGGGTTGAGAATGATCTACCAAGTCGCCAAGTTGCAGCTCCAGCAGATGATGTTGATCAACAGATTGATGACTTTGCAGATGTTGATGAAGAAATACAAGTTGAATCACAAAATGACGTTGTGCAATCATCTGTTCTGGAAGTGACCACTGAGATTGTTATCCCAGAGGTACAAACTGCTATTGTTGTTGCTGAGGCTGATGTCCCTCCTGAGGTTCAGAACCTGGATTAAGATAGTAAACAGGTAGTTTTAAAAATCATCCGGCTGGTCTTGCATGACCATAGCTTTCTTTACCCTGCGTGGTACCAGTACTATCAATACTTTATTTTAAAACAGGTATTTGGCCCTTCGTGGTATAACTTTTATGTTTTGCTCGGCTTCCATGTTTGCTGCATCTGTTCGTATGCAATTTCAATCTAAGTATTTCGTACTGTTTAAACATCATTTGTTTGCATAAGTATCTCGGACTTTTAGCAAATCTTTCACACATGATTTCCTGTTCTGAATTTTAAGTTTCACGTACTTAAAAGCGTTCCACCTTGAATGGTTCTTAAGTTTAAGGCATATAAGTGTGCTCATACTTAATCACACAAGTGTTTCATACTTGTGTTTAAGTGTCACGTACTTAACTGTTTGAAAATCACACAAGTGTTTCATACTTGTGTTTAAGTGTCACATACTTAATGTTTTTAAGTTTCTCGTACTTTGAACAAATGTGGCTAACATATACTCGTTATGTTTTCAAGCCATGCCAATAAACGTTTACAAGAGTCTCGTACTTGCATTCGTTGAGTTTCACGTACTCACACCACAACTTCTAAGTATTACGTACTTAGAACTACTTGTGCATTGGATGTATTCACAAAAAAACGCCTAAGTATCACATACTTAAAGTTTTGAAAATCTTACAAGTGTTTCATACTTGTGTTTCAGTTTTTTGAAAATCTTACAAGTGTTTCATACAAGTGTTTCATACTTGTGTTTCAGTTTTTGAAAATCTTACAAGTGTTTCATACTTGTGTTTCAGTTTCACGTACTGAACTATATACTCTGCTCCCCAATACGAATGAGGGAAACTAATCTCGTAGTTCGTATTTAAAACAAATACCAATATTCTAGATTAGAACATAACAATTATACTAAAAAAGTGATTTTATTCATAATCGGTAAAACTCAAGAGGGCGTTTATTCGTACCCCTTGCAACTAAAATATAGAACAAGGGAATTATATTCGTAATTCCCACACAATCACGTAGTGCAAATCTAAAACAGAACTGAATGCTTCTTTTAAACAAAGAACTTTCGTAGATTATGAACATTCCAAGGCCTCGGAATTGGATTACCATCCAAATCTACCAATCTATAGGCCCCTATGCCTACAATCTCAGTCACTCGATACGGACCTTCCCAACTTGCCCCCAACTTGCCTTCATTGGCCACCTTGGTGTTGCCGAGCACTTTTCGTAGTACGAGGTCCCCAATACCAAACTCTCGAGGGTGAACATGTTTATTGTAGCTTTTCATCAGCTGTAATTGGTAAGAAGCAAGACGTACCAAGGCTTTTTCCCTCCTCTCCTCGGCAAGGTCAAGCTTGATTTGAAGGGCCCTGTCATTGCCTCCACTTTCAACCAAAACGGTCCTGTTGGTTGGCAGACCCATTTCCAAAGGTATGACAGCCTCTGTTCCATAGGCCAATGAATAGGGGGTCTCTCCCGTAGACCTCCTTGGCGTTGTTCGATGAGCCCACAGAACTAATGGTAACTCGTCAGGCCACTTTCCCTTAGCTTTGTCCAGTCTTTTCTTGATTCCATCAAGGATAGTTTTATTAGACGCCTCTGCTTGCCCATTACTCTGAGGGTAGGCTGGGGTGGAATAATAATTTCTTATTCCATATTGGGCACAAAAAGCCTTGAATTTCTTCTGGAATTGGGATCCATTGTCTGTGATCAATGAATAAGAGACCCCAAAGCGAGTGATGATGCTTTTCCACACGAACCTTTCTATCATAGGCTCAGTGATTTTGGCCAGTGGTTCTGCCTCAATCCACTTTGTAAAATAGTCAGTTGCTACAAGCAGGAATTTTCGATTCCCAGTTGCTTTGTGCAATGGACCCACGATATCCATCCCCCATTGAGAAAAAGGCCAGGGACTTGTCAAAGGCACCAGATCTTCGGCGGGTGTTCGAATCATTGGTGAGAACTTTTGACACTTCTCACAAATCTTTACATACACCTTTGCATCTTCTTGCATGTGTGGCCACCAGTAGCCTTGAGTAATTGCTCGGTGGGCAATAGATCTGCCTCCAGCATGGCTCCCACATGTTCCCTCGTGGATTTCATGAAGGAACTTTTGTACCATCTCAGGATGTACACATAGTAAATATGGGCCTGTAAAGGATTTCCTGTACAATTTTTCCTCTGGGGACAGCCAAAACCTAGCAGATTTGACCCTTATCTTGTGGGCCTCCTTTTTGTCAGAAGGGAGTATCTCGTTTCGTAAGAACTCCATGATTGGGTCCATCCAACTTGGTCCTTGGTTCACGTCCAAGACCAAGTCTACACTCCTCCCAATGCTCGGCTCATTTAGGTATTCTACTGCCACCCTTCTTTTGAACTCAGTTGGTACAGCTGCAGCCAACCAAGCTAAGGAATCTGCAAGAGCATTCTGTCCTGAACTTATTTGCTCAATATATACCCTCTCGAAGGTATCAAGCAAGTCCTTGGCTGCCTGCACGTAGGCCACCATCTTTTCATTTCGAGTCTCGTACTCGCCGGACAGCTGATTCACAACAAGCTGGGAATCACAATACACCCTGACCCGTTCTGCTTTAAGGGTCTTTGCACTTCTTAATCCAGCCAAGAGTGCCTCATATTCAGCCACATTATTCGATGCACTGAATCCAAGCTGAACAGATAATTCAATCAGAACTCCTTGGGGAGGAAAAAGGACAACCCCAATTCCAGAACCAGTATTACATGTTGATCCGTCAACGAATAGCTTCCACTCCGTGGGATCCTGTTCGGCTGCAGGTTGATCCTTCATGGATGACGTCTCTGTCACCTGTTCCTTTCTCGTAGGAGGTAGGGGAGCCACAGTGGGTGAAAATTCTGTCACAAAATCTGCCAACACTTGACCCTTGATTGCTGTGCGTGGCTGATATTCAAGATCGTACTGGCTTAACTCCACGGACCATGTCGAGATCCTTCCCGAAAAGTCTGCCTTTCGAAGCAGTGATTTTAATGGATACTCAGTATATACTACAACTTTATGGCTTTGGAAGTAATGTGGCAATTTCCTTGTGGCTGTCCTAAGTGCCAGGACAAGTTTTTCTAAAGGCAGATATCTCGTCTCTGCATCCAACAATGTCTTGCTAACATAATAAATAGGGATCTGCTCGATCCCCAAATCCCTCAACAGAACTGCACTTACTGCATGCTCGGAAACAGCTAAGTACAGAATTAAAGACTCACCAGGCTGTGGAGTTGACAACAGTGGGGGCTCGGCCAGGTACTTCTTCAGGTCCTGGAAAGCTTGCTCACATTCTGCTCCCCATTCAAATCCCTCCCTCTTTTTCAATAGCTGAAAAAAGGGTCTGCATTTGTCGCTTGACCTGCTGATGAATCTGTTAAGTGCCGCTGCCATCCCAGTCAGCCTTTGGACTTCCTTGGTAGTTTTGGGACTCTGTAGTCTCTGTAAGGCATCAATCTGATCGGGATTTGCCTCTATCCCTCTCATAGTTACCAAATGGCCCAGGAATTTTCCTGAACCAACTCCAAACGCACACTTCGAGGCGTTGAGTTTTAGTTTATACTTCCTCAGGATTTCGAACACTTCTTTTAGATCATAAATATGCCCTCCTTTTTCTCTTTCTCGACTCTTTACCACCATATCATCTATGTAAACTTCCAAAGTCTTCCCGATGAGCTTCTTGAACATAATGGTTGCAAGTCTTTGGTATGTAGCCCCAGCATTCCTCAGCCCAAACGGCATGACACTGTAACAGTATAACCCTCGTGGTGTGATGAACGAAGTCTTCTCCTGATCAGGTTCAAACATAGCAATCTGATGATATCCTCGATATGCATCGAGAAAACTCATTCGCTCTTAACCAGAGGTTGCATCAACCAATTGGTCAATCCTGGGCAAAGGGAAACTGTCCTTAGGACACGCTTTGTTCAGGTCTGTGAAGTCTACACAGACACGCCACTTCCCATTCTTCTTCTTTACCACAACAGTGTTGGATAACCACTCTGGGTAATAGACTTCACGTATTGCCTTGGCCTCCAATAAACGATCGACCTCCTCAATCACTGCATCTACATGCTGCACGGCTGCCCTTCGTTTTTTCTGAATGATCGGCTTGTGTTGAGGGTCAATGTTTAAATGATGACAGATCACATCTGCATCCACCCCGGGCATTTCCTCTGGCACCCATGCAAAAACATCAATATACTCTTTTAGAAATCTTATCGACTCAGCCTTTTTGTTTGCTGGTAGTGATTCCCCAATTAAAAAATATCTTTCAGGATCAGTCTCATTGATTTGAATCTTCTCCAATCCTTCAACCACTTTTTCACCCGGGCTTCTTCCAACGTCCTCGATAGTTGGTTGATCTGGTGCTTCCAACATATGAACATGATGGACCTTTGGGGCTGTTTTGATGATGGAGATCAAACACTGTTGAGCCACTTTCTAATTGCCTTTAAGAACTTCAATCCCATTTGAACCTGGGAATTTCACCATCTGGTGATAAGTCGAGGAGACTGCTCTCATCTTGTGCAACCACGTCCTCCCTATAATCGCGTTATAGGAAGATGGGACATCGACTACCAGAAAGTCTGTTCTTAACACCACTGATCCAGCCCGAACAGGTAACGTTACTTTTCCTAGGGGCCAGACTGCTCCTGCACCGAACCCAATTAGAGGTGTTGTTGATTGTTCTAAGTCTGATTGGGCCAGGGCCAGCTTCTTGAATGCATCATAGTACAATACCTCTGTACAACTCCCCAAGTCCACTAGAATTCTTTCGATGTCATATTCCCCAACTCATAGGGTTACGACCAATGCATCATTGTGGGGTATTTGGACCTCCCCCAAGTCATCATCACTGAATGCCAAGCTCTCATTGCATACATCAGTCTCTCGTCCTCTCTTGTTTCCCAATCGCATCACGTGCTGATCGTGTTTGACCTGTCTTTGCAACAGCCTCACCTCACTCCTCGTATAAGGTGCAGCCAACCCATGTATCATATGGATCACGCCTTTAGGGTGTTGCTCGTAACCCAGCTCCATAGCCTTCCCTTTCTCTTTAGGGTCCTCCTGGATAAACTCCTTGAGATAGCCCCGAGAGACCAAATCATCAAGGTGCCTCTTGTACATCTCACAATCCTCGGTCATATGGCCCCAATCTTTGTGATAACTGCAGTGCTGATTCGTTGCACGTTTTGCATCTTTGTCTCCGCCTAGACTTGGGGGCCATTTAAAATATGGCTGATTCTTTATTCGATAAAGAATCCTCTCAAATTGGCTCCTTCCAAACCGTAGTGATAGAAAAGAAAGACTTGGGGTCAGGAGCTTGCTTGTCCTTGTATGGCTCTTTCTTAGCCTGCCCGTACTCCCTTCTGTCTTTGTATGTCTTGGGCTCTGGCTTATCCACTTTTTTGGCAGGTGCCTTCGGCTGTTCGGCAACCATCCTGCCATCCTCACGGAGTATGTCATCCTCCATTCTGGCGTGTTGCTCTATCCGTTCCATCAATTTAGCCAAGGTGGCTACCGGATGTTTATTCAATGAATGGCGTAGCTCTCCCCGAACAGGCAAACCAGTCTTGAAGGTAGCAATCGCGTACTCCTCACTGCAACTTTCAATCTCGTTGAAAGTTTCCCAGTACTTCTTTGCATAATCTCTGATTTGCTCGTTCTCCTCCTGTTTCATGGTGGAAAGACTCTCAAATGTCTTTGGGGCCTTTCTGCTCGTCAAGAACCGAGCAGTGAATTCCTCGGCCAACTGCCTCCATCCTCGTATTGATCGTGGGGCCAACTTATGAAACCAGGATAAAGCCACCTTGCCAAGACTGGAGGGAAACATCTTGCACAAGATGGAATCATCCCCTTCATGCATAAACATGGCCTGTTGATAATGCTGTATGTGAGCCACGGGATCCGTATTTGTCTCATAAAGTACGAACGCTCCGTGCTTCACTCTGCTCGGCAATCTTGCTTCTTGTAGCCTTTTTGTAAATGGGGAGGCTGCAATATTACTCAGGGCCTTGCGTGCTGCTTCTCGTGCAGTTACTGTCCCATCCTCTTGCTCCTTTGACTTGTGGGCCGAAGCCTTGACCCAGTCAGCATCAGGTCTCTCGTACCTGTTTCGATGACGCTTTCTCATGTCATTTTCCTCGGGGGTAGAACTTCGGTCTCTGCTCCTCCTTTTTCGTGAAGAAGTCCTTCTCTCTGGTGTTCGGCTTCTACTTTTTCTTCCCCTTTTTCGTGGAGAAGCCTCATGACGCCCTATAACAGGACTTCTGCTCTGCTTCTGCTCCTTCTTCCTCGTGAAGGAGCTTTTCTGTATTGTACCACAGCATACCCACTGCCTCTAGAATTTCTTCGAGATAGTCCAGAATCCTCCGGATGCTCCCTAATTCTTTCCAATTCTCTGATCTCATGCTCTCGTTTTTTAATCAGACGAGCATACTCCTCGACTTCTTGCCTCTTTTTATCAAGAACGTCGTTGCTCTAGTGCACACTCCTGGAGTGCGCGATCGATTTTTCCCTTTGATGGGATTTACTCCTTCTCGTGGATCTCGAAGCCGTCTCTCCATCTCCTCTATCTTTGGAGTTATGATGTACGGTAAGGGGGCGGTCCTTACTCGTGTTCCTCCTGTGCCCACCCTGGGGCTTTCTCGGAGCCCCAGGTGGTGATTTGTCCCTTCCTCCATCTAACACATCTTTTGGTTCATGCGGTGTTGTTGGAGTTACTTCCACCATGGTCGTATTTCAAAAGGGAATTCTTTCGTTTCCCACAGACGGCGCCAATTGTAAGGGGATGAAAACTAAATGTATGTGCTATCAAATTTGACAAGTGTTTCTCGTTCCCTATTCAAGGTCTTATTTGACATCATCCTGCTTGAGATAAATTTTCATTGGTCAGTTTAGATTTCCTTGATGCGATTATCATTTTAGTCGTTTGCTTGTAACCGTTATTCCATATGAGTATTTAATTTGCAACATCAATCTGTTGAACCCAACTTTAGCTATGTACCGTATGAAATACAAATTCGTTAGCACTATCAAAATTTAGACCTTGTTCCCATTATTGTTTGCTTGGGCCATCATCCATTTTGATCCCATGACTAAGAAGTCATATGATTTGAACTCACATCCACTTTGTATCTATTTGTTTGCCCTTGCCTATTTGGTTGGTTCGAATTTCCATTGTTGGAGTCAATCTTGTGGTGACATATCTATTGATGTCTATTCATTGACACCGTTCAATACAAATTCAATTGTGGAAATTACTTTCAGTGGTATTTTACTCTGTCGTGGTTCCTCAATTCTGGAGGCACATGATTCATCTTGTAATGCTTAGTCTCAAATTGTTGAAAGTTCTACTCATTTCTAGTATGGGAAATTTCCTATTTTGGATCAATTGGTTTATGAGAGATCAGTCTCATTACCTGGTACTTGTTCTTAATATCGAAATCTTTCGTTTGAAAAACGTTATCCGTTGACTCCTCTGACTTGTAGAACAATAAGAGAGTTATGATCTGTCACTTCAAATTTCTTGGGTTAGCATAAATAGGTACTTCGAGTTTGTTGCCGAACCGCCGTAAAGATTCCAGGTGCTTTCTAAATTTCAGATGCCCTATTACCGTTCTTCAAATTCTTGATTAACGCTGCTTGAGTTTTGTAGCTTATTCGTTTCGTTTGAAATGACAAATCGAATCCTTCTCGTAATATAGAATGACCCAACCTAGAGTGAAACTTTGTGCAACTTTTAGAAGGATAGGCTTGTGTCGTTGATTCACTGGATTTAGTACCGAGAAGTACGATGATATATATTCGCCGACGATTTTTGGAAGCTCAAAGGAAAAGGGTGAAGATCATCAAAGATTACCAACCACGTAGGGCCGATCAAAGAATCATGTTGACCGTCGTCGTCATCCAACGTTATTAGAAGAAGGGACATGTGTTTCACAAATCATCACTGCGTTGGAGTTTGTCTCGTCTTGGGTGGAGAATGAGGCTCTTACCGATAGAAAGATAGGTTAAGTGTTGGATACAATGGGTGTTTTGGATAGCCAGGAGACTACCGATGAAATCCACCTGGAAGAAGCGCTTGATCACCGCCTATTCTAGATGGAAGTCTCGGGAAGTCAATTGGGTTGTTGGGTATTAGTGATGCGTTCTAAGTATAGAATATAGACGTTGATGACGAATGAACCGAATCCATCATACGTGTTAGGAAGTTCCGGACTTGAGTTAGAAGCCAACGTGTCCCGTGGTGAGAATCTGATACGTACCCTAGACTTGTGTAGTCCGTTGTTGAAAGGTAAGCCGATGTTGTTAGTGCATGGTTACGTGGAAATGGGGGTATGAAGTTCGAAAGATATACGCATGTTTGTTGTGGTCTGCTTGATATGAATCTAGACATAGACTTTGATGGTCATTGAATTGTTGCGTGATGGATAGTGCTACCGTTCGAGTATGTTGATATGTTATTTGGCATGGCTGGATTAGTTTTAGCAAATTTTGAGGACGAAAATTCTTTAAGAAGGGTAGGGTGTAGAGACCCGTATTTTAGGCCTATTTTTATTTTATTTTTTATTTTTTTATTTTATTTTATTTATTTATATAATTATACGGCTTGTCAAGATAAACGGTGTGGATATATGGAATGACGTATTTGTGGAAGGATATAAAGGTAAATAGATGAGAGGTGCATGTGTGAGTGTGTGGTGTGAGGGCATGGGATTATTTCCCCCACCTCTATTATTTCCAGGGAACACTTTCCCCTTCTCATTTTTCTCTCGGCTGTCTTTCTCTCTAATTCTCTCGTCTCTCTCCGGCCCTCATCTCTCTCTCCCGACCTCTCCACCAAAGCCCACCAAATTGGTGTAAAACCCATACAAACCCACCTCCATTTTGGCTTCTATATGCGACTCCAACCTTGAATCTCGTAGGTCTTGCTCGGAAGAGGAGTATTCAGTTTATTTCGAAGTTTGGAGAGCTAGGGCTTGCTCAGCTTGCGTGGGTTTCGCTTCTCGACTTGAGGTAGGGAATTCTACCTCTCTTTATATGTTTTATGAGTGATTTGGTGCATGAATCGTGCTTGTAATGTCGTGTTTAAGTTTGGATTGAAAATTCGTAGTTGCTGTCAGAATTGTCTGTTCTTCCTGGATTCCTACCGGTAGGCCTGTCCTTTCTACCGGTAGAACGTTGTTACTTTACCAGAAAATTGATTCCCTACCGATAGGAGCTTTTTCCCTACCGGTAGAACAAGTGAGAAATTCTTAGTAAGCAGCTCAACGTATAGCAGCAGCTCAACGTATCTAACTTCTACCGGTAGGAATTCCTTACCTACCGGTAGGCCAAGCACGAATTTGAATGTTGGCCTTTCTGTTTTCAGTTTCTACCGGTAGGACTTGTTCACCTACCGGTAGGTCTAGTTCTACCGGGATGTTGGCCAGGACTTGTTCACCTACCGGTAGGTCTAGTTCTACCGGGATGTTGGCCTTTCTGTCTTCAGTTTCTACCGATAGGACTTACTTGCCTACCGGTAGGAGATTGTGCTGCTTCCTTTTCAGCTGCTACTGCTACCGAGATGTTGGCCTTTCTGTCTTCAGTTTCTACCGGTAGGAGATGCTTGCCTACCGGTAGGAGATTGTGCTGCTTCTTTTTCAGCTGCTACCGGAGATTGTGCTGCTTCCTTTTCAGCTGCTGTAGTATCTTTCAGCTGCTGTAGTATCTTTCAGCTGCTTCCCTATATCCTTCAACTCGCATGTCGAAGCTTTTCATTGACTCTAATGAGTTTGTTTACGCATCTTTCCAAGTGTTTTGGTGAGTATTACTCGTTTCTCACTTAGAGTGGCATTCAATGGACTAGAGTGAACATGTCTAGGGATTCGACGAGTAGTATTGCAATCCGTTCTCTCTCTTGACTCGTAAAATTCTTAGATTCCTTTAGTACATGCTTTTACGGACTCCGAGTATAGAAACTAGATAACTGGGCATCGTAGAGTCTAATCGTGAGTTAATATGTGGCTTGTGAAGGTACGGGAAATGTACTTAGAGGTACGGTGAGGACGTGTGGGATTATGGTGTACTTAAAGGAAAAGGCGTGTATTAGTTAATTAGTCGGAGTCTTGATATGGATGACAGTTTGGAACGGTCTGAAATATAATCAACGTGGTGGATTGGTAGATTGTTTAGAATGCTTGAAGCGAAAATCGATGTGAGAAAGAAGTGTTTGAGATGATAAAATAACTTGTGTCCTCCCGACTAGTCAAGTCTTTTAAATCCTTTTGACACTCTCTCTATGAGGCTCAAGTGTAGAAACTAACGGATAAAGTATGGTAGGATTATATGTATGGGCTTAGTATGCTATGTCAAATGCGAATGGGTAAACTAATGAAAAGGCATGAACATGTACATTTGTGGAGTCATGTAATGATTAATTAAAATTCAGTGGTATAACCGTCGAAGGGATGATGAAATTGATTATGAAATGATGTCGATTGTGAAAAGTGTGAAAGGTGACCCAAGTGGTCATTGTTAAGGGAAAAGACTCGGGGTGACCCTACGCTCGAGGGAACTAGACCCGAGGTGACCCAACTGATTCATATTATTGGAGGAAAAGACTCGGGGTGACCCTACGCTCGAGGGAACTAGACCCGAGGTGACCCCAACTGATTATTATTATTAAGGGAAAAGACTCGGGGTGACCCTGCGCTCGAGGGAACTAGACCCGAGGTGGCCCTAGTGATTATTGATGGGAAATACCGGATTAAAGGAAAAGAAAGGTTTTGCAATAAAGGGATTTAATGAAGACCAATGTGGACACGAGAAAGATTGTACTACCGTACGAAGGATAATAAGATGTTTTGATTTGATTATAGACAAATGTGGAATGACGTGAGTTTAATAATGTAACTAGTTAAAGAAGTAAACGGCTAGTGACATTGATGTGAAGTCTAGGACTCTTAGGCGATAATTTGCTGTTTGTTAATAGTCACTTGTACTATAGGCGTATCTGTCCATACTCATTCATTCTCGGTGTATGATTCATTCAAACTACATATAGCTTGAGCTTAGAATTCTCTACTGGGCTAGTGTAGCTCAACCAAATCTTTCTTTTCAGGTTCAGACATCGGGCAATAGATTGCATGCATTATGTGCTTGACAGTAAAAGACTTTTGGAAGCTGACATTACTGGTTATTTCGTCATCTTTGTGAAGATCTCAATTCGTTAAAGATGGTTTTGTAAATAATTGCTATTGAATTTTCTTTTGACTAAAGTTGTAATTATCTAAACTTAAGGACTTGTTTGTCAATTAAACCGGTGGGAAACTCCTTTGGGTAACGTATCTGATATGCGAGGTTTCTCTTTTATTGAAATGTATTACTTAATTATGTTGAAAATCGAGGGCGTGACATATTGCTTCTTTGATGGAGGAGAAATTTTCTATGGAAAAGAGGTTTAGTTGGATGGTCCAGGGTAACATGTAGTTTTTGTATTTCAAGCCTTTTTTGAGCCAGGAGACTTTGCTTAGATTTTGGAGGATATCAAAGCCTAACAATAAATCTTTTCCTGGGAGATCAGAACCATAGACTTGGTATTTTATGGTGTATCTAGGGAAAAGTTGAATGGTAATAGGCTTGCTGATTAGAGTGATGGCAAAAGTTTCTCCATTGGCTGCTGTAAAGGGTCTGAAACATGATTGCCAGTAGGATTTGGGGAGGATTGCTGGGTTGAGAATGGAGGCTGCTGCACCAGTATCAAAGAAAGCGATAACTGGTATACGTTTCTCATACTTTCCAAGCAATATTTTGACCTTGGCTAAAGGTTGAGCCACCATGATGTTTGAGAACTCAAATGTTTGGATTTCATAGGTGAATGAGTCAGATCATCAGAACAATATTCTGATGAATCATCTGAATCATCAAAAGTGAATGCAATGACTGCTTCAGTTGTTGCCTCATCATCAATAGAAAATAGTGATTCAATATCAACATTTTCAAGATCATTATCAATGAGAGCCAAAGAGCTCACCATTTTGTCCATTGCTGCTTTATTTGGACACTGTTTGGCATAATGCCCTTTCTTTCTGCATATGTAGCAGCGATCAGACTTTCGCTGCCCTCTGAACTTTTTCTTCTTGAAAAATTTCCATTTTTTTTGGCGTGAGAACTTGCCAAATTTTGAAAACTTTGAAAACTTGCCAGGAGACTGGAACTTCCATTTCTGAAAATGTTTGGACTTTTGGTATGAACGACGGCAAGCGCACTTCTTGGCTTTACACTTTATAGATAGGTCTGGCCGGTCACATGTTTTGCCCAAAAGTTTTCCCTATTCTTCAAGAATTCTGAGGAATTTCTGGTGATTGCACAGTTTTTCCAATGCAATCAAGGAGGGCTGGTAAATACCGCCAAGAGATGTTGCATTCAGCGTCAATTCTTTGTTTGAAGTAACCTTGTTGTCTCATTTCCCAATGGTTCAGGAAGGGAATTGAGAAAGCTTGCTTGAGGTTGACATTGTCCATGCCGTTGAGAAGATAAAATCTTTGAGACATACGATCATAATGAATATCCAGATCTTTTCTTTTAAATGAGCAGCACTTCATGCTGAGATATTCCTCTCGAACAAACTCCTTTGTGTTTTTATGATCTCCAAGAAACTCAGTATACAAGACTGAGATGAATTGATCAAGGGTTGACAATTGTTTAAGCTGCATCTGTCGGTATTCATCAAGAGTCATGTACCATTGACGAAGACGACCAAGGAATTTTACTGTACACTTAGTAATGACAATACTCAGTGTAGCATTTGGAGAGAGCATAGAAGTAGTGCACCAAGCATGAATCTCATAAAGCTTATCCAACCATTTTGATGGGGGAATGTTATCAAAGGAGAAACCTTGGGTATGGATGTTGGAATGTGAGAAAGAACCAAAGGTTGGAACTTCAGGAGGTATGTCAAACTCAGGACTTTCTTCAATAATAGGATCTTCAACATGTTTTTCTAGAGAATGTTCTGGGTTCATCATGAAAACATGAGGAATTGGCATAGAGTCAATGGATTCAGTATCCGAATCAAACTCAATGGTTGTTTCAGGATATGGGATTTTTGGTATAGTGGCTAAGGTATGTAGGAGAGTGGAGATTGGATTTTTGGAAGGGCTAGAAGTTGACTGAACCATTAACTGGGGTGACTTTGAATTTAGATCAGATGGTTTAGAAGGAGTGGAGATAGTTGAAGTAGAGGTAGAGGTAGATGTAGATGGCGGAAACAGAATTGTTGGAGATCGGATAGGTTTTATCTGAGGCTTTGGGAAATAAAGTTTTGGTGGAGATGGTCTTTTTGGTGGAGGAAAAAAAGCTGATGATCTCCCAAAGATATTAGACTCACCAAATCCTGAGGTAGGGTTTATCGGTAAGGGCTGAGACATTTGAGAATACCCAGAAAAACATTCTTGAGAGGAAGAGGGGAACATGTCAAATGAGTTTTTTTGCTGAGAATACTGCTGAGTTTGAAGTGAATGAAGCTAATTCTTTAGATGCTTCATTTCAGCATCTTTTTGGTAAAAAGCTGCTGAAAATGCTTGGTTAGCGTATGCCATCTGGAGAAGTTCCTGGTGAACATTTTGAATTTTTTACTGCAAATCTCTGATAAGAAATTCCAAAGATGATAACTTCTTATGGAAAACATTCTCCAAATTTTGTTGAGAGCTAGCAATTCTCTATAGAATTTTGTTTTGAGCCAGAGAATTTGCTGACTACCAATTTATTGCTGCTTCTACTGCTGACACTGCTTTGGTGCTATCATCAGGGAGAATGGTAGTGGAGTTTAGAATTTTATGACGGTAGATCGTTCTTTCTTGAGAATTATGAAACTCCAAAGGAGGAAAATCTGCTTCTGTCTAGGAAGAGGATGAGGTAAACATACAACATCCACTGGGTTGAGCAGAAGGACCATTATTAGATGGGGGTTGAGGGGGAGGTGGAGATTTACAAGGAGTGGGAGGTAAATGAGAACATAGTGGACATGGATCTTCAAAGTCCTTATCATTTTCTAGAAGACTGTTTTCTAGACACTCATCATAATCACAGGCATCAAAATAACAATGACATGTTTCTGGATTTTTGAAATAGAAGACTGGAAGGCTACTGGGTTGGAAATATTTAATTGGAGGGCCGGGTCGAGAACTATTTACAAACATATCAATTCTCGAGGGAAAAATGACAGGATGGGTGGAAGATGAGGCTGAGACTTCTTTTGGGAATGAAATCTCCCATTGTACCATCAGGTTTTTGGATGAAAGTTGGATTTGAGGAATGAACTGGTATGGGCTTTTGTTGGTTTTTCTCATAAGCTGTAACCAAAGATTCTGGTGAAGAACCGTAGACAATGAACCATGCTCAAGTTTTATACAAACTTGGGGGCCTGATATTTCTAAGCACCAGACAAAACACAAGCAAAGAAGCTAAAATGCATCTAAAACCCTTCATCGACCATTACCTTTTGAACAAAACCGAACCTATGTTCCCAGAAATTTCTCAGACAACCCTGACTAGGACACAATCGTAACAATCACATCGCTTTGGTTTCCAAACCAACTCAAAGCAAGTACGGAGAGCTAACGGAAGATGAAAAGAAGTAGGGCTTCTCTTTGGTCTCTGAAGAAGAAGGGCAAAATAAATATCATACGGAACGATTGTATTCCGACAAAGTAGACACTGTTCTGTGTAGGTAAGGAAAATGCCATAGACATTAGACTCAAGACTTCACAAATCCACAACATAACCTTTTACTTACATTCTTGCAAATACAAAACTATTACTTTAGTTCAACTTCCAGCAATCATATACAAGTTAATAATCCCCAAGACAGAAAGTCTACCCTTTCTGTGCGTTCACTTAGTGGCATGAAAAAAAAAAGTATTAGATGCTGAAGAAAAAACAACAAACATCAGAACATACACCTAGCTACGTACCTCATCAGTCTGAAAATAAAGACAAGCAACATGTTGAAGTTTCTGAATGCTGATATCTCAGTTCCTTCAGTGAAGGAAGACTTGAGGATTAATGAAAAACCTAAACTTATAACAAATTCCAAAGTCCAAACACCATTCCTGAAAATTTACTAATGCCAGGTGTGGTGGCCTCGGTTGTTGTGTCAGTAACGGGCCAAGGCTTGTCGAGTCTATGCCTTGTGAGTTTCGGTTGGCAGGTTGGTGAATGATTACGGACTAGACCTTGTGCTCGGTGTAACGCTCGGTGCATTGCTTGGAAGCAAGCTTCGGCCACGAAACTCCCGGTAGTGCTCCGAGTGTGGTGGTTACATCAGCTTGATCCCCCTTGAACCACGTGTCAACAGCAATCATTTGGATCAGGGTGTGCTCCGTGGCCGTCCCCCTCCCGCGTCATGAATGACGTCACCCGAGGCGGTTACCAAAGTGTATGCCCCACGCATTGGCTTGAAGGCCAAGGAACCCTAGGTCTATAAATATGAAAGGATGCTCATTGGGAGAGGTATGCTTTTGGCCCTAACTCTAGACCTAATTTCTACCCCTGAGATCTGACTTAATCATCGGAGGGTCACTGGGCTAATTTGGCCCTAGTGACCTGCTGTAGGTCACGTCGCAGGAGCAGCGGAGCTGAGGGAGAAGGACCCAGCCTGGATCTTGGCCTAAGTCCCATAAGACCCGAACCCCTACAATTGGCGACTCTGCTGGGGACTTGGCCACCCTTTCAGTATCCACTTCCCCCTTCCTGCTCCGTTTAGCGTTCCTGAATCGAACATGGTTGAGATCGACGACGCACATCACGGTGGTACCGCCCACGGGCTCGGTTCCCTCGTGGACCACAGCCTGGCTTCCAGCGGAGCCACCGCCCTAGGAAAGACCCATGTATCCGTCGGAGTTGGCGCCGAAGTGTCACTTCCAGACGCAGGCCCGTCCTCCGAGCTCCATTCTTACATCCGCCATCTTGAGCGGAAAATCGATGACCTCACGAAGGTGATGGAACGCGATAGACACGTCCGAGACGAGTTGGCGGAGATCAAACTCCTCCTCCAAATCTCCCCGTCTCATTCTTCCGGGAGTCGCGACGGATGGAAGGACCGTCACACCCCCCCTCGCAGTCGCGAAGTCGGTCACTTGCTGGGGCACAGATCCCGCCCCTCAGTCAAGGATCGTCTCGAACCACCAAGAGCGGCGGACGCTCGAGCCACAAAAGACACATCGCATAGGGACCGTTCCAGCTCCCCTATGCAGCTTCCAATGAAACCATCGGCCTTCCAGAGGCTCGGTGCTGGGAGCGTCTCTGCCTCTTCCACCCACTCAGTCCGAGTGGGCAAGACAGGCCGGGAATCTACCCCTAACCTCACAAGGGCGGCCAGAGGAGATGACGACCTTGTGGAGTCCCAGACTAAGGGATACCGTGAGCGCCTGAAGGGCCACCGAGCCAGAAGTCCCATCGTCTCGCACCCCGATGGCGCACGCAGCAGGAGCCCAGTCACTAAGCGCCTCGAGCCTTCCGCTCGGGATAGCTACCGTCATCACCGCCAAGAGCGCTCCCCCAGGAAATCGGTTAGTGTTGCTCCAAAGAGAAAGGAATATGAACGATTGGACAAACTTGTCCCCAAGAAGCGCACAGCGACTGAGCGTCCAGACGGCCTCGACCGTTCGATCCGACCTCATCGCGACATGCGACTTATGATAAGCACCCGAGAATGTAATGTAGGGTGCGCTAATGTCTAGTTTTAGTTTAATTTAATTATTAATTAGTTATTGTTAACATTTTTTTGCTTGTAGAGTGTTCTAGTTCTGTTTTGTAGGTGAATCACCAAACAGGGTAGTTTTTGAGGCTTAAGGCATGTCATGACCTGAAAATGGCCCAATTGCCCGAGCAGAAGCAGATTTGCTCGAGCAGAAGCAGGCAGCCAAGGCAGAAGATGACGGCCAAACATCGAGCTATTGAGCTCGGCATCGATGTCAAGGGAGAAGGTCCATCGATGCCGAGCCCCATAGTAGAGCACTTTAAGGCCGTTGCCATCGATGCCGAGGGGCTTCGAGGTGGATTTTCTGAGCATCTTGGGAATATTCCAGGCGCAGATCCCCGGAGTATAAAAGCTTGTGACATCATTTTGTACAAACAAGTAGATAGATTCAAGTAGTGCAATTTCTAGATCTAGATTAGATTTCATTGCAATTCAAATTGTTCTTTAGTGTTCTTCATTTTCAGTTTTAAATATTTTAATTTCTGCCTTTATTTGTTAGTTTTTGATATTGTCGCCTTAATTAAAGTTGTTGCTTTACTCCCGATCTATCTTAATCTCTAGTTTATTTCAAGTCTTGTTATTTCATTATGTTAAGTAGATTTTTGCTTGCTCTTATCTCTCTAGATATGGGTAAGTAGTTTTAAGGGTTAGGTCATGGGGTAATTAGCACCTCATGGCTCGGGCAAAAATTGCATTTTGCACCCAATAGAGCTTTAAACTTTGATTTGAAAATTGATGTGGGGTTCGGGTTTGTTTGACAAATTACCGAGGTGTTAACCTCTTTGATCATGTGTAGGTGGGAGCATCGCCTACCCACCACACATGATGCTTAGAGCTCTGTCGCTCGAGGTATTTGCCAAATGAATTCTAGAGCTAGCTTGGTTCTCAAATCATTTCATCTTCCAATTTGAGAACTTTAATCAAGTATCTTAAATTGTGTAATTTGGTGAAGAGTGTGATTTAGCTTGAGTCTTGAGTATTAATAATTCCTAGACCTAGCCTATCTTTTCTCTAGTTAATTCGTTTTTAATTTAGCCTTTTATTTCCACCGTTTAAAGTAAAACAAAGTTGGTTGTCTAAAGGCTGAAAACCCGAGCTTACTTGCATCTACAAATCCTATCAAGCCATATAATTATTCCCTTGGGTACGATCCCAGTCTTTCGGATTATTATGCTTCAACAGACATATTAAACCCTACGCTTGGGGTATTATTCCACATTATCTTGGAGAACGAAGCATTTTTGGCGCCGTTGCCGGGGATTTCTTATTATGGCTTTCTTGGAGGTTCGACAAACCACTGTAAGTATCCCGCTTTCGTTAAGTAGTAGTAGTAGTAGTTTAGTAGTTATGTGTTAGTAGTTCGTATTTAGTTTAGTGGATACCTCTAACCTAGTTTTACTAAACTTGAGGTGTAACGAAGCCAGGCTAAATATCGAGTTTGTTCTTAGTTAGTTTAGCGTAATTAATTTAGTTAGTTAGTTTAAATTTGATTGCATTGTTTAGCCGAGGTGGTGGCATAACCCCTCGCATATTCTGTTTGTTGAGTTGAGGTGGCGGCATAGCCCCTCTAGTTTGATAGTTTGTTTGTTGGTAGTTAGTTAGTAGTATTTGTTTTGTGTATGCCTGTTTATCGAAGCCCAATTTCAAATCGGCTTCATCGTTCTTCTTCGCCGCCAAGAATCCGTAGCATTGCCGGGCGTATCCTGCCCACTCTCCGCCTCGCAAATTAAATCGCAATCGCAAAGGCCCAATGGCCGAAGAAGTTCCAGTTCGTACTCTACGTGATTATCTGAATCCAGAACGGGCTCCTCAAGTATCTCCTATCGTTATTCCGACTCCGACCGCTGGGAATACATTTGAATTCAAGGCTGAGTATCTTCGAATAATTCCAAAGTTTCGGGGGCGAGAATTGGAGGATCCATATTTGCATATCCGGGAATTCGAGAATATTCTACACTCTTTTGTTACAGTTCCGGGGCAACTTGATCAAGCTCGTCTGAAATTGTTCCCATTCACTCACAAAGACAAGGCGAAACAATGGTTCAACTATTTGAAGCCACAATCTTTGCGAAACTGGGGAGAAGTTCATGATGCTTTCACCACTAAGTTCTTTCCAGCAAGCAGGACGAAGTTACTTATCGATCAGATTCAATGTTTTAAGCAAAGGGATGGAGAGACTTACCACAAGTATTGGGAGCGATACAAAGACTTGCTTATGTCGATTCCTCATCACTACCTTCCGTTGTATCTCAGAGTCAACTATTTCTACACAGGGTGTTCGCAAGAGAGTAAACAACTTTTGGATACTATGGGTGGAGGTGATTTTATGGGGAAGACACCGGAGGATGCTTGGGATTACTATGAGTCACTAGCTGAGAAGACCCAGTCTTGGCAGTTTACAGATCCAGGAGATAGAGCAATGTTCAATCAAGGTCCTACAGGTTCAGGGAAATTCTCTATTGCGGAGCATACAGCTTTTGAAACCCGATTGGAAGAGATAGCCCGAAAACTTGATAAGTTGGAATTAAAAAGTGCTCAGTCTCAAGAAGTGAAAGCAGTACGCCAAATGGAGGAAGTTTGTGTTATTTGTGAGATTGTGGGCCATTCTACCGAAGCGTGCCCCAATATTCTTGCTCTTAAAAACGTGATTAATGGGATTGCTCCAGAAGAAGTACATGCCGTGCAACGTTTTGACCCTTATTCTCAATCTTATAATCCGGGGACAAGGCAACAACCAGCTTTCTGTTGGAATCAATCTAATGAAGTGAGTTCTTCTCAAGTTCCACCCCCCGCTCCTCAATTGCCTTGGAAGCAACCTTAGAATGCATTCCGTTTCCCTCAAGCTCAAGGTCCGCCGGGATTTGCTTCTTCTGGTTCGTTCCCACATCCAAACCAATTTCAGCAAGCACCAGCACAGTTTCAACAACCACCAAAGCGTTCTTGGGAAGATCAATTCAGTGCTCTCTTGCAAAGTCAAACTGCAATCAATGAGCAACAAACTCAGATGATGAATGATATCAGAAATCAGTTGGGAAAGTTGACAACTACCGTGGGTATGCTTCAGCAAGAGAAGGGGAAGTTTCCAACGCAACCTCAACCCAACCCACAAACGACGTCTACTCCGCCAAATTCTCAAGGTCTCCACTTTGCTAGCTCTTCGGTGACTTTCCCTGAGCAAGCAAAGGCTATTATTTCACTTCGGAGTGGAAAGACAGTTGACAATCAAGTGGTGATGCCTTCGGAACCATCTTATTTGCCTCCTCCTATCGATCGTTCAATTCCAACATCAACCCTTGGGGAATCTCCTAAGGAGGCTAGCAAAGAGGTTTCAAAGGAAAATGGTAATGGTAAGGCGAAGGAACAAAGTGTACCGAAACCTCAAGTTATTCCAACACCAGCACCATTTCCCAACCGTTTGAGGGCTTCGGCGAAACCAAATTTGAATGCGGAGTTGCATGAGTTATTCAATCAAGTGAAGATTAACATTCCTCTTATGGATGCAATTAAGCAGATTCCGTCATATGCCAAGTTTCTTAAAGATCTATGTACTCGGAAGCGCAAGCTTAATGTTCAAAAGAAGATATTCCTTACTGAGCAAGTGAGTTCCATCATCCAGACGAATATCGCGCCTAAGTACAAGGATCCGGGGAGCCCTACTATCGCGGTCACCATTGGAGGGAAGCGTATCGAACAAGCTTTACTCGATCTTGGTGCTAGCGTTAATCTACTTCCATACTTTGTTTATCAAGAACTTGGTTTGGGGGGGATGAAGCCTACTCGTGTCACACTCCAATTAGCCGATCGAAGTGTTCGTACACCGAGGGGAGTAGTAGAAGATGTTTTAGTGCAAGTTGGCCAATTCGTTTATCCGGTGGATTTTGTCATTCTTGACACCAATCCGATTGACTCTTTAGCTACTTCTACTCCGGTTATTCTTGGGAGACCTTTTCTAGCCACGGCGGATGCAATCATCAACTGTCGAAATGGACTTCTTAATATGACTTTCGGTAACATGAAGATGGAGGTCAATGTTTTTAATGTGGGCAGTCAAATGGGGGATGACGAGAATATACATGAAGTGAGCCTTATTGATACTCTTGTGGAAGAACATGTGGACGAGTTGCTCTATAGTGATCCTTTGGAAGTTGCTCTTACAGCCGAAGAGGCTGAATTTCTCGAATCTTCTAACGTCAGTTATTTGTATTCCTTGCTCAATGAGGAGGATGAAGCGTGTCCTATGACCTTTTGGACTCCAAAATTTGAAGAGTTTGAAGAACTACCCCCAATAGAGAAGAAGGTTTTTCCCTCTCTTGTAGATGCCCCTTTATATGATGATCCGGGAGGAAAACACCTCACCGCTAAAGTTGTCTCTTTCGATCTCCCGTATCTTGATTCTTCCCCGGAGGACTTACTCCTTGCTCACGAGATGAACATGCTTGAAACATCGGGCGTCTACTATGAACATCCATTGGCAAAATCTCTCACCACTAAGGAAATGAATGCCAAAGTGGATTACTTGTATTCGTTGTTGGCTAAACAAGATGCTTATGGACCAATCTTTGAAGAGTTGGCAACCATGGAAGCTGCAATTGTCCCTTCAAATCCTCTGTGCCTTAATCTTCTCACCGCTAAAGAGATGGATGCTGAGGTAGATTTCTCATACTCTTTGATAGAAAAACAAGATCCATGTGAATCTATTCTTGAGAAGTTGCCAATCATAGAACATATTGATTTTCTTGGTGTTGACAATTTTCTTATAGTTTATCATCCTTATATTGTAGATTTTGTCAACAAATTGAAAATTGATTTGATTTGGGCTATGCACTTGGTGGAACTTAAGTTTTTAAAACGAATTCGGCAATTGCTTTACTCAAAGTACGTTATCTTGTGGCATGGTCGAGTTCAATTTTTGGCAAAGTGTGTAGCTTGGAGTGCTCTGTTTCTTCTCATAGTTATTAATGGCATGCTAAATGTTCGTAGTTCTCGTGTGGCTGAACACTCTTTTTCTTTCTCTCTTTTCTGTTTCTCTCTCAACAGTCTAGTATAGCCACCCATTTTTTACCCCCCCGGTAGGGAATGGGAAGAAAAGTATGACTCGTATGATTGCGTGATGATCGGGTGGTGCATTTCATTATGTGTTGCATGTTTTAATTTGTTCTTTGCATTTTCTTTATGTTCTGTCTTTTAATTTTGGTTTGGTTTGAAGCCGGATAACACGGACCGGTGTTTCTAATGTCACTTATTTTGTGGAAAGTCGTTCTCTAAGTCTTGCAGGGTTTATGTGCTACCACACCAGCCTTGGTGGTTTGGACCTAAAGCCGGAGTGAGTGAGGCATTCAGGAGCCCTAAGCATGGGGGCGGCTAAGCGCCGCGGTTGTTAATCCGATAAAGCTTTGGATATGGCCCTGTGTGACTAGCTATGGTTTCGAGTTGGTAGAACCGAAGGAGTAAACCCTGGAAGCATCTAATCTGGCTGGAACAAGGCAATGACATGAAATCCTCCAACTTGGTCGAGGTATTTAGGGGTTGACATTCCCCTTGGACGGTACATTCGCGCACTCTTTCTCTCTTCGCTTTTGTTCTTAATGCTATGAAGGCATAGCATCGCTTTAAGTTGGGGGAGGGGTTAGCTTATGTGCTATTTGTTTGATTTTGCGAAAACTTGAAAATTTCAAAAACATTTGAAAATTGAAAATCCAAAAAAAAATGAGAAAATTCAGAAAATTTCAAAAATAAATAAAAGGGTTTTTACTTGCAATCCTTCCTTTTTTCATAGTTTTTGTTCTTTTTCATGACTTGTTGCATGCTCAATAATTGTTAGTTGGCAAGAGTTTGTAGCAGTCCTAAGAAATTTTGTGTTTCTCAATTTGCATGCTTAGTTGACAATTGAACAGTTTTAGGTGTTGAGTTAAGTTTTTGAGCAAGTTTTGGCCCATATCGCCATCTTTCAATAAAAATGCTTGTAGTTAGGAGAATAATCGCATGTCCATCTCTAATTGTGTTTGAATGTCGATTTTCAATCATTTTGAAATCCAAAGCGCACTTAGGAAAGGATACAAGGCATTCTTTGCATGATCATACCACATATGTATCACCTCGTCCTACTTTACATCCTGTTTTTTTTCCGTTCTTTGCTTTAACCTAGGTAACTGGATGTTTGAAGGGTTGCGTGAAAATGATTTTCAATGATTCAAGGAGATTTGGGGGTGGTGTGAATGTGATAAAAGTGATTGGAATGCGAAAAGGCACAGAATTGATACATGATTCCCTATCTTTCCTATCTCACTACAAAAATTAAAGCTCCAAATTTTCATCTCCCTCTCCAAAAAGTCCCAAAATTGGCTCTTCAATCTCTCTCACTACAAATTTCACCTCAAATGACCCTATTCCTCAAAGAAAGGAGATCAAAGAAATGTTATGAAAGAGCAAAAGTGAATTCGAAAGAGGGTTGAATATTTTGATAAAAGAATTGGTTGACTTATGGGCTAGCATTCATTCTGGATGAGGAAGAGTTTGATGGAAAGGGGGAGCTCGAGGCTTAATATCATGAGAAGCCGGATGAGGATAGCGACTAGGTGTGATGGAGTCGGTGGTAGTAGTTTTAGTAGGCCTTTTCTCATAGTAGTTTTCTTTATTTTTTCTTCGTAACTTTGTTTGGTGTTTGGCCTGCGTGTGGTCATGTCTTGGGTAGTTTAGGGTCGGTAGTGGCCAAAGGTAGATGAACCATGCTAGCATATGGCCACTACACTATTTTGTAGTCCCTTCCCTTTGTAACCAAGGTCATTACAAGCTTAAAAAGACCTTAATTGATCCTATCCGCGCATGGATTCCATTTTGATTGATTGTTTGATAGTTGCATAATTAGTTGCATGGCATGCTTTCCTTTCGTTATCCAAATATCATCTGCTAGTTTTCAATTCTGTTGAATAAGTGCTTTCGTTGTTTGAGGCATAGTATTTCTTGTTCACTGTTGCCTGTTTGTCAAGCACTTGTTCGGTGGATATGGTTTAGTTTGAATTCACAAGTTTTGTGTCCCGTATCCTCCCATTGTAGTTGAATCGCCAAACAGGGGAGTTTTCGAGGCTTAAGGCATGTCATGACCTGAAAATGGCCCAATTGCCCGAGCAGAAGCAGATTTGCCCGAGCAGAAGCAGAATTGCCCGAGCAAGAGGCAGGCAGCCAAGGCAGAAGATGACGGCCAAACATCGAGCTACTGAGCTCGGCATCGATGTCAAGGGAGAAGGTCCATCGATGCCGAGCCCCTTAGTGGTCCAGTCCCTTAACCATCTCGGCATCGATGGGATGTATTTTGTTACATCGATGCCGAGCCCCATAGTAGAGCACTTTAAGGCCGTTGCCATCGATGCCGAGGGGCTTATAGGTGGATTTTCTGAGCATCTTGGGAATATTCCAGGCGCGGATCCCCGGAGTATAAAAGCTTGTGACATCATTTTGTACAAACAAGTAGATAGATTCAAGTAGTGCAATTTCTAGATCTAGATTAGATTTCATTGCAATTTAAATTGTTCTTGAGTGTTCTTCATTTTCAGTTTTAAAAATATTTTAATTTCTGTCTTTATTTGTTAGTTTTTGATATTGTCGCCTTAATTAAAGTTGTTGCTTTACTCCCGATCTATCTTAATCTCTAGTTTATTTCAAGTCTTGTTATTTCATTATGTTAAGTAGATTTTTGCTTGCTCTTATCTCTCTAGATATGGGTAAGTAGTTTTAAGGGTTAGGTCATGGGGTAATTAGCACCTCATGGCTCGGGCAAAAATTGCATTTTGCACCCAATAGAGCTTTAAACTTTGATTTGAAAATTGATGTGGGGTTCGGGTTTGTTTGACGAATTACCGAGGTGTTAACCTCTTTGATCATGTGTAGGTGGGAGCATCGCCTACCCACCACACATGATGTTTAGAGCTCTGTCGCTCGAGGTATTTGCCAAATGAATTCTAGAGCTAGCTTGGTTCTCAAATCATTTCATCTTCCAATTTGAGAACTTTAATCAAGTATCTTAAATTGTGTAATTTGGTGAAGAGTGTGATTTAGCTTGAGTCTTGAGTGTTAATAATTCCTAAACCTAGCCTATCTTTTCTCTAGTTAATTCGTTTTTAATTTAGCCTTTTATTTCCACCGTTTAAAGTAAAACAAAGTTGGCTGTCTAAAGGTTGAAAACCCGAGCTTACTTGCATCTACAAATCCTACCAAGCCATATAATTATTCCCTTGGGTACGATCCCGGTCTTCCGGATTATTATGCTTCAACAGACATATTAAACCCTACGCTTGGGGTATTATTCCACATTATCTTGGAGAACGAAGCAACTTACACGACTCACGACCTCCCCCTTCACAAGAGAGATCGACTCGGTTACCCCTCCCAAGGGATTCACCCAACCCAAGTTTGCCAAATACGACGGCAAGACCGAGGCATACACTCATTTGGTTCAGTACAAGCTCGTCATGTCTCTGTTCCTTCGGAACGAACCCTCGAACGACGCCTTCTTGTGCAAAGTGTTTTCTGCAAGCCTCGGCAACCTGGGCCTCACCTGGTTCAATCAACTCCCGGCTCGATCAATTTCCTCATTCGATTCCCTCTGCGATGCCTTCACGGCCCGGTTCGTAACTAGCAATAAGCACGAGAAGGAGATCGACTCCCTTTTGGCCCTCCGTAAGAAAAACGACGAAACGCTCCGGCAGTACGCCGGACGTTACTGGGAACTGTTCAATGAGATAGAGGGTTGCGATGGCGTCATCTCAGCCCGAGGATTCAAGCTCGGTCTCACCTCCCAGGACGAGCAAGTCTATGACGACCTCGCTCGCCATAAGCCAAATTCTATGAAGGACCTTATGACTCGTATTGAGGGTTGGTGTCAGCTCATCGAGTCCAAGGCGGAAAGAGGCATCGGGAAGCCTACGAGTTCGAAGACACTAAACACCTCAGTATCCACACCGATTCCCGCACCTGTCCCAACACTAAAGAAACAGGTCAACACCATCAAGCAGTCGCAGAGGAGGGGACCGAAGCCAAATGATTTCAACGCCGAGAAAACCATCTTCACCATTCCTATCTACCGGATCATCGATCAAGTGAAGGATCAGCCTTTTTTCTCCTTCCCAAATCAAAAGCTAGGAACCGAAAATGGGAAAATCAAGAATCCCATCGTCCGATGCAGTTACCACAACGAGTAAGGTCACTTCACCACAGCCTGCAAGCCCTTCAAGGCCTACTTGGAGCAGCTTGTTGCGGGTGGCCACCTCGGCAACTTCATCGATCACGAGAAGACAACGGCTCGGGCACAACGTACTGAAACCAACACCGAGGAAGAGGTCCAGACGATCCATGTCATTCATGGCCCTCTAAACTTTGAGGCCGCTCGCATCATCCGGGACGAGCTGAACGAGGCCTCCTCCTCCAAGCAGGTCATGTTGGTCGGTCCCGAACCAAAACACCCCAGAACTGACGACGGTTCCAAATGGACGATAACATTCACCGAGAAGGATCTCGACCGCATCCAGCTTCCCCACAATGACGCCCTCGTAGTCACGCTACGCATCGAAACTTTCAACGTTCGTCGCGTCCTCGTGGACCAGGGCAGCTCGACCGAAGTCATGTACTACTCTCTGTTTAGGGATCTGAAGCTTCCAGACACCGACATCCGTCCCTCCGAAGTTCCTCTTATCGGCTTCAATGGAGCTCCGGTCTGGCCCATCGGCATGATCACTCTTCCAGTTCGTGCCGGCTCGGTGACTCTTGAAATGGAATTTATGGTAGTCGACGTCCCTAGCCCTTACAACGCAATTGTTGGGCGCACCTGGCTGCACAAGCTTAAGGCGATTGCCTCCACCTATCACCAAGTGGTTCGTTTCATTGGTATTCATGGGCACCAGGAAGACTTGTACGGAGATCAAACTGCAGCAAAGAAGTGCTACGTCAACGCCGTCCGAAATAATAAACAGACCTCCCGGATTAATCTTATTGAAGTCCCCGAGGCCCCAGTTTTGGAGGACGTCGGTAGACCCGCTGACGACAAGACCATAGAAGACGTGGCCACCATCCCAATAACCAAAGACGGTTCCCGCTTCTTCCATGTCAGTTCCTCACTTAGTGATACTGATCGGAATGAGACGGTTGCTTTTCTCAACCGGAACATCGAAGTGTTCGCTTGGACCCCATATGAGATGCCCGGGGTCGACCCCTCCTTCATTTGCCACGAACTCAACATCGACCGAGCCAAGCGCCCGGTCGTACAAAAGGCACGACGGTCCTCTTTTGTTCATTCCGAGGCCGTTATTGAAGAAGTCAACCGACTCTTGAACGCAGGGGCAATTAGAGAAGTTCAGTACCCTAGGTGGCTGGCCAACACTGTCGTAGTCAAGAAAAAGAATGGCAAATGGCGGGTCTGTGTCGATTACTCAAACCTCAACGACGCCTACCCAAAGGACTTCTTTCCCCTTCCTCGTATTGACCAGCTCGTCGACGCCACCTCCGGACACGAGCGACTCAGCTTCTTAGATGCCTATAGGGGCTATCACCAGATTGCCATGAGCGAAGGCGATGTCAAGAACACGGCCTTCATCACCCCCCACGGCATCTTCGGGTACCTTGTTATGCCCTTTGGTTTAAAGAATGCCGGGGCCACTTTTCAGCGAATGGTAACCAAGATGTTTGAACGGTTACTAGGCGACACTATGCTGGCTTACATCGACGACATGGTAGTCAAAAGCATGTGCGCCACCAATCATCTAGCTCACCTCGCCGAAGTCTTCGAGATACTCAAGAAACACAAGCTCCGCCTCAATGCCGAGAAGTGTGTCTTCGGTGTCAGCTCCGGCAAATTTCTTGGCCACCTCGTCTCTCGACGCAGTATTGAAGCCGATCCTTCCCAGATTCTTGCTATTGATCAACTCTCGGCTCCCCACAACAAGCACGACGTTCAGCGTTTGACTAGCATGGCCGCAGCCCTGAATCGGTTTATAAGCCGTTCTTTGGACAAATGCCAGCCATTCTTCGCACTTTTAAAGGGCAGTCGACGGAGCTTCAATTGGACAGAAGACTGTGACCGAGCCCTCCAGCGACTAAAGGAATATCTTTCCAAGGCTTCACTCCTTGTCACCCCTCGGGACCAGGAAGACTTGTTCCTCTACCTTGCTGTCTCTCCGCACGCTGTAAGCTCGGTGCTTGTCCGCCAGGAAGGTCGAGAGCACCAACCAATCTATTACTCCAGCAAAACTATGACCCCCGCCGAGACACGTTACCTCCCCCTGGAAAAGCTCGTGCTCGCCCTCATCTCAGCCTCCCGAAAACTTGCCCCGTACTTCTAGTCGCATCGCATCATCGTCTTAACCGAGTATCCTCTCAAATCTCTTCTCCGGAAGGCCGACCTCTCCAACCGAATCTCTCAGTGGACTGTCGAGCTTGCAAACTTTGAGACCCACTTCCAACCTCGGACAGCGATCAAAGCTCAAATCCTCGCCGACTTCATCGCCGAGCTCACTCCAACCGACGCTCTCACTTCGATCCCGTCCCCGCGCCCCGAAGCGGCCCTCCAGACAAATCCAAGCTCTGCTTGGAAGCTCTTCCACGGCGATATCTGGAAAATGTACGTCGATGGCCCCTCCAACAGCCGAGGCGCAGGAGCTGGGATCGTACTCCTCTCCCCCTCCGGCGTTTTGCACGAAAGCTCCCTTTCTATCACTTTCCCAGCCTCCAACAACGAGGTCGAGACAAAGCTTTGATCTCCGGGCTCAAGACCGCCCAAGCACTGGGCATCGAGGAACTTGTGGTCTATAGCAACTCCCAACTTATTGTCAACCAGCTGTCAGAAGAGTACGAAGCCCGAGACGACCGAATGCGAACCTACCTTAGTTCTGCCGTCCAGCTCATCAAAACTTTTAAGGCTATCCGCGTCGAGCATATCGCCTGAGAGCAGAATGCCCACGCCGAAGCACTCGCAAGGCTCGCCTCGGCCTGCTCCTCCTCAGAACATCGATCTATTTCCTTCAGCGCCATTGATAAGCCCAGTTTCGAGCTTGACATATTAAGCCACGAGGTCCTCAACATAGACCTCGGCCCAAGTTGGATGGATGAAATCATTGGTTACCTGCGCGATGACACCCTGCCTATCGACAAGAAAGACGCTCACCGACTCCGAAACAAAGCCTCTCTCTTCTGGCTCAACCCCAACGGCAAGCTTTACCGAAGATCATTTACCGGACCATACTTATTGGTTGTGCACCCACATCAAGTTCCGGGCATCATTGAAGAGGTTCATGCCGTCGACAGCGGTTGTCACTCCGGTGGACGGTCCCTCGCCCACCGAGCCATCACTCAGGGATATTGGTGGCCGACAATGAAGAAGGATTCTGAAGAGTTCGTCAAGCGTTGCAAGAGGTGTCAGATGTTCGCTCCCATTATCCATCAGCCAGCCCGGGACCTTAGCCCTCTCACCAGCCCTTGGCCCTTCTCCCAATGGGGCATGGATATCGTTGGTAAGCTCTCAGTCGCTCCGGGTGGATTCAAGTTTCTCTTAACCGCAATCGATTATTTCTCGAAATGGGTAGAGGCCGAGCCCCTGGTCACCATTGAAGAAACAGACATCATCCGCTTCGTTTGGCGAAACATCATCTCCCGCTTCGGTGTGCCGTTCGCCATAATTACAGACAATGGAAAGCTGTTTACAGGGCAGAAGTATCGGGCCCTGCTTGATGAATATGGTATCAAATGGGACACATCTACCCCGGCCTATCCCCAGGGCAATGGACAAGCCGAAGCTGCCAACAAGGCGATTTCGTCTGGACTCAAGCGCCGACTCGAATCTCGCCCGGGCAAATGGGCCGAAGAGTTACCCAGAGTGCTTTGGGGCTATCGCACCACACCTCGGCGATCTACCGGTCGCACTCCCTTCTCCTTGGCATTCAGCATGGAAGCCGTCATCCCCATCCAAGTCGGACTTCCTACCATCCGTACTGAAAACTTCGATGAATCGGTCAATAACGACAGCATTGCTGCAGACCTCGACCTGGCCGAAGAAGAACGTAAGAATGCAAGGATAAAGCTCGCATCATACCAGCAAGAAATTGCAAAGGGTTATAACCGAAGCGTTCGTCTTCGGTCATTTAAGCCTGATGACCTTGTCTGGAAGAAGGTTGTGGAGAAATCAAAGAAGCGAAAACTCATGCCCAATTGGGAGGGCCCTTACCGAGTCATCAAACACCTCGGGTCAGGAAATTACAAGTTGGATAAATTAGATGGTTCCCCCATTGCTAAAACATGGAACGCAAACAACCTGAAGAAGTTCTATGGATAAGCACTTGGCTACCAAGGCCCATTTTCACTCTTTTAATTGTATTTCCTTTCCTTTTAAGTTCTAAAGGCAACTTGCCTATGTAATGGCAGCACCCCAACAAGTATGAGTATTTTGTTTTCTCAGCACCGTGTGCTTGTTTTCGCTGTTTAAATTACTTACACTCCGTTCGTCCTCACCAGGACCGTTTTACGCCGACTTCAGGGATATTGTTCTATCATGGGTGAAACCCTTGGACAACATTCCCACTAAGTCGCCCAGACCTTTTCGGTCGCTTGGACCTTTGGTCACTCGCCTGAAGGATACTCGGCTTTCCCCCAAACCCCTTATAGCGACCCACCAAAGTCTCTCACTACTCGGACTCGCTGCGTCCCGAACCTATGGCCGAAGCCATACCCCTTCGTGACTGCAGCCCAAGTCCCCAAGTAGTACCACCGTCTCACAAACCTACGCCTCCGACTATTTTCGTTAGTAGCGCTAGCAGGACGCCTTAGTCCGAGGCAGGGGCATGGACAACTTAAAATCGCTCCTCACTTGCTTCGGACTAGGTCACCCGGTTCTCCTGGATTTTGCTTCGGATCGTGCTTCAGACTACTGTTCAGTATAAACTTTTTCCAGAAACACAACCGAAGCAGGGGCATCGATACACCCTAGCAACAGTCCAGCAAGTATAACGATTCAGAAAAGGAAAAGCATTCATTCATAGCACAATGAATAAAGTCAAAATCCTACCAAGAATCTGGCTTAGGCCAATTGTTCGGCGCCAATCCTACTTAACTATTACAACTTCGGAACGACAAGACTCCAAGTGTCTGGAGCCGTCCATGACAAAAAAATAAGGAAAACAAAACTACAAATTTCTTTGTTCTTCCAAACATAAAAAATATAATAACATAGAAGGGGGTGGAGCCATGCCCTTCCCGTCATCCTTCGGTTGGAGTCGCAGCGTCGAGACCGGTCTTGTTCTCAGGGGCTCGGAGCTCCTCAGGATTTGGCACAACCTCGTCTTCTTCCTCGGGCAAAAGGAGCTCTTCAGGAGGCACCTGGGGCACTGCTTGAAATTCTGAGTCTGCAGGGAGATCGAGCTTGCTTAACAGAGTTTCGTGGCCGAAGCGCACTCCATCCAAAAAGCAATCCCTGTGCAGTCGGCCTCGATCTCCCAAACCTGCTTTTTGTATTCCACCCCGGCCGCGTCCCAGCCCTCGTCGTAACCTTTGTTCCATGCGGCTTCAGCCTCGCGAGCTCGGGTGGCATGCAAAGTAGTGGCGTCCTCCTCGGCTTTGTCAGCTCGAGCTTCGGCAAGTACCCTCTCCTTGTCACATCTTTGGAAATCCGCAAGGTAAAGGTCACAAGCCTCCCGAGCAATCTTCAGATCCTCCTCCTTTTGCCCGAGGGCTCACTTCAGTTCCTCAATCTTTCTCTCCTGCGCCTGGCACCGGTCGTTGACCACCAGTGCTCCAGAGCCAGCCTGTGAACAAAAACCGGGGTGTTCACCGAGTTAAAATAAATAGATTGAAAGGAACAAGGTATAAGAGGTAATGATGATGGCAACTTACAGTGAAGAGGGCCTGCGCTATTTCGGCGGTTATGTCCTCGGTCAAGCCTGTGACAGCCCGTGCATCCCTGGGAAGAATGCTTCCCTTCAGCATCCCGAACGCCACCCCGAGGTTCTTAACACTGTCGGCATGGTGTATCTGCCGACCAGCGAAGTGGCGAAACTCCGGAGCCCAGGGAAGCTCCCTCAGGTTGACCCATTCGCCACCCTCTTCCCCAGGATTCCCTGGTCCGCCAGCCTGCTCCTCCTCCTCAGGGATCTCAATAGTCTCCTGGCCTTCTCCTCGGCCATCCCCTCCGTCCTCGAACCGTGGCCTCTTCTCCGGGGGCTCATGGGGGGAAGCGGGAGGTGCCCTTGATGTCCTTGCACCGGGCGTGCTGATAACGGAGCCGTGGCCTCACCCCCTCGGCCTTCGGCATCTCAAGTCCAACACCTCACGAGTACCTCAGCCCGACATTTCAGCGCTCAACCCGGTTCTCTCCGGCGTCTCTCGGTCAATCTCCTCGCGAATGACGCCCCGAGGTGCGGACGTGCTTCCCTCGGCTTCGAGTTCTCCGCCTGCTCTCCTTTCCCCTCTTCCCGCTCTTCCTTCACCTCTACCGGCTCTCCCTCTTCGGCCCCGTCCCCCGGCCTGCCCTTGGAACGCCTTGTTCCCTCGGCTTCTTCTTCAAAAAGCTGGTATAGGAGGCAACGTAACCGAGCAGGTCAGGAGCGTAGCGGCTTGTTATTGGGATTGCATAGGCGGCTGTGATTCGCGCCCGAACGGCTCTCTCCCAAAGCGCCTGCACGACGCCCTCAGCTGCATGAATAAAACGCCAGTCAGTACGTGCAAAATACTGCAAAGTATATGAAAAATGTACCGAAGATAAGTTTTTACCGACCAGGGGACCCGTTTTCGAACCGAACCGTGGTGGTAGTGTCCACTCTCTCCCCGGGTCCGAACATGAAGTTCCCGGTCACCGAGACGTATATACTCGCCCACTCCTCTGAGTCGGGTTGACGATCGATCAAGAACGTATCGTACCCTGTTCGGCAGGACAGGTAGTACCTCTCATGTTCACAGTTGACTCCTAGTAGGTAGACCCCAAAGAGCTCTTCCAACCCGAAGGTCAAATTATACTGCCTTCTCAGCTCTATGATGCTGGTTATGATTCGGTACAAATTTACCGTGAGCTAGGAGGAAGTAAGGTTGAGGGTTCGGAGAACTCGCTGGACGAATTGGTGGAGGGGAAATCTAACTCCCCCCTCAGTTATTGCCATCAAGGGAAAGATCAGCGCCCCTTCTCGATGTGGGAGATCTCTGGGGTCGTTGTTCGGAAGAAGGCGAACCTCAACGTCGGGAGGGACGCTATAGACCCGTTTGAATTCCGCATAGGCGGCCGGTGTGCCATCGAAATACTGATTCCGGTAGGGACAGGGCCTCATTGGCCTCCTTCGTCCCTGAACCTCTTCTAGGGCGTCGGCAAATGGCCCTGGCTCGCGGTCCGAAGTGCTGGGGGCCTCTGTCATACTCGGGTCAATGAAGTCGATCGGAGTTCGGTTTAAGGCTTGGGAGCGGATTTCCTCAAAGATTTCCTCGAAACTGGTGGAAGAAATCGAGCTACTGGAACTGTCCGAGGAGAGTTCAATGACCATTCGCTCCTACCTAGCAAAGAAAAGAATGTGTAAAAACCCGTTAGCTATGTGCTCAGGGAAAATCATTGACAAAGACGGTCATCTCTCCTCGGAGCTCGTTCTCTTCGCCTCTCACCAGGACTTTCTTCCTCGGTTAGGGCCCTAAAGGTTTGGAGCTATTCCTATAGTCTCGGGTTGAACATAGGCCTCGGGAAGAATTTAGGCCTCGGAAAGAATATGGACCTCGGGCGAAACAAGAACAGCGCTGGAGATTCCCCGCGCCGCCGCGGACCAGAGGCGGCGGGAAGTGGTCCGATGGTAATGCAAGATTAAAATGGCGAGAAACTTCTAAAAAATGATCAAAACATGAAGTTTCAGGAGAAAAGATCAACATACCACAATCTCGCGATGAAATCTGTGGCTAAACTGCTTGAAATCTCGATTGAAAGCTGGAAGCGGACGGCGACGGCGGTTCGTCTTCAGAAGCGGAGGAAAAGTAACCGCCCCACCTTTGTCTCTCCTATTTATAATGGGAGAAGTGGAAGGCAGCGCGGGAAACGAAGCGTCGTGCACTGAGCCGTCAGATCTTCGACGCGTGTCATCATCGGACGGCCAGTATCATGGGGCTCTGTACCGAGGTCAGGCGCCGGATATTCAAACCACAGGCGTGACGACGCGTGTCACCGAAGCGACGTTTCGTACCAATCAACTGACGGGGCACGTGCCGAGGCAGCTTTCCTCTTCTGAGACCTCGGCAACTGTTGACACGTGGTTCTCGCTGCTGGGACAGGTTGGACAGAATCTACCGAGGCAAATATACTCTACGGTAGCCCTCTGGAAAAAAGATCAAGGCATGATGTCTCACGTAGTGAGGTCGAGACCCTGAAGCAGGGACGTAAAGCTCCAGGGCCTTGAGGGGCTATTGTGGTGGCCTCGATTGTTGTGTCGGTAACGGGCCAAGGCTTGTCGAGTCTATGCCTTGTGAGTTTCGGTTGGCAGGTTGGTGAATGATTACGGACTGGACCTTGTGCTCGGTGTAACGCTCGGTGCATTGCTTGGAAGCATGCTTCGGCCACGAAACTCCCGGTAGTGCTCCGGGTGTGGTGGTTACATCAGCTTGATCCCCCTTGAACCACGGGTCAACAGCAATCATTTGGATCAGGGTGTGCTCCGTGGCCGTCCCCCTCCCGCGTCATGAATGACGTCACCTGAGGCGGTTACCCGAGCGTACGCCCCACGCATTGGCTTGAAGGCCAAGGAACCCTAGGTCTAGAAATATGAAAGGATGCTCATTGTGAGAGGTATGCTTTTGGCCCTAACTCTAGACCTAATTTCTACCCCTGAGATCTAACTTAATCATCGGAGGGTCACTGGGCTAATTCGACTCTAGTGACCTGCTGCAGATCACGTCGCAGGAGCAGCGGAGCTGAGGGAGAAGGACCCCAGCCTGGATCTTGGCCTAAGTCCCATAAAACCCGAACCCCTACACCAGGGGTAGCTGATCCCGAACCATCCAGTTATGAAGAGGAAAAGAGAGATTATTTCTGGATATTTATTTAGTGGGACAGAGAACTAACATAATTAAAGGGTTACTTATGCTTCTGGGGTTATCTTTGACAGCACAATTTAGATATCTTTACTGAAAGAAATTTGTTAGTTGGGGGCGTATCCAAGGTTTGATCTAATTACTTACAAAAGCCTGTATGTTGCGATCAGAAGCAAAGGCAAAGCTGATCCCTTTAAACTGGAATTCAATGGATGAGGTTTCTGCATGGGTGAAACATCACTAACTCGACATGGCGAAACAAAAAGGGGGAAAAAGTACAAAATGACTTGCAGATGAATGAGAGAATCATTGGAGAGTGATAGTAAAAATTGCGCAAATGTTTGGCATGTCATGGGAGCTGCATTGAGTTGTGGAAGCCAAAATGCCGTACCCGCTGTTGGCTGGAAGAGTCAGAAATCTATACTTAAAAAACTGATGCCAATTGTAAGAGTCAGAAATCTCTACTTCAGAAACTGAACACAATAGGCATTCTGACACGTTTAGGTTTGAAGGTGCATATCAAAAGTCTCCTATAATTTACAATGAACGACCGGCAAATTAACAGAACAAGAAGAATGCTGAATGGACATGATGAAGCTATTATGGACTACAGAAGCAGCAACACTAGCAATGACAAACAGCACCAGTTCAACGACCAGATGAAAAAGCTAAGTAAAAACCAAAAAAATTCGGCAACATCACAAGGTCATATAACAACTTTATAGCTAAATCTTCCAAACCAAGCAGTGTCCATAGTGCACAAATTTGTGCTCGCAGTTAACGCCAGGAGTATATAACAATATACACTATTATGGAAACCCAAGAACTCACTCATATGGACATGTACAATACAGGATTTCCAATCCTAGAATAATTTGAACTGAGCAAAGTCAGCAAAAAGAACTCTATACTCGACCTCATAGAAACATAGAATTCTATGGAGAGCCATATTCGATAAAAGTCGTATGTCCGGCTTGGAGGGAGATCTTTCATATCTTTCCAATCCACCCATATTACAATGTTAAAGAGTTACATGTTGGAGACAAGATAGCAGAAGAAAATAAGCTGGGAATGAATCTTTGAATTCAATAAGCAGTATTAAAAACCTGAGGGAATTAAGGAAGACCACATAAAGAAAAAAAAATTTAGAGCTTTTTTCTCTTCGGACTTTACGGGAACATAAAGGCAAAGATTTCATCTTTCCAGTCACAACGAGGTTCCCAGATTTTGGATGCTGAATGCAAAGCAATGATGACGATGGTACATTCACAAAAAGTTCCCTGCATCAAAGCATTAAAATCCTATTCGAAAGATCCAGTCCAGAGAATACTGGCCCAACAAGAAGAGTCCAACTGAATCCTGCATCGTGCCTTGATAATATCCAGAAAGAGTTTCCACAAAATAGAGAAACAGGCAGCAGAAAGGAATTTTTTCTTAGTGTATTTTGTTCTCTTCGACCAATGCAATTAAGCATTTCATGAAACTCTAGTCCACAGAGATTATGTCAGTTAAAGCAAATTGAAATCTCTCAAAGCCCTTCATTTACTTAATTAAAACAAAGAAAGGTTCCATGGCTGCTTTATTTCCGCAAGACATACTTGGCTGGCACTACAAGATAAAATTATAATTGATGGGTGAGGTTACAATTGTTAATGGGAAAATTGGGGATACTCTGTAACAAAAATTTAGAAGCTATGAATAGGAATGGAGATAAAAAAAAAATCTATCAGAATCAGGAACTACATGATCAATCTCCCGACATGTTAGACAGAGTTATCTGTTTATCTTAGATAAAATGATGGGTTGGATATTCATGCTCATATCCGTTATAGTCATAATACAGCCTCTCCCCCTTGGCAATGTCCCGAGTAGCGACCAAAAGGACCTGGCATTCACCATTTACATTGTATCTCACGCACTTAAGATTCTGCTTCTTCCTCCCATCCCTGCAAAGGTTTCAACAACGGTTGTAGATATTCTTGATTCTCAAAATATCTTGACGGAACCAAACAAAGAAGTTTGTAATGTTGCATCATTGGATGACAAGATTTGTAGCTAGAATAATGGAGTACGGATATCAAATTTAGATCAAATGGATTAAGTTACCATGGAATGAAGAGCAGGGTACTATTTGTTAAGTCTCAAACATAAATAATAGGTAGGATGCTTACGGAGTATGGTTGTTAATTCCATTAATAAAGCGAGCAATGTTTCCACGTTTATCAGGACAGATTACAAGGCTTTTAGATGGATCCTTTGCTAGAAGAAGGGTCATCATGCTGTCACAATCGTCATTTTCCCGATTCACAATGTAGTCCACATCCCCAGTATATTCTGCGATAAGTGTCATGTCCTTTATAGGGCCGTCAGCCTCTACAGTATAGCTGCGTTGGAAAAATACAACAAAAACAGATTCAATTTGCATTTCCTGATATTATAGCTACCCTAATAAGAGTTACAAGAACCAAATAAATTCGAAAGAAAAAACAATACCCTTCACATGAATCAAAAACGACAAGAAGAGGAGGGCATTCGCCTCTTTTGTACATAGTTCTACACTGTTCCAATGTTTCAGTATCTTCTTTGGAGAGAACCTAGTGGAGATACAACACATAATGACAGAAATTGAAAACTATCACATCAACCTGAATTGAAACTTCATGGAGGAAAATTGGAAGCATATTGAAAACATTCCCGTCCAAACCTGCATGCCACCATTTTCAAACTCTGCTTGATTGGCAGATCTAGGAGTCATCCCTTGCATGTAAGTGAGCTGATCACTGAATTCCATTCGCAATGCTGTTAAAGCTGAAGCAAGTGAACCCATTTGTTCAAGCCTTCGGGCAGGCTCTTCCGTTGGAGAAAATGGTAATATTCGTCTCCTCCTTTTCTTGTGCAAAACCAACGTACCGGAACGTCTGCGACGTTTTCTAGTATCTAGAAGAGTCAATTGAAAGGCATCAAGTGAAAACTACATTAAGTCAAATAACATGTGTAAAGAATAAAGTCCAATTTGATAGGCATTGTAAGACAGTCTATATAAAGCTTGTCTACCCAGCTGTTAAAGCTAAATTAGAATGTACACATGGAACAATAGCAGCAGGGTTTTAAATCGCGGCAGTGTATGTGATACAGCCATACATCGGTCGATATCAGACCGTATCCACCGATATGTAAGTAAATAACGATATCGGAGGTCCAAAACCCCGTTATGTAACGACCGATACAATACGTAATGGTGTTTTAAGATTTACAAACAAGTATAATAGTTTGTTAGAACTTGTCCCACTCAGAGCTAGGGTTTCGGAGGCTTTTGGACAAGACTCCCGCTTTTTGTGTCTTAAGTGCAACTTGTTTCATTGTTTGTTGTGGTCCCTATGTTATGGATCCACTGTTTACCTCTCCATGTGCGGGTTACAGGTCGCAAGTGCGGTGGTTTGTTACAGCTTGTTAAGTGCAACTTGTTTCATTGTTTGTTGTGGTCCCTATGTTATGGATCCACTATTTACCTTTTCGCGTGCGGGTTAGGGGTCGCCAGTGTGGGGGATTGTTACAGCTTGTCCCACATGGTTAATTATAACCTCCAAAACAAGTATATGAACCTGGGCGGCCTCTCACGATTGCAAAATCACAACCTAAACCTGCAACATTAATGGTTGCAGTAGATGTACAAGGAAATGAGACTGAGAGTAGGAGAGTCAATGGGTGGTGGAACTGGAACCTTTAATGAGAATAACATATATTTAAAGAGCGCAAACGTGACTCAAGGCTAAAGAGAGATTACAACAGTCAAAAAACTCTAGGTGGATAAAAAACAAGCAATAAAAAATGAAAAGAAGAGGGACTTAACTAAAGGGATTTTTAGCTTCAATAGAGGATTCCATTTTCTTCATTAATTCAATTAAGATAATCACAAAATTTCTCCTCATTCCTGCCTCTATTCACAAAAACTTCAGCTAAATCATGCATTAAGGGTAATCCACTGAAAAACAAAGGGGTTTATTTATCCCAAGCATCTCTATGTTCAAGAAGGGGAAGGATCGAATCACTGGCAATCTATCCCGTAAAACATGTGATGAATGTTAACCATCATCTCATATATAAGCTTAAGTTGTTATGAAACGTGCCAAGAATGTGTGCCAGTATCTCCAACACTCCTCTCATGTTCAACCCTTAATTGCACCAAGCAGTAGCGGGAAGGGGGAGCTAGAGCGGGAAGGGGAAGCGGGAGCCTATAGAAGATCCTACATTTTTACAGACAGAATATTTTCTTTTCTATAGTTGTAATACTGGAAGCTGCGTTGAAATATAAATAAATATCTGAAATTGACATATTGGTGTCCGTTGCAAATTAACTCTTTAAATACAAGTCAATATCATGAAAATATGAAGTGCTACAGTAAATTTGAGTTAATTCTTATTGTAGTACGGCTACTAGTGCCTTATGGATGCAAGTCAATATCATATTGGCAGCTCTTCTTTAGTTGCTTTGGCATTCATAGGCTTTCGTACTCTGTAGGAGCAAACTTCTTATGACGAGATTCTTACATTGGAGCGCGGAAGTAAGGTCCTGGGACAAATTTGTCACCCTAATGGGAGGATCATGACCGCATATTGCACATACAAATGCTAACATCTACACTTAAAGAGTAACATCTGAAAGGAGGACACAAAGATCAAATGCTCACAAAGAGAGTTGAACCAACAATTCTACTAATTTGAGCTTTGATAACATGATATATTGTCAAGCACCATCTGAAAATTTAAGTTGTTACGAAATGGCACAGTAAAGTACATCAAGCTCTCCCACAACCGAGGTTGCGAACAAGCCGATCCAAGAGTTTGGAAGTGTTCAAGTTGGACTTGGTATAAATCTAAAGCGTTCAAGCCCGGCTTATTTAAGCTTGAAGCAAGCCACAACATTTAAACTCAAGGTCGGCTCGTAGGAGGCAGGACATAAGATAGGCACACATAGAACTCCCTTAACACATGGCCCTTTGAAAAACTTGACTCTTCGAAAATTGAAAATCCAGAATAGGTTAGTCTATTGAAATCATAGCAGATGGAAAGCACGCATCTTAAATTTCAATTGCCAAGCTCGCGAGCTGACTCGAACTGAGCAATTTTAGCTTCGGCTCAGCTCGTTTAATCAATGAGCCCAAGTATGTGGCTCGAGCTCGTTCATGTACACGTCAATAATATTAAATATGTCATGCTTTGAGATCTCTATGAACAGCTCGGCTCATATGTTAGGTCTAGTATCTCGATGGCTTCCAAACTATTATACTACCAACCATGAGCATAATATTTGGTACCGGATTTGAAGGAAGAGGAAAACAAATCCGCACTCAAAGTAAAAGGGATAAGCTGATCAACAATGGGCACAGCACCCACGGGATCCAACATATTACCATCAAAGGAGTCCAACAAGGACCAGAGGGCTCAGTAATGCTACCATTCTATGGAATCCACCACGAGAAGAACAATAATGAACTCACCACCTATCCGAAATCCACTTAATGACCATATTCACAAGACAAAATCCTTACTATAAATAAGCCAAAGGTTCTTTAAATGTAGAAAGACCCAATACTTTCCCTTACTCATGGCCAAAGGGCATGTGGTAGGTACAGAAACAGGACTGACTCTTGCAATACTCCAAATAAATTCTAGATACCTTCCATCAAAATGTTTCAAAAACCTACATGAATACATTTGCAACCTTTCGTCTAGACAAAGGCTCTTCGCAAATGACTCTTTAGCCACACAGATGAATAGTACTCGGTGTAGTTGCATATAGATGTTCCATTTATACACACACACATTGAAGAGGCGTATTCAACGTGGCACTACCTCTTTTATGCAAGGAAAAAAAAAAAAAACTCATACAAAATCCACATCATTTTCTCCACTTCTCAACTCAGTTTCTTTTCGTACTCCACCCCTCCATGTTTATGTGTGTGTGTATATATGTGGGTGTGTGTGTACACTAAAGAGGTGTAATCCACATGGTGTTACCTTATTTTTTTAAGAAAACGAAAAAATCACACAAAAAACAACATCCCCCTCTCAACTTTTCTCGTCTCACTCTCTCTTCATCCTCCACCATCCCCTTCCCCAAGTCACTCATTTATTACCCACCACCCCTCATCTCAATTCTTTTTCTTCATCCACACTTCTACTTTCCTAAGTCACTCATTTATTAGCCATTATATCATTCTAATAATTGATCCTTTAACTTTTATTCCATATTTGTTGGGGATTCCATATTTTATCTTTGCAATTAATCAGGTTTTAAAACTTTTTACAATTCTATATTTGCAAGTGATTTGAAAATTTTATGTAGATAAGTGTAGGTAGGTTAAATCATAAAGTAATTCTTCCCATACTCTGTTGTATAGCATGGGTACTGCACTTGTATATATATACACAATACGATAACCCTAAATACATAAATTAGAAATTAAAAGACGCCTAAATTCTTGGATAATGACAAATTTTGCTCCACGTTCCCATTGGCACGCTCGAGTTGAGACCTATAAATTCAAAGTATTTGCCAAACTAACACTTGATAGATTATCACAAGAAAGAACAAACTCCACACATCATATTTGGCAGGATAACAAAAAACAACCAGTTTTGAACTCATAAAAAATTGGTGGTAGACTACAGTGAACACGATTCTTCCGTTTCTGCTCCACATCCATGGATTAGCTCTCTTCAATTTGATTGGCCTTGATCATCTTCACAACTAAAGTTGTTAGTTGCTGACTTTGTTCTGGTATATTTCCATCTTGATTATCGTCATTGACTTGGAACAAATCATCAATCTCTTCACCTCCATCATCAAAAACTACTATATTGTTCTTGACGTTCTCATCAAGCAAAATCAAGTATCCATCTTCCGTACTGGTATTTATTGGAGGTGATTTCAATTCACTTTATGTTTATCCGAAAAAAAATCCTTGAACACTAATCTTCACATATTCCAAGTTTAGAACTATGCTTCAAAAGAATATCATTTCATGCATGATCTTTCCTCGCTTTTTCACTCAATTGCAGCACTTTATCTTTACGTGCCAAGGAATGAAAACTCGGCAGAATAAGAATGCTGCTTTGATAACAATTGGATACCGGATTCCAGAGAAAGAAACGAGTTCACCTCCTAGGAGTCGAACACCAAGGGATATAAAATATCACCCACACAAGGAGTTCAAGAAAGGATAAGAGGCTCAGGAATGCTCACCACCACTCCGAGGGATCCACCAAAGAACAAATAACAAGGAAATCACCACTTACCGAATAATCCACTTGAGGAACTATTTCATTGTTAACCACCAAATCATCTAAAAGCTTTAGCCGTTCGAGTGAGGGGTATCTTTACAATTGATATCCTCAACACGCCCCTTTCATGTGTAGCTAGGCTCTCCTCAATAAGCGGGTTAAACATGTGCAAGTATTGTAATTATCAGGTAGGCAGTGAGGTTCGAAGTTCAAACACAGTATGTATTACCTACTCTAATACCATATCAGATTATTAACCACCAACTCATAAGCTTAAGCTCTTAGAGAAAGGGTTAACGGTATAGTTATATTCTCAACAGGAACTAAGAAGAAATCCTTTATTGTCCTCAAACCAAGGGTTACTTAAATGTAGAAAACAACACCTTTTTTCCATCACTTATAACTAAAGAGCATGTGGTATTTATTGGCATTACAAACTTCTTTTTTCTAGACTCCGACTAAATTCTAGATAACATCCAATAAAACTTTAAAATACTTAGCCGAAGACATTCACAACTTTTCATCTACACCTAGACTTTCACAAGTGAACCTCTTTAGCTACATGTATGAATATATTCTTAACACAAATAGGCATTACAAGACAGTATTCTGTAGAGACACCCAATACATTCTAGATGTCTTCCAATAAACCTATAAAGAACATAGACAAATACATTGACAACTGTCCATCTACACCTAGACTTTTCACAAATGACTCTTTAGCTGAGTGCCTAAATAATTCTAGACTTTTCACAAATGATTTTGTAGCTGAGAGGCCTTTGGCCCAATGGCATCAGAGTGCACTTAGGTACTTAGAGCATCCACATTGTAATAAGCAAATTGGTATGGATAAGCAAACTTAACAACAATGCTAAAAAAATACCTCACATTGTAATAAGCAAAGTTACAAGTCTTTTAGCAAATAACTAAATTCCACCCATTCCATAACCAAACTTAACAAGTTTTACCAATAACCAAAACTCAATAATCAAACCCAATAACCAAATTCAAAACTAAAAAACTAAAAAACACCACACATTAGAATCGTCTCATCGAGAAGAATAATTTGGTGTGGTCGGGTGCGTGATTAGAACTCGTATGTAATTGGATATAGGTGCATTGCGTATTGTGGGGGTTTTTTTTATAGGGATGCAAAAATAACCAATGTGGAGGTAAAGTTTGTTAAGTTTGATTATGAACTAAATGGATAATCAAATGCTGACGTGGCACATTTTGGTTATTGATTTTGATTATCCCCATTGCGGATGCTCTTAGGTGCTAGGAGAAATGAGATCAGGAGTTCAACTCCTCCTTCAATGAGCTAATCTAACTATCCTATTCCTTTCCCTATTCCAGTACCATGGAAAAATTGCCGCAGGTGATAGATAGATAAAAAAAGGCCTACAATTTTCCACAGATTACATAATTTAAAAATCAAAATTGTGAAAGATGAAACCGAAATTAAACTCACCTTGAGGGGATATGCACTTCTCAGAATTAGCACATTTCTGAATCCGGAAAAAATCGATCACCTTCGTCTGGGAAAAACCTTAGAAAACAAAAACACACATTTTTACATATGCACACACCTACTTGCATCAGTTGCATGTACGTATCATTGTACATATAATATGCCACATTTGTGTAATCAGATATGAGTATCAGACATGTCAGTTACTGATAGCATTATCGCTCACTATTGGTCCTGTGCTAGAAAGGATAGGAATCCATACGTTCTACGGGGCGATTTCTCGTTCAGTATCAGTCAAGTGAAACAAAATGTCTAATCAGTCCCGTCAAACAAAAATGTCTAATCAGACAATCGCCCCGTGGAACAAAAATGTCTCAAGTAAAAGGATGGGAATCCATACGTTTGACGGGGCGATTTCGGGAGCAGCTAGGGCAGTACCACGACCCAATGGGGACGCGGACCACGATCGGCCGGAGGCACAGCATGTGGTACCCATCGTCGCACCGGTCGCACAGGAGTATCTCGTCCGAATCCTCGCCGGACCCGCATTTACAGCAGACGACCCGGCTGTAGTCGTCGCGCTCGGTCACGGCGTACTTGGCTGTCCTCATGATGTCCTCCATCGACCTGAACTTCCTGTGCGGCGGCGGCGGCGACGGGCGGCGGCGGGGAGGGAAAACCTTCCGCGCCGCCGCCGGCGAGCTGGACAACGGTGCCATTGGGGCCGGCGGGGGGCAGAACGGGAATTCAGTGGATTGGCCGAGGGCTGATCGGGAATTTAAGTGTTTTTTGACAGTGTGATTGTTGAAGAGAGTGGAGAAGAAGGGGGGAAAAAACAATGGGGGAAGGGAGTCGCGGGGAATTGGACAGGAGGCAGGTGGCTACGTTGCGCCGAGTGATGTGGCTGGAGATCGTTAGTGGGGCTACTGTGCGCTTCAGGTGCGCACGGAATTCGCATGTGCGCACCTCGGAAATGAGCTCCGCGATTTTGGCTTGCCCCTTTCTATTAGCCGTTTGGATTTGTATTTTTCGAACCGTGGTTGTCTTTTTTTTGCTAATCAACAGTGGATTGGTTTAAGTTTTAATGGTCAGATTCTGGTTCTAAAAGAATAAAAACCGATACATTTGACACTGATTTTTTTTACAAACGTGATTCGAAGCTAACCGGAACCGATTTACTAGTAATATATACATGTATTTATATATACCTCCATTAATATGTGTCATAATATTTCCATGTGTGTTTTGAAACAACACACTTGACTCTCTCTCTAGTTTCTCTCTCTATATTCCAGTAAATCCCTTGGATTTCTCCGCCTGGGGGAGGTGCCGCCTCCTTCCCTCCTCCCCCGGGCTCTCTCTTTCCTCATCCCTTTATCTCTATTGGGCATCTCTTTCCCTGTTGTTGCTCTTTCTCCCATCGCATCCCGCCCTCGGCTCCGATCAACCGCCGGCTTTCACACTTGGTGTATCAGGTTTCTGTCTAATGGCGAGGTTGGGTCGTGGGCTTTGGGGGGCGTGGATCGTGTTGTTTCCAGCCGTATCACTACTGAGTGATTCCGGAAAGCCTAACGGCGTGGGAGGCTCCCGTTTTGTGCAGTGGGAGGTCACTGGATGTTGCGGCCCTTCTCTCCGGCGATGCCGTCTCTGCTCCGATCTGTGGCTTTGTTTGGAAGATCTGCCCATGGGAGATCAAGGGAAGCGGGGGTTGTTTGTGGAGTGGTGGTTGCTGGTGGCTACGGCTGAGCCCCGTTGAAGCTCTCGGTTGTTGATGACTGTTTGGGTTTGGGGGGTCAGCGGCAGTGGAGCAAGGAGTGATGGTTGTGGTGGAGGTGTGGTGATCTGTGGTTGGTTCTCTGTTTTGTTTGTTTTGCAGGTTTTTCAAAAAAGAATGGCGAATCTGTTGGGTTTTGGTGGTCGGGGTGGTGGTGCGGCGGCGGCGGTTATGGCGGTGATGCTGGTGGTTGATTGCGGAGGTGGTCGGATCCCCTATGGATGGTGCTTAGGCTGTCAAGTGTTTGCCCGTTTCGGATCTTGGCTGCTATTTTGCTCCCTCTGGCACGAGGATCTCATTTCTGTTTATGATCACTAACGTTATTACTGTTTGTTTGCTGCTGTCTGTGTTTCGCTTGGTGGTGGTTTGCCCGAGCCTGGTTTCTCCGTTCCCTCGTTTTCATAGGCCGGAGCCCTCCGCCCCGGCTGCTACATCTTGGAGTCGCCGGCGTGGCTTAACAGCGAGGTGCGGCTTCAGTGTTTTGTACAGCAATGGCGGGTTTTGGAGATTCTTGGGTTAGAGTTTGGTTAGGGCGGGCCGGCCTATGGTTTGGGCCAGATTGGGAGATGGGCTTATTGTATATCTGGGTTGTAATTTGGGCTCCTGCAATTTGTTTATTGGGGAAATTCCTGGCCGGTCCCAAATTTTACATAGGATTCCATGCAAACCCTTTTTTAAAGTTCTATCCCATCTAGACCCTTTTTAAAGATGCTTTTACTATTTCGCCCCTATCACTTTTCATACCTCAAGAATTCACACCTCCGAAAATTCACACCCCCAAGAAGTCACACCTCCCAGAATTCACACCCTCAAGAACTCACACCTCCGAGAATTCACACCCCCCAGAATTTACACACCTCCAAGAATTTACACCTCTCAGAATTCATACCCCCAATAATTCACAACTCCGAGAATTCACACCCCCAGAATTCACACCCCTTCGAGAATTTACACCTCTCAGAATTCACACCCCCAATAATTCACACATCCGAGAATTCACACCCTCTAGAATTCACACACCTTCGAGAATTCACACCTCTCAGAATTCACACCCCCAATAATTCACACCTTCGAGAATTCACACCCCTCCGAGAATTCACACCCTCAAGAATTCACACCTTCCAGAATTCACACCCCCAAGAATTCGTACATTTCAGAATTCACATATCTTTGTAAAATTCACACCTTTACGGAATTCAAACCCCCAAAATTCACATATTTTTTTGTAGAATTCACGCCCCATCTGCACTATTCGCACCCGAGAATTCATACCTCTCAGAATTTACACCCATTCGCAAGAATTCACATTTCCAAAAATTCACACCCATTCGCACTATTCGCACTCCCGAAATTCGCTTCTTTAAAAAAAGACGCAATTTACACTTAAATAAATAATTCACATGTTCGTAAAAGACACAATTCACATCTTAAAAAAGACAAAATTAGCATCCCATCTATACTTTTCACATCCTCGAAAAATGTGATATCAATTGAGAGACTCGTGATATTTACAGAACAAATCAATTGAATCCCAATCATGCAAAAATTCAACAAATCAATTCACACCAAATGAAGTACAACAATCTACTGTATAACAATACAAGAACGAAACGATTACTAGAGAAATCAATTGAGTGACTCATGATCATTACTGCAACGATCTCGAACGTATCGACGAGCGTAGCTGCAAAATAAAATTAAAAAAACACAACAACAATCACAATCAGATTAATTAAGAAAAAGAAACAAATAAACGTATATATTTATATCTATTTACGAATAAGAACTTACCGAGGTGGATTTCTCCGAATGATCCGCTACCGATCTTTTGCTTGAGCTTGTGTTTGCCGCCGACGATCCCGGCAAATACAAGTTTTCAGTTGCCGGATTTTCCATTATGAGTTCATCAACCAGATCTACAAACACGTGGTCAGTTCCTAATGCACAGATCGAGTTTTCAGTTGATTATTCAGATGTTTCCACAGAAATAATAGCTCACTGTAAACAGTGGTGTTCGAAATCGAGGAGAGGGACGAGAATGGCGTCGTTAGTGAAATGAGACGATTGGCGGCGGCGGGGAAGAGGGGGGGCGGCGGTTGCAGTTTCCGGTGGGGAGTTGTTCGGAGGGTTGGATCGGATTATGTCGCCATATTACGGGAGAGGTGGATGCGTATTATGACGACGAGAGTCCCAGCAAGAGGGATATTTTTGGTAGTTTACCTAGAACAGGGGTTAGGCGGAATAGTGTTGACAGGAGGTGGGCTTAGACGGGAAGCGGGTGACGAAAAGGGGCCGGCAAGTAAGAACCCCTTGTTTATTTGATTGTAACTACATAGACCTCAGGAGTTAGGGCTTTGTCCTTGCCATGTACTATTTTCAACCTTTGGTTGGATTCCCCTCCCCTATTCCCGTTTTAATAAATTTTTCGCTGTTAAAAAAAAAATTTCCATGTGTACTATACATATTTTATTGGTTTATATAATTTCTTTTGGTGAGTCATTTTAATGATGATAGTCTACGAACTATTTTTATTAATTTTGGTTCAAGACCTTTGTTAAGGAGGAAGAAGCCCTGATTGCGTGGAGGAGGAAGAAACCCAAGTGAGGGCCAAGAGTCATTTGGAAGGATCCTAGGTAAGGCGATCTACAGTGATATAATAAAAAATAGATAACTAAAAGTTAACACATCAGTTTTTTATTATTCATTTAAAAGTTTGCTAAGAGCATCCGTAATAATAATAATCAAAACCAATAACCAAAATATGTCACGCCAGCATTTGATTATCCTTAGTCTATAATCAAACTTAATAACATCTACCTCCACATTGGTTATTTTTGCATCCATAACCAAAAAAACCCCCCACAATACACAATACACATTTGTCCAATTGCAAACGAGTTTCAATTACGCACCCAACCACATCAAATTATTCATCCCGATGAGACGATTCCAATGTGGGGTATTTTTTGAGTTATTGAATTTTGAGTTTGGTTATTGAGTTTTGGTTATTGGTAAAAATTGTTAAGTTTGGTTATGGAATAGATAGAATTTAGTTATTTACTAAAAGACTTGTAACATTGCTTGTTACAATGTGAGGTGTTTTTTTGAGCATTATTGTTAAATTTGCTTATCCACACCCATTTGCTTATTACAATGAGGATGCTCTAAGTTTAACAATGTTAAGATGGACAATAATCACTTCTAGTCCATAACCAAAAAAGGGGGTCCACTACAATTTCACTCACTCACTCTCCCTCTTTGTTTTCCGTCATTCCCTCCATTACTTTTCTTTTTCTATTCCTGTACCCTATTTAACCAAACTAATATCACAAATCGACCACTCTTTTAATCTTCTAAAAAAAATCAAATGTGTTCTTGAATTTGGAAAAGAATGCAAGGTTCTTCATGTACTCAACCATATGGGAGGAACGAAAAACGAATAAAATAGAAACAGGAAAGAAGAGTGTAATACCTAAATCCGGCGACGATGGGTTGAATTTTAGATGATCGAAAGATATGAGCATCACTTTTGGAGAAAAAGAAAGAGAAATAGTTTGTGGGTGAAGTGAAGAAGATATAAAGCGTTTACCAAAAAAAAGAAGAAGATATAGAGCAAGCGAAGAAGAAAATAAGAAATATCAGTTGAAACACGCGTGTATACAAATTTTGGAACCAATTAACTTATGTAGTGTGGGGTCCACAAATTTTGATTATTGAAAAAATTTGCAAGTTTTGGTTATCTAAAGCTCAAAATTTGATTATTTCTACGAATGTTGCTAAGTTTGATTATACTATTGTAAGTCATCTTTTGTACCAACATTGTTAACTTTAAAAACAAGAAATTTGATTTTGGCACTCCAGTTTTAGCCACTGGCACTCCACTTTGTGTCTTAATCATATGAGATTATAAAACAAAAGGTGGAATGCCACTAGCTAAAAATGGAGTGCTAAAATCACATCCCAAAAAATAATTGACTTTTTATTATACCACTGTGGATGGCCTAATAAAGAGGGAGATGCGGTATACCCTAAACATGAGTGGTGGCACACTACAAGCTCCCAAGAAATACTTCGTGTATGTATGTGTGTGTGTTTGTGTGTGTGTGTGTATGTGTGTGTGTATATATGGGACCGATTTCGCTCACAAAACATTCGACATAATATTTGACACAAGTTTTGCGTAGGACCCCACACAAATGATCGAGCCGTTCAATTAAAACAAATGATTACTAACAAATGTTACGAGATAAAAGTGAATGAACCGATCAAGTCATTACCGATATTCAAATGAGTTGATTTTTCACAACAACTATTAAAATAAACTTTAAACAAATTGAATGGCTCCGATTATTCGCATAGAACTCCGATTAGTTTTGTGTCAAATATTCCGCTTCCGTTGACAAAAACATATAACACAACATTTGACACTCAATCTCAGTCATTGCTTTGGACGGTTGAGATTATAACCCAAAAGAACACACACACACACACACACACACACACTCTCTCTCTCTCTCTCTCTCTCTCTCTCTCTCTCTCTCTCTCTCTCTCTCTCTCTCTCTCTCTCTCTCTCTCTCTCTCTCTCTCGTCTGCTTTCTCCCTACCCACCCCACCCCGACGACCACATCCTCAGCAACCCCATATCCGGCTTTATCTCCGGTGACACCCTCCCCAGGGTTTTGTAAAAAGTTGCATTTTTGTTCTGCTTTGTTTTTGTTCTATTTAAAGAAAAATTTGCTTCTTTTTGTTCTCCTCTTAATTGCCTTGTACATGGGAGTGGATAATAAAAATTTACAAACTTTGAATCAATTTGTTTACTTAGAAAATATGATATAGAACTTCAGAATTGTAAGAACAATAAATTTTAGAAATGGTCCCTCTAATTTCAACCAAGTCTTAGTTAAGTCCCCCTAATATCAATTGCAATGCTTTTAACCTGGAAGTTTGGTTAACTTACCTATTAGGTCCAATAAATAACGTTCGCTTCCGAAATTAATGAAAAAGTGACTAATTAAGGAGTTGAATTAAGAGACATTGTTAAGCAATTGAGTTGAGAGATATGGGAAAAGCCTTTGAAATGTCAAAATTGCTTTTCATTAGGCACTTTTCCATTTGTTTGGGAAACATATGTTATCTATTGGGCCTAATAGATACATTAACCAAATGTCCGGGTTAAAAGCGTTGCAATTGATATTGGGGGGATGAAACTGAGATTTTTTAAAACTAGAGGGACTATTTCTAAAATTTGTCCTTGTAGGAATTATCCTTTTTGAATCGGATTTTCCATACATGGTTTGTTTGGCATGGACAATATGTTGACGACTACAATCAGGGCTTGGATTGGGTGAGAGAGAGAGAATGAATCGGATTTTCCATACATGGTTTGTTTGGCTATGGATAATATGTTGACAACCACAATCAGGGCTTGGATTGTGTGAGAGCGAGAGAGAGAGTTAATGAAAACCGAGAGCATTCAAGAGGATTCTTTTGGTCTCTGGTGGGGGAGGACCAAATGCTCGTCGGCGGCGATAGTGTTTCTCTTTGGATGGGCAGCATGAGGGAGGTGAGGGGAGAGAGAGATAGAGAGGGAGAGAAAGTATACACTAAATGAGAGGAGATTATTAAACAAAACTAAAGCCAAATAAATCTCAATCATAGGCACGAGGCTAGGGCCCAAACTACTTGAGTCTGAGCTCGTGTTCGTTCGTTAAAAGCTTGTTCAAGATTGGTTTGAAGCTTGAACATTTTTTCGAAACTCGTTAAGATTTTAAGCCAAGTTTGAATGATTTACTGCTCGGTTCATTCGGCTTATTATGGATAAAAAAATTTAAGCTACTTGAAATCGTCTCGTGTGTGGCTTGATTAATGCTTGTTTGCGATTGGCTTGTCTTTCAAAAAAGCTATCTCAAACATATTTTTGAAGATCGTTACGTTATTAATTAAACCAAGCTTGATCAACTACCTGATTGGTTCGTTTATTACCCTTACACATGGCACAACCATCCCATGAACCAACCAATAAAAACTTTACTAACAACAATAACAAGAATCCAATTTATACCGAAAAGGTTATACAAAGTGCGGAAGCAATGATTAAAATCCTAATACTAAAATGCAACATTCCATGTAGGTCAAAAACAAGAATTTCCAAGATGCCGCTAGAGTCCACACTTTACACAACTCGCCTAAAAAAAGATGATGGGAATTAGTCAGTTGGTCGACGCTCAATGAATGAATGACAAATCACGTATATTAAATAAAGTCTAAAACAAGGATTAAAACAAATTACCATGTTACCATAACTCGGCATACAAAGACAATGGAGAATCACAACCAAGCAGTACCAAGGCCAACAAATAAATAGCTCAAAATTGGATCTAATATCGAACTTGGAGTTACCAGAGGTTGGGAGCCCGTGGAAATTTCCTTTAAACGATCCACCGAAAGATAACCGTTGACCATTAAGATTACCAATCTAATCCAGGTCTCTTCCCTAATGACTAGGGTCACCAACACAAAGAGGCATAAATTCCCTGGACTTCAAAAAAATAACTGTTCCAAATAATATCCATAAAGATCTCACCAAAAAGAACATTTTAGACCAATAATTAAATATTTACCGTATGCCAATTTATAGTAGAATCAAATACAACAATTAAGAGTGCCAGCACTTGCGAATTTTTATAAGAAAAAAAATAGTTTAAAGTACACGAAAAAAGTTCAAAAGTAGGTAACTGGGGCTCAGCTATGAAAAAAAATAAAAATAAATTCACCCTTGTAGTTCGAGTAATATATAATGCGACCCTACTGCTACAAGTAGAATAAATTCCTAAGATCAACCCTCAAACCCAAACAAAAACCCTAATTTGCCAACTACAATGAAAGGGCCGATTATGAAGCAGGCAACTTCTACACCCTTCAAGTTCTTGAATTTTTTCTGGATCTCCACAATTCGTTGTCTCCGTCGATTGTATAGTTTTCTCCTATTTAATTAGTAATTATTTCTCCCATTTAATTAATTGTTATTGTTACTCCAAGAATGAAAGGCTTTTTTTTACGAATGGTCCTCAATGTATTAGCGAAATGTCAATTTGGTCCTCAATATATAAATCGTGTCTATTTAGTCCCCAATATTCACAATATGTGTTTAAATGGCCCCTCAGTCTAATTCCATCTGTGTTCACTGTCAACTGCAAGTGTATTTTTGAAACTTCATTAAAATGTCTACAATGGAGGAAGAATGAATTCTATTCACACCCCCTTAATTTCTCATACCCATACAAACACTTTTATTCCTCTTAAGCCTTTCTAGTTCTTCAAAATCGACAGCCATAACAATTTATTACTTCATGACTGACGAGAACCCCGAATCCAATAAATCCAAACAAGGTTTCTCGGTCAAAACACTACCAAATCAGGTTCGTGAAGATATGATGACACTACCTAGGAAATTTTTACTAGAATTGGTTGAAGTCACCATGAGCAGGAACTGGTTGAAGGCACATTAGAGCTCGACAATGGCTCCATCTTCGTCTATAGCATCATGTTGGCTTCGAATCCTATTCCACCCGCCGGAGAAGAAACAACCACCACGGCGACGGCTTGTTTGCGAGGAGTCTTTCAGTTTCGTCTGCAAGAAATTGTCATGGCGTGATCAGTCGACGCGCTGATGCCGGTGTCCGATCTTGATGCTTGAAGAATAAAACCCAAACTCAATCAGATGAGTTTGAGTGCTTAGAGGACTCTCAAGGGACTCAGATTCATCAGCAAAATGACGGAAAAGGCGGATGCAAATAAGATCTGGTGTACAGCGAAAATTTGGGAAAACAATAATACAAGAAGAGATAGGGTTTCCAAAGTGAATATTTCACCTTTTCTTAGGCAGATTAACTCAAGTTTTCTACTTGTGTAACATTGGCTTTGGAGAGGGAGAGAGAGGGAATTTGGTATAGAAGCAGTAGTGCGGTGGTCGGTCGGAGGATGTAGCGGTGGGTGACGAGGTGGTGCTTTGGAAAGATAAGAAATTTGATTTGGATAATTTTTTTTTTCACGGATTTGGATAATTTGGGGTTCAACAAATTAGAAGGATGCTTATAAAAAAAAAAACAAATTAGAAGGATTTGATGTCGGTGGTGGCGTTTGGGCATTTAAAGAGAAGGCCCCAAATTGAAAACATGCTAGAGGAATTTCTGGGTTGACCAATTTGAGAGATTTGGGTTCGATAGGGGGCTAGGGTTATGAGGGTTTTTTTGTTTTTTTGTTTTGTTTTGCTGTTTAGGGTTTTGAGATTGAAAGATGAAGTTATGTTGGTGATGGTTGTTTAAAGACAAAAATACCCTTGCACTTGATGGTGACACAGACGGAGTTAGACTCAGGGACTATTTAAACACATGTTGTGAATATTGGGGACTAAATAGACACGATTTATATATTGGGGACCAAATTGATATTTCACTAATACATTGGGGACCATTTGTACAAAAAAAGCCAAGAATGAAATACCGACTTTTTGAATATTGCCCTAATTTCTTCTTTCTTTGTTTGTTTGCAACTTGTCCTGCTAAGACGATTAAGAAATCACTATTTATCGCCCAAAAACTCTCAAATTTTGCCCTAATTTGTGGTTATGGTTTTTATTTGCAACAGTGATTCCTATAATTTGTGTTTGGGGGGAGGGACAACAACATCGAGTGGGTCTTTTGGCCAGGCAATTGAGAAGGAATCAGCAGCAGCCGCAGAAGTTGGACTCTTACCAGAAATAAAAGGATCTGGTGGCGGCATTACTATGTCTCTCTATGTCATCGCCACTGATTTGCATAGGAAGGACGAGGATATGAATGACAAAAGGAGTCGTCCTTGCGATTTACATGAGGGGCTCGTTGGTGTTTGGTTGCAATGTTACCTCGTCCACGACTTCGGGTGGTTGTCTGAGGAGGAGCTGGAGAAAGCAACCCAAGCTGTCGCCTGTGAGCACGAAGAAGAATGCGGTAGCATGCTCGTTCCGCTTGCGGAGGATAAATGTGACCGTATGGTATCCAGCTTTGTTGCTCTCAACAGTGGGGGTGTCTCATTTTGTTTACTGTCTAGGTGGTGGTCAGGGTTCTTTTCTCGTCCCCGTAGATTGTCAATGTGCTTTGTACCGATAACAACACCTAGACTCCCGGTCCTAGCATGCTGCGTGCTAGAATTACTCCCGCCTCCGTGGTTGTAGACGACAAGATATATGTCTTTGGCGGTGTAAATCCCGATACATGCCACCCTGGCCTCTGGGCCGAGGTCCTGGACACCAAGGCTTTGGTTCCTGTGTGGAGTCGTTTGCCACGTCCGTCGTCCTCCTATGCTTTTTGAAGATATTGGCATATTTGCCGTAGTAGTCAATGATGGCGAGGATCTCATTTTTGGAACAAGGCATGAGAACGAGCAAGAGGATGCTGGAAGTTATAGCGTCTCTTCAGCTCAGGGAGGCAAAACTATTTTGCTGGGCTCAAGGTTTGACTCTGTTCTCCTTCTCTATATCCTAGAAAAGCGTACATGGCGAGTCATCCCCGCAGAGTGTGGTCTCCCGGGATGGCCTGGTCCCAAACCCGTGGCAGTCGGACATATGTTGTTTTGGCCTGGTGATTATTTCTACGCATATGATCTCCGGCAGCACTTACTGTACGGAGGTGTCATTAGAGGTCTCGGCATTCAGCTTCAAAGTTTCCTGTTGCTCGATCATCCTTGTGAACAACAACTTAATCATTTAGATTTTGAAGATTTCTGCTTGACGTGGTGTGACTGGTTTGGAGATTTCACCTTCCGATATCAACGGCTTCACACCAGCGCAGTTCGGGTTCATCTCTATACAGAATGGTCCCCCGATGTGGTGAACCACTTGATGTTGGATGCTTTTGTCGTGTCTTCCCGATCTCATATCGTACCGCACCACTTTGGGTTCGAGAGTAGCTTTCTCTTGTAAGTATCTTAATTGTTATTCTCCAATCTTGTTTTCGCATGTATTCGCACTAAAAATGCATTGGTTGACCTTGGTTGGGATGTGCATGTTAGCAGCCCTGCATGTTCAGTTTGGTGTATGAGATCTGTCTCCAAATGGTATGCTGACAGATACCCTTGGCCGCTTGCGCGAGGGATCGGGGACTAATGTACTCTAGTTGTTCCCTCCCTCATTTTTGAAGACTTAGTCCTTTAGCAGCATAAGAGGGTGTAACTTCGAGTTCTTAGTTGAAAGAGAAAATAGACTTGATCCTGTGGAAGTCTATTTTCTCGTCGGCCACCTCATATTGGGCGAGTGATGGCAGTACAAAGGTTTCACACCTTGAGCTTCGTCGTCCACCACCCCCTCTTTTCCCCTTCCCTTCCGTTTTGCTCAGTGGCGGACCCAGAATTTATTGACAGTGGGGTCAATTACCTACCCTAAACATTATATCAACATACAAAAAAGATTTAAGCAGACATCTATTGATCTTATATAGTTCATTTACAATATACTTACAAAAATTACTTGCACTGAAATGCCATACAAGAAGTGGTTAAGTGAATTATCTATCTATAAAATTTCTCAAAACAAAAAGGATATCTATTTATACCTTAAAATTAAAATTCCAAATGAGTAATGATTTTTGCACTCATATTTTTATTTATTTATATGTCCACTCCTTTTATTGTCTTTTAATGAAAACTACACAAAGTTCACACTAAAAGATAAAAAATAAAAAAATGGGGTGCCTTTATAAAAAAAGAGAGGATGATATTCATTTTCTTCCAAAAATACATACACGAGAAAAAGAAATTAATTAATGCCCCTGGAACATGACTGAGCACAAACTTAGATCACGCAAATGTATGAGGTCCACTCTCAAGTGTGTAAAATCCACCTAAATATGTGGTTCAGATTCGTGCTCAACCTAACTCAGGAGCAAGGAATAACTTCTCCTAAAAGAAGTTATACACAATCCTTTTGCCCCAGTCGATCTTTCTTGTTGACAGAGAGATACCTAAAAAATCTGGACAATTATTTTACTTATAGGACAAGAACCAAAGGATATAGAACTTATGGGGCAATTCTATTATCTTTGGGGCAACAACTATAAGTTCAAAAGCCTATGGGGCAAAATTATCAAAAATGTCCGAAAATTTAAGTATTCCTCTGCTGGGTTTCCCAACTCAGGGGGGTCACTTGACTTCCCTTGCCCATTAATGGGTCCGCCCCTGGTTTTGCTTGATATCTTTAAATTGCTTACATGCAAAATTTCTACCGTTGCTTTGCAGTATCTACTAATGGACTGTACTGCATTTGGAAGGATTTATGTCTGGTTGAAAAATTGTTAAAGAAAATTTTCCTTCTATGATGTGATTTATGTAGCTATTAATTCCTTCCCTTTGCGATTTATCATGCCCTTCCTTGTAGTGTGCACCGCCAATTCACCATGGTGCACGTTCTCTCTTCATCATATGCCCATTTAACATGTGTATCCTCATTTTCCTTCTTTGCATCTGCTTATGGTCATTACGTTCCAGGGATAGATCGCCAAGCGAGGGAGAAAATCTTGGAGTATTGTTTGACCCGGGGAACAAAATTGCAGAAGAGAATGCTTTGACTTCTTAGGGTGAAGTATTTTTAATCAGGTCCTCTGTGTACAATTGCCCTTTTTCTTTTTTTGGACAGAGCTGCGGATCGTTGCAGGGGCTTCTGAGCTTTGCCGCCCACTGTTGCCGGAGCGCCTGAGTTTTGTTTGATGGAAGATTTTGGGGTGGTTCTGATTCTGGTATTGCACTTAACAAAGGGATGTTCTGGTTTGACCCTACTTGATATGGTTATTGTTGCTTGCAAATCCTGAATAAGCTTTTGGGCTCTTTGAGTTGCCTCTTGCTTGAAACATCTCATATTTCCAGCGTCTTTTATTGTGAAGTATGGATTTTGATCAATTTTCAGTGATTTCTTCTTCTTCTTCTTTTTTCGTGTTTCAAATTGTCTTACTTTGTCCTATTTGGTCAATGTAGAACCATTTTCCGGGATGATAAGTCCACAAGAAACACAATGTACAAGTTTTTATAAAACCCGAAGTAAAAAATCTCAAGAACTAGAAGGAAAAAAAGGGTGTGTTATAATGATTAACAAATTTCTTTGAAAATCTTAAGCCGCCCTTATTTTTAAAATAATTCAAAAACTTAGATTATAAGAATCAGTTCTCCACCAATTGACACATTCTATTGTATTTAGGTTTTGTGGGTATACTGGAACTTTTGAAGTGAAGAACCTTACAGGATTTTTTTTTGAATGGCGAAGAACCTTACAGGTAATATAGCTCCATCTTATCATAGTAAGAACTATGTACTGTGCATGCCCATTAAATGAGAAATCAAGAATATATAAAAGAAGTTGAATGACGTGCTTCTAAGTTCAATTAGCATTGTCACTAGGAATGGCAACGGGGCGGGTTTTTTCTTGCTTACCCCGACCCGAAATTTATTACCCGGCACTGACCCGACCCCCCCACCGGGTATTTTTTGGGTACCCCCATTCCCGCCCTGATCGGACAACAGGATTACCCGTCGCTCTCCGTAAAAAATTAAAAAAAATTCTAATCTAAAAGCAAAATAAAAGAAAATAAGTATAAATAAAGTGTTAGTTTAGTATAATGGTGAAAATATAAAGGTAGGAATATAAGGGTTTTTTAGTATAATGATAATAATATTAGGGTAAAAATATAAAATTTGAAGTATTAATGATAATTAGATTAGGATAAAAGAATTCTTTTATAAATAAATACATTTCGGGGCGGGGTACTATCACCCCGAACCCTACCCAAATCCGGCCGGATTTTAGTATTTTTACCCTTACCCGATACCCAAAAAGGAGGTGAAAAACCCGCTCGCAGCAGAGCTGGTCCGATTGCCATCTCTAATTGTCACTTGTCGGTGTTATGTAGTTCACATTCGTGATGAATCTTGTGATTACTTTCCAGTAACCACTGAAAGGACATATGTATCTTATAAAGGAGCTTCAGCTTTTAAATTCTTCGTAATGGTTACTCTTTTAGTAGTAAATTCCCTGGTACTCTTCCTACACTTTCGATATTATTGCCATACATGGTTTGATTAGATAGGTATCAGGCTTCAACTAATCAGCCAAGAAAGTTACTTTTTTATTTTACTAGAATCGAGCTTTAAGCATTACTGAAACATGATCCTCATATTTTTTGGTTCAAAGACATTACTCGAGCATATCTTGATTCAATGATTAATTAGTACACGAAGATGTAAAAATATTTTAGCGCTATTTGTGTCTGCCCTTTTCAAAATTTATACGGTTATTATGGTGTAATTTCCGTCAGGAAGTTGGATATTTCGATTTTTCTTTAGTCTACTACGTCTCTGTATCTTTGATTGTACTTTTGCGAGTGATTGGTTTTTTTTTTAGAACAGTGCCTACACGTCTTCGTCTGCTAATTCATGCAAACAAAACTTCTTGCATAAATTTCAGGCTTTTCTTGTGCAGATCTGTTCTTGGTTTGTTATTATGTGCCAGCAATGATGCAAGTGAAGCCCTTGATAAGTTGAGATTTTTAAGTGTTAATGACCCTTCTTTTCTTGGGGATGCTGGCGAACTAGCGATTCGTATCAAACCGGACCCCAACAATGGGACCATCACTATCATAGTATCATGTATGTTAATACTATTCAATGGTATGAAATCTTGTTTTACGATAAATTTCTCTGTAATGGATTTATCTAGTATTGCGGGGAAGATACTGGTATAGGAATGGCCAAAGATGAGCTCATAGAAACTATTGCTCAGCGCATACTTCAAAGTTACTGAAGGCTCTCAAGGTAATTATTTCTTTTTACTTTGGTCTACTAATTATCAGTTTCTGGCTTATGAATCAAACCATTGCTATGGAAACTAAGTGGAGTCTCTCTGTGTAGGAAAATTCAGAGCAGGGAGCAGACAATGGTTTAATAGCTCAATTTGGTGTTGGATTCTATTCAGCATCTTTGGTTTCCGAAAAGGTGTGGTACAGGTTCATATAGTTGTGGTTCCATTCCAGGTTTTAGATGTAAGAGATTTTGTTTCTTGTTTGCCATATTAATGAGAGCGGTTCAAATATTTTTTGCAATTAGGTGATAGTGTCAACAAAGAGTCCACAGTCAGATAAGTATTATGTATAAACTACAGATATGACACTAATTTACACATTCTAATAACAAATGTTAAAGATACTTACGGTAGCAGCATGAAAACCCACGATCACTATGTAATAATTGTAGCAATTGCTGATGTTCGAACAATGTAGATTTGGATTCCGAACGCACTGAGTAGTAAAAAAGAGGGTGGTAGAGAGATAATAGAGAAAGAGATGTTTGTTTGATCATTTTTCCAAACGAACTGAGGAAGGGTCCTTCTGAGGGGGTCCAAGTATCAAAAAATGAAGTTGTATGAGGTGTAAGATAAAATTCTACTATGAAAAAATCATATGGCATATTAGTTTGTAAGGTACTCCATTAGTATATTTAGTACCCCTGTAAAACATACCTATCTTATCTATATTTCTTCTTTACGGCTCAAAATCTTTACCAGTACTCTCTTTTCTTTGTCCACTCAAAATCTTTACCCAGTTTACTTCTTTGTACACTCAAAATCTTAACTTTTTTTCTACCTTTATTCTTTGTCCACCCAAAACCTTATCCGTTTGGTTATGGAGGAAATTAACTCTTTGTAGATTGAAGTTAGATTCTTGTTATACGATCCAATCCGGTTCCAGCAACTGGTTCGATGGAGAGCTAGCCTCCAATGTGCTGGATTTGACAACAAAATGTTTCATTTCTAGTATTTGGGAGAGAAGATATGCTAAACGAGCTGCTCAAAACTACACCTGTACTAGAGTGAACATATTTGGTTTTTACGAGTTAGAGGGTTATCTGATCATAGTGTCTCGAATACCAAGAAAGAGCTTGAAGTAGTTGCTGCCCATGTACAGGATGCAGTTATTTGACCAAGATTGGAACGGGATCCCAACAGGGTGTCCCAAGGCTTACAGGGTACTCTCAGGTAAGCAATTTCGATAGTTTTGATTGGGACACAATTCGGGTTAGATCACGGTGTTCCAATGGAAACTATCGAAATTGTTTACCTGAGAGTATCTTGAAAGCCTTGGGACACCTCGGTTGGGAACCCGTTTCAATCTTGGTCAAAAAACTGCATCCTATACATGGGTAGCAACTCCTTCAAGTGTTCTTTCTTGGTATTCGAGGCACTATCAGCAGATACCTACCCCTCCAACTCATAAAACCCAAATATGTTCACTTCACTACTCGTATAATATTGAGCAGCCCGTTTAGCATCCTCTCTTCCCCCAAACACTAGAAATGAAACTTTTTTTTTGTCAAATTCCGATACATTGGAGGCCATCGAACCAGTCGGTGGATGTGGATTGTATTGGATAATAAGAATCTAGCTTCAATCTACGAAGAGTAGTCTTAATTTCCTCCATAACCAAACGGATAAGGTTTTTGGTGGACAAAGAATAAAGGTAGAAAAAGTTGAGATTTTGACTAAGGAAAGAAGAAGTAAATTAGATAAAGATTTTGAGTGGACAAAGAAAATAGTAAACTGGGTAAAGATTTTGAGCCGTAAGAAAAAAAGGTAGATAAGATAGGTATGCATTACTGGTGGACTGAATATGCTAATGGAGTATTTTACAAACTATTACACCTTATGTTTTTTTTCCTAAGGAGAATGTTGACTTACACCCCCTTCAACTACAATTTTTGATACTCGCACCTCCTCAACTTTCAACCGAATTGACAGAAAGACCCTTCCTCAGTTTGTTTGAGAAACGATGGAAGAAACATCTTTTTCTCTATACTCTCTCTACGACTTCCTCTTCGACTATTGCGCTCGAAGTCTAGATCTACGTTGTTCGAACACAATTACTTCATAGTGATCGTGGGTTTTCATGCACTGCTACTGTAAGTATCTTTAACATCTGTTAGTAGTATGTGTAAATTAGTACTATATTTCCTTGCCTACCATGCTTTGTACCGTGTCGTGCCGGTCCATTTAATAATTTTGCTGCGCAACCATAATGCAAAATGGGGCTCAGCTGTTACCAAAAAAAAAATTTCACACCTGTAATATAATGTTACCCTACTGCTACAAGTAAAATTCCCAAGATCAACCCTCAAACCCAAACCAATTGATCCCACGCACAACTCCCCATTGAACCCACCAAGAGAGATTTTACCGCCTCTCTCTCTCTCTCTCATCCCTCTCTCTCTCTCTCATCCCGCAAGAACAACCTCTGCATCTATCTCCCCCTCTCTCCGTGTCGAAAATCGTGAGTCTGTTGACGTCGACTGCAGCAATTCATCGACAGTTAGATCTGCATCCAATTCAAGAATGAGTTTCATATCTTGCCGCTTGCCGGTTGCCACACTTTGGAGAATGGAAGATCTACGTTATTTTCTAATTGAAGTAATTATAGCTGGAACTGTTTTTTCTTTTTATTGAAGGACTTTACTGTGTTTTTTTTTAATGGGACTGGAAGTGGAATGGGAACTATTGAATCATGTATTGAAGTGCTGGAACTATTTTTTCATTGAGGTACTTTTACATGGAAGATTACAGAGAATATGAAATGTTTGGTTGTTAGTTGATGCAATCCGTAGACAAAACCGGGACCAAACTGTGACATTGGAACCGAACCGTGGGACTTTTGGTTTGGACACGGATTTTATTTTTAAAAAACCATGACTCGCGGGTTAAGATTGATTTCATAAGAATCCGATCCGATCCGATCCGGACCGTGTGCAGCCCTATTCTGGACATTCGAAACTCTTTATTTGCCGACTACAATGAAAGGGCCAATTATGAAGCAGACAACCTCTACACCCTTCAGGTTCTTGAATTTTTTTCTGGATCTCCACAATTTGTCATCGATAGTATAGTTTTCTCCTGTTTAATTAATTATTCCTCCCATTTAATAATTGTTATTGTTCCTCCAAGAATGAAAGCGTGATCCTTTTGAATATTGCCCTAATTTCTTCCTTGTTTGTTTGCAACTTTTCCTGCTAAGACGATAAAGAAATCACTATTAATCGCCCAACCAACTTTCGAATTTTGCCCTAATTTGTGGTTATGCTTTTTATTTGCAACAGGGATTTAATCTGTGTTTGGGGGGAGGGACAACAACATCGAGTGGGTTTTTTGGCCAGCCAATTGAGAAGGAAGCAGCAGCCGTAGAAGTTGGACTCTTCCCTAAAATTAAGATCTGGTGGCGGCATTAATAAGTCTCTCTACGTCATCGCCACTGATTTGCATAGGAAGGACAAGCTGTCGCCTGTGAGCACGAAGAAGAATGCGGTCGCATGCCCGTTTTGCTTGCGGAGGATAAATGTGACCGTATGGTATCCAGCTTTGTTGCTTTTGGGGGGGGGGGGGGTGGGCGTGTTTCTCTTTTTGTTTACCGTCTAGGTGGTGGTCATGGTGGTTCACTTGGAACCCTTCTCGTCCCCGTAGATATGTCAATAATGTGCTGATAACAACACTTATTAGACTCCCAGTCCTAACATGCTGCATGCTAGAATTGCTCCTGCGCCTCCGTGGCTGTAGACGACAAGATACATGTCTTTGGCAGTGTAAACCCCGATACATGCCTCCTAGCCTCTGGGCCGAGGTCCTTGACACCAAGGCTTTGATTCTTGCATTGAGTCGTTTGCCACGTCCTCCTATGCTTGTTCACAATACACTTATTCGCCATAGTAGTTGATGATGGTGAGGATCTCATTTTTGGAAAAAGGCATGAGAACGAGCAAGAGGATGTTGGAAGTTATAGCATCTCTTCCGCACAGGGTGGCAAAACTGTCACGACCCAATTCTTATAAACCGATTGTCATTTTAAACTCAATAAAAAAAGTATTATTGCCAAATAAATAAAAACAATTTCCTTTCATTCCATTTTATAAGTCTAACCAAAATTAAAAGAATAGCAACAAGTGATCCACTTCCAAATGTTTCAAAGTTTTCAATTTGCCATCAAGGCACCAAAACCTGTTTTCAAGCTACGTCCAAATATGACGAGATTTTATAATAATAAAAAAATTTCAAAAGGAGGAGATGCCTGTTTCTTTTCTAAGTGGAAAATTGAAAACTTATATGTGTGCCATAGATACATTAAACGATATAATTACACCATGTAGTAGCTCACACTTAATTACAAACTCCTTAACAAAATAGGAATCTTCAACTACAAAAGAAAGTACAAGCTTTCCTTTCCATTTGAAAAAAGACGTAGCAAAACATTTCTTCAGTAGAGTACTTTTACCATTTTCCATTACAAAAGGAATATATATACATGCAGTCAAAAGATAGCCTTCCAAGCCCAACAAAACAACACTTGGATAAACTCGTCAAAGAACAAAAGTTATCTCCACCATAGTGTCTGTCAATGCTAATTCTTGCCGGCCTCAATACATGGCTCACTAGCTCAAATAACTAGCATCAAATCCAAATCCAACATGTAACTGCTATCAATATCAAATTCTTAACATACACCATAGAAATCAAGAAAATCCAAACCTCCAAAAATCAAATTTTATAGACTTACATAGAATTCATCATTTTTATTCACTTAAACAACTCAACTCTTTAACTGCTTTCCACTTTTGCCAAACTAAGATAAACACGTATCTAAAAATCTCCAAACATGCTCTTCATAAAACACCAAGAAAGAAAAACACATCGAGCAATCATATAGGGCTTTGAAATACCACTAGTATGAAAAGGTGAAACATAATCCTCATGTTAAGAACCACAAATACTCTGAGGCAAAATATTTTTATCGCATTAGACAACACATTAAACCCATAAATTGCAATTCATACGTAAAATTTTAAACTTGTACCATAGAACTCAAATTAGGGCTTTTTTTCTTATCATGCTTGAACTCTCAACAGTAATTATTTTCATACATGGTAACTTGCATTTTAAAGAGACTAGTAGAAAACCCTACCTCAAGAGGAGAAAAGCCCCAATTCGCTAGGGATCCCAAAGTTGTCTGATGGCAACTTTGTTTGGATCGATGCGTAGCTCTCTTTCCGTAGATCAATGTTTCCTCTTCACCCTTTGTGAAATTCGCGAGCCTTGGTCTTCAATTTTGGGGTTGAAGTCTAGGGTTTATGGTGTTGGAGAGAGAGCAACGGGAAAAAAAAAAAAAGAAAAAGAAAGAAGAGAAATGGCATTGAGTTCTCTGATGTCTCCAACATATATACATGTAAAAATTGCACTAGTCCCCTCCAAGTAATTCCTTCACCAATTGATATGTTTACAAGTCAATACACTTTGGTCCCTTAAAGCTAACAATCAATAATAATGAACTCTAAAAATTTTATTAAAAAAGGTCCATAACATGTGGGTCCCAACAACTCGTCCATGGTGCAAAAAAATTGAGTCTGATCAATCATACATACTGACACTGTAAATATATGTGGTGGCCGGGTTCGGACAAGGACCAAAGGGTTCAGCCACGTCACCTAGGCAACGGGTCAACCACAGAGGTCCACGGGTTGACCGATGACTTGAGTGCTGCTGACATGGAATATCGTCAGGAGCTTGCTGCCGGGCGCACCGCCAGACATGAGGATCGCAGAGCTCGTTCATCAGGGGTGGACTGGTCCTTCACCCCGAGTGTCCGAAGGGTGCATGCCGGACCAAGGCTACTTGATACTTGGGGATCTCTGCCGAACTATTGTTGTCGAGACGACTCGCCGAACTGGGCTCGTCCCGTCCGATACTAAGAACAAGAGGTCCAAGAGTTTAACCATGTCTGATAGGCTCAGCGATCTCCTATTGCCCGGCGTGCTCTCGCCGGACCGGCGTGCTCTCGCCGGACCAAGGTTACTTGGCATAATGGGGTGTCCCAGCCATGCTGCCAGACGTACGTGTCCAGACATATAACCTGATGTCGAGCTACCGCAGTCCCTTGAGGAAGCCAGGAAGAGTTGTACAGGTGGGAGGGTTAGGTGTCGTGACAGCTAAAGGCCAACAGGTGGATGGAAGCTACCGTGACACCGCCCAACTTGGCAAATGAGTGGAGGGCAGAGCTCGTGACAGGCTTTTGGATAAGAATAGGCCTGTCTAAGCATCTCAACTTAGCCCCAACCACCGAGCGTGTGGTGCTCACACGTGGGTTAGGCTCCAAGTTACCTCTGCCTATAAAAGGAGTGCTCCTCTTTCAGAAGGAGGTAAGCTTTTCTCTCCCCAAAAACTCTCATACCTACTCTGACCTTTCCCCTTTCTCTCCTCTGTACTGACTTGATCGTCAGAGTGCCTTTCCTGGACTCCCAACGATCCGGGCTCGGCACCAACACGGGTGCTAAGTGTGCAGGACTTCCATTTCCACACTCGAAGACTCCATCATCCTAACCACATTCCGAGAAGACTCATAACTAGAGAAAGCGCTTCCTACAATATACATATAAAAAAATCCATGGCTTTCAAATTATTAATATAGTTACACATATCCACATTACAAAATTAAATAAATTCAAATTAGGAACGGGTCTCTACAAAAACTATTTTGGTGGGCTCAAGCTTTGACTCTGTTCTCTTCTCTATAACCTAGAAAAGCGTAAGTGGCGAGTCATCCCCAAAGAGTGTGAGTGGTATCCTGGGAAGGCTTGGTCCCAAACTCGTGGCAGTCGGACATATGTTGTTTTGGCTTGGTGATTATTTCTACGCATATGATTTCCGACAGAGCTTAATGTACGGAGGGGTCATTAAAGGTACACTTAAAGTAACCCCCATGGTATTATTGAATAGACACATATTCAGTCATCCTAAATAAAACCTTTAAACATTCAAAACGAGGGACCACTATTCATAGAATGTGCAACCATTTATTTAGTGTAAAAAAAAGGCAAATCTGCTAAACCCAATTTTTCTGTTGTAAATTCACTAAACCTAATCTACTTGTAGTGTAGGGTCCGTTATCTTAGCAAATCCATGGTCCACTACACAAAAAAGGTCATCAACAAACGTATAAACTACAAACATAGCACTAATTTACAAATACGACAAACAAATATTAAAGATACTTACAATAGCAATGCATGAAAAAATCACAAGGCATGTTAGTTTGTAAAATACTCCATTAGTATATTCAGTTCCACGGTAACTTATATCTTATCTTTCTTTCTGCTCAAAATATTTACCCACTTTACTTTTTTGTCCACTCAAAATCTTTACCCACTTTACTTCTTTGTCCGCTCAAAATCTTAACCTTTTTCTACATTTCTTCTTTGTCCACTTAAAACCTTAACCATTTGGTTATGGAGGAAATTAAGCCTACTCTTTGTAGATTGAAGTTAGATTCTTGTTATACGGTCCAATCCGCATCCAGCGACTGGTTCGATGGCCTACAATGTGCCGGAATTTGACAAAAAAGAAGGTTTCATTTCTAGTATTTGGGGAGAAGATGATGCTAAACGGGCTGCTCAATACTACACCAATATTAGAGTTAACATATTTGGGTTGTACGATTTGGAGGGTCGTTACCTGTTGATAGTGCCTCGAATACAAAGAAGCAACTTGAAGGAGCTACTACCCAATGTATAGGATGCAGATATTTGACCATTAAAATAATGGGGTAGCAGCTCCTTCCTTCTTGATATTCAAGGCACTATCAGCAGATAACGACCCTCCAACTCGTAAAACCCAAATATGTTCACTCCAGTATTGGTGTAGTATTGAGCAGCCTGTTTAGCATCCTCTTCTCCCCAAATGGTAGAAATGAAACCCCTTTTTTTGTCAAATCTCAGCACATTAGAGGCCATCTCTCCATCGAACCAGTTGCTAGATGCGGATGACCCTATAACAAGAATCTTACTTCCTACAAAGAGTAGTTTGAATTTCCCCCATAACCAAACAGATAAAGTTTTGGGTGGAGAAAGAAAGGTAGAAAAAGATTAAGATTTTGAATGGAGAAAGAAAAAGTAAACTGGGTAAAGATTTTGAGTGGACAAAGAAAAGAGTAAACTGTGTGAAGATGTAAGGAAGAAAGGTAGGTATACGTTTTAGGGGGACTGAATATAATAATGAAGTATTTTACAAACTAACACACCTTATGATTTTTCCTGAGGAAAATTTTGACTTACACCCCCTCAAATACCAAATTGACAGGAGGACTCTTCCTCGGTTCATTTGAGAAACAATCGAAGAATCATCTCTACGACTCTCTCTTCAACTACTCAATGCGCTTAGATATTACCACAAGAAACACTAGGACTGATGTTTGTTTTGCTATTCAAAAAAAAATAAAGGTGCGAAGGATGGTCTGATTGCCGACATACATCAATTGCAAGCATTGGTCCACTCGTTCATTGACCGGTATCAGCTCCAGACTAATATAATGAACATTTCACCGGATCTTGATTGCTTCTTTTTCCTTCACGGTCTGACACTTGACCCCACAAAGGCGGCAAATGGAGTTAGCTTTTTTCGGTAATGATAATTGCTTTATTGTTTTGCAAAAGTTACAAATACGAGATTTTAATAGCATGTAAATTTTGTTATTTCAGGAAAATGTATTAAGTTATCCTGCATTCCCTTCTATTTATGGATGATAAGGATTTGCAATCCTTCTCCCTCAGGTTGAATAACTTTAAAGGGATTAACTCAAATGCTTTTGATAAGATGCTAACGAGATATACAATACGCAATTGGAAGAACTAATTCAACAATCACCCAATTATTTCTCAAGTTATTTCTCATCAGTCAAATAATCTTAACCCCTCCCAGACAGTTGTTGCTGACTCTACCTCCCAGCTACGTGCTCTTCCCCTCGTCTCCCAGCCTTGGGCTCCTACCCATACCTCCCAGTCGGGTGCTAGTGCCTCTGTCTCCCAACCGCGTGCTAGTCCCTCTGCCACTGCCTTCCAGCCGCGTGCTAGTGCCTCTGCCTCCCAGCCGAGTGCTCGTCCCCTCCTCCCAGCTGTGTACTAGTGCCTCCGCCTTCTAGAGACGTATCCCTTCCAGTCCCATGCTCTTGCCCCCGCCTCCTAGTCGCGTACTCTTGCCCCTACCTTCCAGGCGCGTAGTCCTGCTTCTACCTCCCAGTCATGTGCTACTGTTCATGTCTCCTAACAAAGTGCTACTGTTCCTATCTCCCAGGCTCCTGCCTCTACCTCCACCTCCCAGGTGCAACGACTTGATTCCACATCTCAAAAAACTTATCTTACATAATTATGGCAATGGACGATAGCATTTTGACTTTTTATTGCATAGTGAGATCCGGAATCAACTCGTTGCACCTGGGAGGTGGAGGTAGAGGCAGGAGCCTGGGAGATAGGAACAATAGCACTTTGTTAGGAGACATGAATAGTAGCACATGACTGGGAGGTAGAAGCAGGACTACGCGCCTGGAAGGTAGGGGCAAGAGTACGCGACTAGGAGGCGGGGGCAAGAGCATGGGACTGGAAGGGATACGTCTCTAGAAGGCGGAGGCACTAGTACACAGCTGGGAGGAGGGGACGAGCACTCGGCTGGGAGGCAGAGGCACTAGCACGCGGCTGGAAGGGCAGTGGCAGAGGGACTAGCACGCGGTTGGGAGACAGAGGCACTAACACCCAACTGGGAGGTATGGGCAGGAGCCCAAGGCTGGGAGACGAGGGGAAGAGCACGTAGCTGGAAGGTAGAGTCAGCAACAACTGTCTGGGAAGGGTTAAGGTTATTATTTGACTGATGAGAAATAACTTGGGAAATAATTGGGTGATTGTTGAATTAGTTCTTCCAATTGCGTATTGTATATCTCGTTAGCATCTTATCAAAAACATTTGAGTTAATCCCTTTAAAGTTATTCAACCTGACGGATAAAGATTGCAAATCCTTATCATCCATAAATAGAAGGGAATGCAGGATAACTTAATACATTTTCCTGAAATAACAAAGTTTACATGCTATTAAAAAAATTTATTTGCAACTTTAGCAAAATAATAAAGCAATTATCATTACCAAAAAAAGCTAGCTCCATTTGCTGCCTTTGTGAGGTCAAGTGCTAGACCGCAAAGAAAAACAAGCAATCAAGATCCGATGAAATGTCCCTTATATCAGTCCGTAGCCAATATCGATCAACAAACGTCTGGAACAATGTTTGTAATTGACGTATATTGGCAATCAGACCATCCTTTGCACTTTTTTTTTTTTTTTTGACAAAAAAACAAACATCAATCCTAGTGTTTCTAATGGTTATATTGATGAGACGAACCAATTGGTGGGATACATAAATCAATAATGTTGAGAATCTATATAATATGGAACAACATTTTTTGAATTTCCTATATTTGGGACCATTGGATTTGTACACATTTTTTCTACGGCTGAGATTTACGGGTTGTAGGGCTAGAAATATATTTGAAAAGAATGAATATTTAGAAGAATGATGAAAGGAAATCTAAAATTGTTGTTTCTTAATCTTATTCTGATTCCTTATTTCAGAATTTTAGAAGGGAAATCAAAAGTAAATAGAAAGGAAACAATATATGGCTCCTAATATGGTAGATTTACATATTTCCTTTCTACTTTAGAAGGCAAAGCAAAGAAAAAAAACGAGATCTATTCTCTGACCTTATATATAATGAGTAAGAACTGTTTTTGTATCCCTTGTAAATCTAGACCATTCATTGATAGTAATCCTATCATTCTCATATATTGTAATTTGGAGTTTTTGAGAACATGTAAATAATCAAATTTAATGATTGATTGAGTATTAGTTTGCAAGGTACATGAGGTTGTAAAAATCATTTCAATTATTATTTAACCACAAACACTTACACACACTCACATCTTTTGGTGGGGTCCCACACACTGGAGGGGTAGTGTGTGTGAGCCCCAATGTAAAATTGTGAATGTGAATGGGTTTGTGTAAATGTTTGTGGTTGTAGAATGATTGAAATCAATTTTTATGTTAAATAAAAGAAATAAACGTCTGAATGATTGAAAGTATAAATTAAAATTTAATTGTTTAGTGTGTTATGATTTTCATGCATAGCACAGGTTTTGGTGGCCTAATTAATAAGTTTGTGTTGGGATCAAGTTATGTGGGTGTGTCTTTAGGTACGGGCAGTTACCCACACCTTGCTAAAGAGTAAAAACGCTCAAAGTCAATTATAATGATGCATTCTTCGAGCCATGTCTTCAAGCACGGGCATGCGCTAGTATAGTCATAAATTGCAATCAATGAATAGCCAACTTAAACACATCTTCCTAAAGTAACAAGACCCCTGACATGCACAAATACTTTTTCAGTGCAAAAATTGATGGAAGTATCAGTGGCATAGCTATACTTTTCGAACGGTGTCATACATCAAGCTATCCTCAATGTCCATACATTATACTTCTACTTTCTACAAACCTAGTAAGACAAATTTCCACGAGTTCAACAACCAATACAACGCCAACATCAATAGGTAGAGCACAACTCAAAAAGAGCCCCAAAATGAACGAATTAATCAAATTTAACATAATTGATGCCATAACCTTTATGTTTTGGGTGTGCATGAGTGGTTGGATAAACACTGATAAACAATATTATATTTTCTAGCAATTCTAGCGGTGTCATTTCATAACTGCCTCTCAAAATTTTAAAGAATAGTATATTTACTGAAAGGAAATTTAAAATCAAGTGGGTTCAAATGAACACACCAAGTAAAACGCCCTTGAAAGTAGGTAAAGAAAGGACAACAGAGGTGATTATTGAAAGCCTAGGGTTTACGAAGTCAAAGATATGTATTCCTGCAATTAAACTGTATTTCCTGTATTTGTATTACTTCACTGAGCACGAGAATCCCTGACAATCAATCAGTTGGACTACATCAAAGTCATCTCCCCATGCCTTGTTAAATACTTGAGAGCCATTGTCCGCAATGCAACCCAATCTCATGGCTCAACTAAGCGACCCTCCACTTAGTTCTCACTCCAAAGTTCCCTCACTCGTGATACCCTACTCCAAAGTAGCACTGCCTCCTCATCCCCGTTGAAGGATGTTCCCTCCAAAACAGTCAACCACTCTATGAACTACTAACGACGAGTTCAATGGCATCCTAGGCTAGGAGCATGGCCTTGGTTTCTTTGACTTGGAACCAAAGGAAGCATGTGGCTTGGAAGGTAGTGCAGGAGGTCTATCAAGGAAACTAAGTCCGCCCTCCACAAGGAGGACTCCACCTTGACAAGACAAAGAGAGAGGGGGCATTGACCAAGACATCCAACACCTCAAAGGACACATGGCACTAACCACCTGACACTTAGGAAGATGTATCATACCCACCTAACAAGTCCCATGATATCATCCCTTGCCTATCATACCTACCACGTCACAGCCACATCCACATCCATTGCCCACTATAGATGCACATGGGTCGAATTGGTTCGAGCTACTACTAAAACCTAAACTGAAGCAATCATCCATTGAACGAACCCAATCCATGTAATCTCATGTTGGTTTGGGTAGAATACATGCACAAGTAGCATTTATCAAAGATATCATAAAGTTACTCACTTGTCCAAGTCTTCGGTAGGGATAGTTTGACATGAACAAGCTGTCAGACCTCAAGCCATCCAAGATTTTCCCATGGTAGTACTCAGTCGTCCTCCCGTGCACGACATGTAGCACATCGCGAATTTTCCTGATATCAATAAGATATTGTCATGAGAAAAACAAGATACACTATATCTACTACTTTAAAAAGAAGGAAGAGGTCAGTTGTTTTCCAATTTCCACACTTTTTATCCAAAAAAATTCCCTTAACGGGAATAATAAATCACAACCAACACGGCCATTTTAAAAGGCATGGGATAAGTGGATTGTGTCCTTTTGGAAGGGCACCACTAATGCAACATAAGATGAATTGGTGTGAGTGTAATATAAATGCATACTAGCCCTCAAAAGTTCCTGTGACAAATTTTGCACTAATTCAGTTCCTCACACTACCTTCTCTCTAGGTATAAGCACCCATAGGCCAGTGTTCTAAAAGAAGGATTTAATCACCTATTAATCGGCGATTAATCGGAAATTTGGCCTAACCGATTAGATTAATGCCTAGAAGGTTGAATTAGTAGGTCAGGAAGTTAATCGGAGTTAGTCGGCGATTAACCGGCGATTAGTCAGTCGGCGTCTAGCGGCGATAAGTCGATTAATCGGTTAATGGGCGATTAGTCGGCTATCGGCGATTAATAGGGGTAAAATCTACAATTTTGGAAAATCAAGGAGTGTAACTGTTATATACTCATACCAGTTTAAGGGCTTTGAATCACAGTTTTTAGGGCTTGTTCAACACCCAGTCATCGATTGATCGATCTCGGAGTCACCTGTCATATCTCTGTGTAAAACACGAGATCTCCGAGCCGCCTATTGCCTCTCTCTCTCTCAAATTCGAGATCTCCTCACTCCACACCTCCACCGACCTCGAACATTATTGTTTTTTTTTTTAAAAGCCCATACCCATATCGACACGTTAGTGATTCTGGAAACAAAGTGTAGTAATATTTTTTATTAAATCTTAACACGAAGTGTAGTATTGTTTGGTGTATATAAATAAAGTTATTATAATCGGTGAGTGACTAATAAATGAACGGCCCATACCCAGTACCAGCTGGTGTTATAATCATGTTAATAGTTTTCTGTAAATGAGAGATTTCTGTCATATTTGAAAAACAATTGATGTTGTTAGATTGATAGATGAATGTTCAATTTTTAATGAGAGTTGTCATTGGGGAGTATTTATATATAAATAAATAAAAACCCGAATAATTGCTACAAGCCGATTAATCGGCGATTAATAGGTCTCGAAGCTCGAAGGTGGTCGACCGAAAGACAAACGCCAAGCGACTTTTAGAACATTGCCATAGGCCATAGCTACGTTAATGCCAGATTCATCTCACTCAAGCCTTTTAAGTGGCCAATTGTTTGCGTTTCTCTCCCTCAATTGTTAAAGGCAATTAGTGCCCTGAGATACCAAAGATCTCTAGAGTCTAAGTGTGGGTGTCTCAGTGAGGGGCAAGAAATGAGGCATGGTCTTCATTGAAGCAAGGGGCACGTTGTCCGCAAAATAGCAAATATAATATAGACAAATCATTCAAGGTTCAAACTCAGGGTAGTTGAAATTCACAACTCACAAACACTAAGACAAAGAAATTCAAAAAACATCTACCATTTCAAGAGCCATAAAACCATCCATCAAATGGTAACCAGTACACTTTTCCTTTAGATAAGTACCAAATAATCATATTCAGCAAAGCACAAAACAAAATGAAAGGCAAATTAAAGCAACCAAGGACCTAAAAATATCCACAATATCAACAGAAAGCAAATCATTCATCTCCTCCTTCATTAGTGGATTTGACTTCCTCCACCTATTCCTCTCTATCTCATCAGTAACTTCTTCATTTCCTTATTATTCCAATTAGGGCTCTAAAAGTTTGATTTTGTAAGACATATTTCAGGGGCTTCGGTTATGTGCAGATGATGTAACAAATAATCAATGTCCTTAATCCAACCAGTAGCTAGTGTTAAAGGAATATCCAATCTAAAGTTAAATAAAATGCAGTGCCTTGCTTCAAAAAAAGTGCTCGTTTTCTGTGCCTCTATTGCACTTTGTTCAAGTTGATTGAAACCTCAGTTTACCATTACTGCCAAATCAACCCTTACCTTTTCATTTCATTTCATTTCTTTTTTTTTTTCCCATTTCAATAACCTAAAGATTAATCTGAGTTCTTTAATGAAAAGCATCCTTTTTTCTTGTCTCAAATAACTAGCCAACCTCTCACCAAAAATATACACACTACGCATGTAGAGTTAGAATATGAAGTAACAATGACACATCGAACAATACTGCATCTCGACAATAAGGAAACTCACCCGTAAACCCCAAATCAAATTCCAAATCTCAAGTTAACTTCAAGCCAAAAACCCTTCACCTTAAGATTTCCTTTATAAGTCTAACGTGCAAATACCCTATATGTAACTCTCACAATGCATCACACCACAAGGTACCAAATATACACTCACACAGAATAAGTTGCCCACTGCATATCAGGAAAACAAGCCACAATGATTTGGAGGTCTAAAAGAAGAAATATAAAACACGTATTGACATACTAGATGATCCAAGGTGGCAACTCAAGTTCAAGTTCTGTGTTTATCATACGCATATTCCATTTTGCCTCAAATTCACATCATCGATTTTCAAAACCAATTTCCCTTTCTTTTCTTTTCTTTTTTGAAAACATCAATAACCCAGCCATTAGAAACATACCACCAAAGCAAAACCATAATTTGCCTTCAGATAGGAATTTGCAAATTGCCGTACACTTTAAAACTTAACATCTTGATGCAAAAGGATTCATAGCATAACGTAACAAATAAACGACGAATTCCCAATCACATATGTCATGTGATTAATCTCATTCATTCACTTCATGTGCGTTAAATCTTATAAGCATGTTTCTGGGCATTGGGACCCCGTTCACCCACTAGTCACCAAAACTACCGCATCATTCACATTATTAGTCACCGCGGCTTTCCCCGGGTCTTTTCCCTAAGTTGATCCGGAAAAGAGTCACCATGGCTTCACCCAGGTCTATTCTCAAATCCGCAGAGCAGTAGGTCACCGCGGCTTTCCCCGGGTCTATTCCCACTTTCACAGAGTAACAGGGTCACCATGGCTTTACCTGGGTCTATTCCCACATTCATAGGGCTCTTGGTTCACCACGGCTTTACCCGGGTCTATTCTCATAATCAACATACACTCATGATGTAAACTTGCCGATACAACTTCATAACAAGGTCTAATATACTAAAACCATTAAGAGGGCAACACCCACATGCCAAAATACGCATACTAAACCAACCCATGGATACAGCACATAAAGAGGAAAAACAGTTTATTTTTCTCTAAGTATCAAACAACATCAATGTCAATACACCAACAATGCATATCCCTTATACACCACAAGTTCTCTTTAATCCAACACCTAGTCATCCAGATCAATCCATCGTATCCCCACATGTCAAATTGGTGAAGTTAATCATTTACATTTGACTCTATCCAATTAAACAACGTGAATTCAAGGACGAAACTTAAACCATTGAAAAGCATACTTCTTTTTCTTTGATCCATAGGTCATACATCAAAAACGGAGTTCGGGTAACCTTACTACGGCCTTGCGATTATAGCTCAATGTAACAGTGAAACTGGTGCAAAGGACTTTGGATGCAAATCTGTTATCGCTCGGACCTACCCATGATGCATGAGATGCATCGATAGAAAGCTCTATGTGTCTAGTTTCTAACAAAACAAACGGTGTGTCATTTCGAGTCCCGAGCCAGGAGTTATGGCCATTTTACCAAAGTCCACCAGTGTTGTCGTATCCTACGCGGGAATAAGTAAAATTGATTGAAAAATCATAACTCTATCCTCTTAAACCCAAAAATATTGAAACCAATGCCAAAAGTTGCACCACTACAAGCCCTACATTCAGTAAAAATCCCGGGTTTAGGAACGAGAGGAAATTAACCCAACCATCCAGAGAAAAACATGTTTGCAACCATTTTCGCACTAGTTAACCAACCCTACTTTAGAAATTCACCAAAAATTGTATACTTAACCGAATCACTTGATTCCAACGCCAATCCCTTCTTAACTTAAATGTATAGCTCCTGTAAAAGACCCAAAGCGTGTTCAACATGCCCAGGACGTTAAAAGAAGGCAGCCACGCACAGATTCGCACATCCAGGAAACAGCCGGTATTCAAAAATTCATAACTAATTGTGTGTTTATCGGTTTTTCATGATCTTGGTACCGAAATCTTCGTATTAAAACGTACTTTAACAGTTATGAAGCACCAAAAATTGATTCCTAGCAGAAGGGCCCCAAAATGACAGATTACCAGAACCCACGAAATTCTCAGTATTCACTAAATTTGTTCAACACTTACACATATAAAGAAGGCAGGAGATCCCTACCTCGAAGGTTAGAAGCAAGCCCGAACATGGAGGAAACCTCAAAGTGCTCCGATCATGATTCTTCTTGGATCGATAGGAAGATCTCGTCGCGTAGAACAACTTTAATACTTGAGATTTTGAAAAAATCTCTTTCTATGAAGATGAAATCAAAGAGAGAAGTTTGGAGGAGAGAGAGAGGCGTGGGAGAGATAAGAGAGCGGCCGGCGGGGGTGAGTTGTGTTACTGTAAAAGGCAGGAGAGAATTATAACTGAGAATATAACTGAGGAAATTATCCCCTGCACCCACACATACATCTATCATGTGCCACACAGTCGAGTTGGGGTTCGGCTCCAGTCCAGTACGTTAATATCCATTTTGGTCCATTGAATGGCTGGGATCAACTCTGTTGCATCCAAAGCTCCACAACTTGCCATGTCATGTTCTCACATTTGCCTCTCAAAAGAAACGGAAAATAGTTAACGGAAAGTTCAGCCAAAATAACTTTGCAAAATCCAAAGCAAACTCCACTCCACGTGTCTCCTCAGATTTTACTTGGCACTTGCCCTCATTAATGCAAAAGTGGGTTCATATTTTTAAGCTGTTGATTTTACTACTACTTTTTTTGTTAATTCCACGCTCCTGCAAGTGTATTTTTGGTATGGGAGTGACGTTAACAAAAAAGAGAGTGACAAAATCATTTCCCTATTTTTAACGCTTGTGCCATTATTCAGCAGATATTTCTTGCAATAAAACTATGAGTACATTATATTTTGATGTACAACAAATATGAACAGAATTGTGTCATACTTATTACTCACTTTTCTCACGCTAATGATCGAGCCACTTAATTTGTGCCTCTATAACTCTCATAATTAAGTATTTGTTCATTATTTGGGACTTTATAGAGCATATATTTAATTATGAGACAATTTAATTATAACTTTTTAAGATAAAATGATCATAAAAATAAGATCTTCGCACCAGTTCAAATGCATTGAAAATTGGAGCACTTAAATTTTTTTAGACTATTCATATATTAAAAATATAGTGAAAAAATTAAGTGCTCCAATTTTCAATCCATTTGAATTGGCGCGAAGATCTTATTTTTCTGATTATTTTATCTTAAAAAATTATAATTAATTTTTATCTCTAGAACTCTTATAATTAAGTATCTACTCATTTATTTGAGACCATGTAAAGCAGATACTTTATTATGAAAGCCCGAGAGATAAAAATTAATTATGACGATTTAGAATAAAATGATCAGTGTTTAGAATAAAATGATCAGAAAAATAAGATTTTCGCACTAGTTCAAACCAATTAAAAATTAAAGCACTTAATTTTTTCATCATGTTTTTAATATAAATCTAAAAAATTAAAATCAATTGCTTAGCTGAACGTCTGGAAAAAAAGTAAAAAGAGTTCTTGAAGTAGACAAACTTTTCTCGTTGACAATTGAAGTTTTATGGTAACAAAAACATTGATTTTTTTATTAAATATTAGTTTAGCTAGCTGGAGTAGTGGGTTTTTTTTTTAATCTAAACTGGGGTGGAGTTTGATTTGGATTTTGCAGAGTTACTTTGGCTGGACTTTCCGTTAACCAATCTCCGTTTCTTTTAAGAGGCAAATGTGAGAACATGACATGGCATGCTGTGGAGCTTTGGATGCAACAGAGTTGATCTCAGCCATTCAATGGACCAAAATGGATATTAACGTACTGGACTGGAGCCGAACCCGTCGAGTTGAGTTTTTTGAACATTACTCTCCTTTCTATTGATTGAAATGGTATGGATTTCATCACAAATTGATGTTATACTTATCAAAAAGTGTATTACATGGCAAGCATGACATCACTTTGTTATGAGATCTACATCATTTTTTTTTCAACTAATAAGAGATAGGGTAATGTTCACCACCTGAGGGTGAACAAAATTACACTCCACACAGTCACGTATTTTACAATTGCACCGAACTTTCAACTTCTTGCACATCAATCCCCAATTCATTATCCACCATAATAATCAATTCTTTTATAAAGGGTCCTCTAATATCCCAACATTAAAAATAAAAAGATTTTTAATACGGATCTCTGCACTTTTTTCCATGCGTACCTTCTTTGGTCTCGCATTTTTTGGTGGTTAAGTCCGTTGCACAACGAATAGTAACGATTGCCTTCTTCTGGTGTTTTTGTGTTCTTCTACAAAGCTTGTCACTCATACTCATTTTACAGGGTTAGCACTTTCATACTTGCTTTTTATACATATGTTAAAATATGTATAAAAGAAAATGTACAATTTCCTTGTCAAATTTTTAGACAAATGCTTTGCGCACAAATGCTATGTACTCTTCTGTTGACGATCACTAAGTAGATTTTCAATATCTTCAATAACCAATTGCTTCACATGTAATTTCTTTTCCCCTTAATTGCATAAGAATTTCCTTTTGTTCGTTCTTAGATACATATATCACTCCACTGCATAATCTCCCCAAACATTATCCAATTACCAAATATGTAGGCGTTGGCCACTTGAAGGCCAAAAAATAACTATTTCATCTGGTCTTATTCGCAAATCTTGCTTGTGTTTTCAATCATATCCAGGCACTTCGCTACTGTAGAGCACATACTACCATATTAGTGCTTCTAAAAGGTTCAACCATTTGCCGCTCTTAAAATAAGTTTTTAAGTGATAATCTCAATAATTTTATTTTAATTAACTAATGTCCTTTTTAGGTATAAGTACCATTCTATCTACCACCAGACATAAACTATAATCTTCTAAACAAGATGTAAGGTCGCAGGCTGCAACCACGATTGTGATGAGAAGCAAAACCCACAACAGCCAACTTTCCATCCCTTTGTGACTAACTGCACCATTAACCTAGTGCATTGGAGATGGCCTAATGCAAGTTGATTAATGGTCCGAAGACCATTCAAATACTCCTCCCTTTAATAAAATGCACTAGTCGGCTGACAACCCACTGCCTAGTGCCTAGCTCGCCTAGGTGCCGCCTAGCAATTTTGATTTTTTTTTAAGGCAATCAGGAGAAAATGAAACATCAAAATGCCAAATCGTTTTAGTCAATCACTAAACTATGGACTGAAATTAAAAAGAAAAAAGAAAAAGAAGAGCCGAGACCAGTCCAGACCCAATGCCACATTAATCTATCAACATACACGAAATTCAGTCCAGACCCAATATCCAAACTTAAACAAGATGATCACAAACACGAAATCCACCCATTAGCAGCTTAGGTCGAAAGCCGTATGAAACATTATTACATTACTTCACCAACTTCGAATTCCATACATCAAATACCTAAAGACACATCAACATACATACATTGATACACATACACACATGCACATATATATATATATATATATAGAGAGAGAGAGAGAGAGAGAGAGAGAGAGAGAGAGAGAGACGACGTGATCGGCTCCTTGTTGTCGTTGTCGATGTCTGAGCTTGCCACTTGCAACTGGGTTGGCATTATATGCTTTGTTTGGAACTTTAAAGATAATAATGGGAGAAAAGAAGAGAAAGGAAAATAGAAGAAAAATGAAAAACAAATTGTACTATGAATAATTCTCAAAAAATGTATTTTCTTTCTTCTCTCCAAACTAAATAATGGTAAAAAAAGTTTATTCTTTTATCTTCCTTCCTACATCTTCCAAACAAAGTATTGCGACTGGAAATCATATCTATTTAGAAAGGAAAATAGGAGAAAAATGAAAAAAAAAATGTACTATGAACAATTGTAGAATTTTTTATTTTCTTTCAATTCCAAACCAAACAATGGTAGAAAAAAATTTCTTCTTTTCTCTTCCTTTCTACATCTTCCAAACAAAGTAATATGACTAGAAATTGTATATACTTTAATAAAATTACACCAAAGGCCCTTTTATTTTGTTTTACCACAACACCAAGGTCCTTAGCCGTCTGTCTCTGCTTAGTCTCCCTAAGCGCCTAATAAACCGCCTATGGGTATAACGTGCCGACAGCCCGTCACCTATAGCCTAGGTCGCCATTTTATGTATCTTGCATTTTAATCTGATCACTACTGTTATTTAGAAGTTGCTTCTCTAACCAAGATTGAATTAAGAACTCAATTTTGACTATCGATTCTTTCTAGTCAATAAATAAAAAAGGAGTGTGATAATTATTTATTTCTTTTTACTACTAGCTTTTATTCTTACACATAAGTCCCATCAAATGCAAAAATAAATGTCAGTAATTAAGAGGGGGTTATTCCCAATTAGTCGTAGTAATTAAGAGGGGGTTATTCCCAATTAGTCGTACCAGAGTGGATTGTGTCCCATTAGGTCTCAATTACTTTTCCACTAGGTCATATCCCTATGCTCACTACTCTTTCCCTCACTTTCTTTCACCTCTCTCTTCCCCTCACACACATGCACGCGTAGTGTCCCCTCCTCCCCCCCCCCCCCCCCCCCCCCCCTCCCTCTCTAACCTCTAAGAGCATTCACAGTGGACTAATCAAAATTTGCCACATCACCTTTTGATTATCCATTTAAGGGGGCTAAGGTTAGCAATGTAGATGTCCACAATGACATAATCGAATATTGAATAATCAAAACTTGCCACATCACATTTTCAACCTATACAAATTTTAAAATTGTTGCCATATAAAACATTTTTTTTTAAAAAGTTTTCAAACTAATAAAAACATGTTATTAGACATAGAAAATAATTTTTTGAAAACTTTTATTTTGAAAAACACTTTTCCAAAATTTTTTTTTGAAAAAAAGATGGTTTTTTTAAAAAAATAACAGTTTTTGTAAAAAAAAAATACTTCTTTTAAAAATATTTTTCTTAGAAACATTGTTGAGAGAGAGAGAAAATGTTTTGGTTATTGGAAAAATGTTGCTAATTTTAATTATCCAAGAGCCAAAATTTGATGAGTTACTAATAGATTGTTAAGTTTGGTTATGCCACTGTAAGCACTTTTTCGAGGGCACATTGCTAACTTTAACAATTTTATGATTTTGGTTATTCCACTGTGGATGCTTTAACTCTCTCCTCTCTCTCCTGTATTTTTCACCATTTCTCCTATCTCTTTCATTACTTTCTCTTCTCTCTCTTCTTTTTACTTTCAAAGCTTTAGAAATATTATAATGTTTAACTATTTATTTGTACATATCCATTTTTTTATAAAATTTATATTTTTAAAATTAATAATTAGCAGTATCTAAATTCACAATTAATAATGTAAAATTAATAATTAGCAGTGTTAATTTCTATCTAAATTCAAAATCAATAGTGTAAATTCATAATATTTATTTTGTTCCAAATAAAAAAATTATAGGGTTTATATTGAGAAAAATTAAAAAATGGAAGTCTGCATCTAAGTAAATTTTTTTAAAACATAATTTTACATTAAATATTGAATTTGTTTTATAGATTTCGATGACTAGGTTTCGGAGAAAAAAAATAATTTAGAATCACGGATACCCCAACTTACATAGAGACTTATTATTCATGAGTTTGGGCTCCAAATAGCCCAATCCAGGATCACATCCTCCACGGCCTTTACGCTTCATTTCTTCTTCTCCGCTCTGTCGACCAGAAAGGCTTTAGGGTTTATCAGCTTACTCTCTCTCTCTCTCTCTCTCTCTCTCTCTCTCTCGTGTGCACGATCACCATGACGAAGATGAGGAAGCTCAACCGTCCAACTGGGCATCGGCTTTCGATGCTCAGGTTCGCAATCCTTCTTTACGAATTCCATTTCTTGCTCTGCATTATAACGTTTAAACCTCAATACGTATGCGTTTTGTTGATGTTGATTTGTTACTGCAGAACAATGGTTTCGCAATTGGTGAAGCACGAGAGGATCGAAACTACTGTGGCTAAGGTTGCACGACTTCCAATCTTTTGGTTTCTCTTCCAATTTTTGGCAATTTGGCTATCGTTTTAGCTGATTCTAGTAATTGTAAGATTTTTGAACTTATCATATATAGGATGAGTTTACGCTATTGTCTAAACGGCATTTCCCCCCGAAATTACCCACTATTCAAGACAACTCATTTCCCTTAACTTTGTTGTCTAAATGGTATTTTTGGTATTTTTAGAGGAAACAAGTTGTATTTTGGCGAATAATTTGAAGACAAAAAAATAGCATGAACGCACCTATATTTTGACTAGGTTGTAATCAAAACATTTGTCACCCCTTCTGATCCCTGTAAATTTGGTCCCTTTTTTTGTGTTTATTTTTCTTGGAGGGTTATGAGTAATTTGGCTGTATGGCTAGCTTCCTTTTTCTGATAGGTTTTGCTCATTTTGTTCCCATGCTCAATCTATGGATATTTCTTTATGGAAGCCAGATTTACATGTCGTATTTGCTTTACCTACTTCTCAATTGAATGGTTTGAGATATTAATTTATTGAAACTTTGCAAATGAAGGTATACTCGGTGCATATTGATTTTTTGGACCTTGCTAGTTTGTTGTGAAATTTTGATATTAATTTGTACTTGCATTCCTTAATCCATTTTAGGCAAAAGAAGTCCGTCGGCTTGCTGATAACATGGTAAACCTTGGAAAAGAGGTATGTTGTATGTCATGATCTTATATATGTCTGACCTGTAGACCCAAGTTTATTTTGCACATATATATAGGAGGGCGGAACTAGAACTAATGTGTTTATGTTATAGCAATGCGTTCAAATTCAGTGCTTATATCTCTTGGGAAAGTAATTTCTGAATCTCTTAGCATGTTTCACATTTATATGTAGTTATCATACAGTTAGTGCACGAAGGTTCTTCCACTTTTGCTTCTTTACTTTGAAGACGATAGATATGACTGTCTGCCACCAGTATAGTTATCAGTGGTGCACTCGCGCCACACGCAACTGAGGCTGTTCCTCAAAACCCTTGAGATGAGGCGATTGCAGTGAAGCACAGCCAAGACGCTAGGTGTGGAGAGGCGTTCACCTCTTTCTATTGTGTCTGATTTGTTAATGATGGGAATGGGATAATGGACTCCATTGTCGGAGCACCCTGTTTCTAGAGAGCATCAACTCTAATCACAAATTGAAGATGCATACCTCAGATCTTATTTAGGATTCGATGCCTCTTGTCTTGTTGAATATTTTTCCCTCTGAGCAGAGCAAATTGTCAAATAGTGATTTTCCATTATATCCTCCAATCTTTGGACTTGGACCCATTCTCAATTTTAATATGGACCAATTCTCAAATTGTATCTTGGCAGTGTTCATCTAGTTTCTTTTCTATGATTTCTTTTTTCTTCTTTTGGATAGAACGATTGGTGATTGGCGCTAATATTTAATCACAACCACGTGAACGTGGCCCTTCTTTTGTCATGATACATTGTGGAGAAGTTTCACTCTAGATTCTTCATTTTGCTCCTCTCAAAGAAGCAGCAAAAAAGATCGTATCCTGTTGGTGGTACCTGCAACAAGCGAAAGTATGAAATTTTTTTTGTTAAGCCTCTTGAGTTTTGGATACCCTATTCCTTGTAAGCTTTTTCCCTCCTGTAGTCTTTTCTAGGCAGTGGCAAACCGGGAAATTTTAATTGATGGTGCGGATATTGAGTACTAAATGAGTACTGTCGGTTGCTAGAGGAGAGGAAAGGCATCCAGCGTGTTCTGGTCGGCATTATCTGGATCCCGAGTTTGGGGTGGTGGTGACGTTGTCAATTCTTGCTTTGATAGAGGAAAATAAGCAGAAATGGCACATTAGCTATGGCTAAAGTTCTTGGTTTAGATATACCCTTGTGCCAATTAACTATTCGAGCACCACTTTTGGAGCTTCGTGCTAGGTTATAGCAATCTCAACCCAAATAAGAGTAAGTTGGAGAAGCTCTAAGTGTTTATAGTGTGACAACTTAATTTTCTAATGTGGTTATTTACTGTCTGCCTTTGTTATCTATTGAACCCGTTGATAATTCCTGTACTTAATTTCGTTAATTGTTAGATTGTATGATTATTACAGTACTTTTAATGGTTATGAGACTTCAAAGAGAAACATACTGGAAACAATACGACCGTAAACCTGGGAGTGTTGTCAGTTCAAAGCTACAGGTTTTCAAAAAAACTATGATAGAAGAAAACAGACCCATGTTCAAAGAAGCCCAACATAGTTCAAACATGGTAGTTACTGTTTTGAACTTTATTCTTTTGAAAGCAAGTTGAAACAAAACAAGACACCCATTCATGAGTCAACTAGTACTGTGAAACCTATTTTTGTAAGCCAGTACTATTATGTTCTCCTCAATTCATTACAGGGCACTCTTTGTGCTGCAAGGCGTGCTGGTGCCTTTGTGCGAGGAGATGATGTCCTCCACAAGCTATTTACAGAACTGGCTTACCGATACAGGTGAATCTAATGCATCTCATCACTTACAGTTACAGATCGATATTTAGTTCCATATGCTGGAGCAGATACTCAAGGGACTGTAGATTATTTTGATCCTGATCCAGATTATTCTGTGACAAATCGAGACCCAGAAGCAGGAGTTGATTGTTTGGTGTTTCAGTTTTTATCGGCTTGGCTGTAACATTTGGTTGACATTTGGTTGTTACAGAGAGAGAGCAGGTGGATTCACAAGACTACTTCGAACACGAATACGAGTTGGTGATGCAGCACCCATGGCATATATTGAGTAAGATTCTTGTTTTATGTTTTTGCAGTCATTCAATTGAGAGGTTTTGTCTGCCTTGTTTCATACGTTGAGTTATATATTTGGGTAGTTTATGAATTTCCTTATTTGTGGGATGCACAAAGTCTCAAGGGAAAGTGATATGGGAAATTTTTTTTTTTTACAAGTGCTGAGTACTTTGCAGTTGTTTGGATCAATCTTTACTAGCAATACTAGCAAATTTTCTTGTATGGGATGGTTGTCATGAAAAACTTAAAGGGAACCCAAAGATAAGGCCATTCTCCTTGGAAGATCTAATGGGGAATGGGCGGTCAAATGCATCTTCTGTAATCCCCAAACTATGTTTAATCATCTGCATCTTTGGTGTCATATTGGAATTGTAGTGCCAAATCCAACCCAACAACCCTTCCTATGGTGTTTATTGGACTTGTTAATGGATGTGGCAGTTGCGATAGGAATTATAGTCCCTTGGCCAGAACCTATTATGCGGGACGATTTTATGTAGGGAAGATGATACGGACCAACTCATGATAAGAAATGATTATTTCATGTATCTTCTATTCCTAGCTGTTATATTGGTCCATTTCTATAAAGGTTATGTTCCATTGTTGTCTATTTGATATTTGAACTGTCGTGGTCCTCGTGGATCTGTCCTGCTTCAAGAATTTTGGCCAGTGCTTTGCTCAAGTTTCGTGCAAGTATTGAAGCTGGATTCTGTTCAAGTCTTTAGATTAGGATTTTGTTGGTTAATTCGTGAAACGCCCTTGTTTTGCACTACGAGTTGTCTACTAAGCATTTGACAATTTCTGAACCAGTACTCTGTTGTTGCCCACCCATTGATCTTTCATGGGGATAGCAGACAAAGTGAAAGATTTTGCTGCATCAACAATCCTCGTTTCTCTCATATTTGGTCCATATGTTAATCCATTTGCTTTGATGTTTGTTGAGTCTTTTCTTGTGATTGAACTATGCCTTCCATAACAGATTTATAGATAGAGAGAATGAGCTGAGGCAGTCAAAGCCACCGGTCCCCCAACCACCGCAGAGAGCCCCTTTGGATCCCTGGACGAAATCCAGGCTTAGCAGGCAGTTTGCACCCCCTAAAGAAGACAAAAGTTCTGAATCAGATGCTTGAAGTATGTTGTTAAAATTTTCATCTAAAGATTTTGTTTCCATTGTTTGTTGGTGTGTAATATATTGAAGTTCCTCAAAGTTTACAAAATATGCAGCACCGGGCAAAATAAGGTCGATGTTATGAGTTCAGTGCACTGTACTCAGAATTTTCAAACGCCAGGTTTAGCATTTTATGGACTTTCTTCTGAACTTCCAAACTGAAATTGCTCGGTATGTCTCACGACTTGGGGGGGATTCGTAAAAGGGAAAGAAATGGGTAAAGCTACGAACAACTTTAGACCTCTGCAATTCTGTTTTTCATGTACATTTTAGTAGCTGTATGTTCTAATTTCCAATCAAACTGTCATTGTGTAAGTTTCTCGAGTTTAGTTCAGTGTTTCTACTTCAAACTGGGAAGATTGGGGCTAATAGAGCCAGTTTGGTTTTGATCTTGATATGAGAAATTACTACCACGCTCCTCCATGTGCTCGAATCCCCAATCTCCACCTTGAAACCAAGGGTGCAGACCACTTGAACGAACCTCAAGGAATAAGAAGTTTCACTAATTTTCCTGCCATGCATCGTGTGATCCCAAAACTCAAAAAAAAAGAAAAAAAAGAGAGAACTTTTTCCCTAAAGATGCTCCCTCCGTCACCTATAAAAGTTTCGTATTCTATTTTGGGCTGCGTGTTAATAAGTGTTCATTTTGAAAAGTTAATGGATAAAAATTTGTACAATTATCATTTTTTTCTTTTTGAAAAGTTAAAGGCTAAAAGTGGAGAATAATTTTGAAAATTGGAGGTAAAAGTTGATATAAAAGATGTTATGATTGTCTTCTTAATAAGTTAAAATTACAAAGCTGGATACGTAAAAAGGGACGGAGAGAGTAGTGCTCACAAGTTCCATGCTTGCAATAAGAGTCCATGACATGATTCATTGATTTTACTTGAAGGGATAGACAACATTGGACAGGATAACTTACCCAAAAAAAAAAACATTTACCAAAAAAACATTGGACGGACACTTGTCGTTGCGCATAACATCAGTCAAATATCACTTACTGTACAATGTCTTCCGAATTGCTAATCAGTTCTAGTCTTCTAGATGTGTGCGTGTGTTTAATTTTGTTTTCATATGTATAGTTTCAAAATGTTTAACTACTTTACCTACCCAAAAGAAAGTGGGGTGCTTAACTTTTCCGCAAATCAAGGATGAGTTAACTGAGTAACTACCATGACAACTGGATATCGACAAGTAGCATGCGCGGCTCCGGCACCTGATCGTCTGATCAATTTATTGCTGGACTAGAATCCTTCATTTGATTTCGACGTGTTATGTGTCTTCCTATGTGTGATAGGTCTTTGTTACGATTGTATTAGTTGTACACGGTAGTTGTAATCATCGTATTCATCAAATGAATTTCTTGCTCTTTCACTAAAAAAAAAAAATAAAGAAGGATGAGTCAAGTATTCTGATGTCATTGTTGTAAAGCAGCCGTGCTAGCCTTACTGCATGGTACCGCGTGGTAAAACCATATGGTAAGGCTAGACTTTTTGGTAGTAAAGTATGGTCTCAAAAGTCACAAATAGAAGCTTTTAAGAGGTCCAAAAGGCTGGATGGTTCGCCATTGACATGGAAAATCCAAGTTTGTTATCTCATGGCATGGCAATATTTTGGGAAAATGACGGCCCATAACATGTTTTGATAATTAATACTCGCAAAGAAATGCTAAAAACATTTGTTAATGCTGAAAAATGTATTAGCAGGTATTAATTATCAAAACACGTCATTGACCATCATTTTTCCCAATATTTTATATGCGTTTTTCTATTGAGTCTTGAGACAGCCAACAAAAGAGAATCGAACAGGCCTGCAGGCCTTTGTGGGTTGCTTTGCTTCAAAAACAAAAGACATAACGAGCTCACGTTTCCATCTTCTGTATCGCTTTCTTTTCTCATACTAGTATTCTTTTGGAAGAGTACGTACTTGACGTGGTACTCCTTATAAATCACGTAGCGATTTTTGTTGTTATGACATTATCGCACAATTAACGGAGTCAAATCACATCTACCGCAGGTTTGGTGGAAAGATACTTTTATGTGATTTTTTTTTTTATCTTCAAAAACGCCTCATGGGCACTTTTACGCGATTCTGCTGCTGAAATTACAAGGGAACAGAGGTATAGATTGATTTTGGTATAAATGACTTGGGTCCACATTTAATTGGGTTGTTGAGAGACAATAAATCACTCACGAAAGGTGTGCTGCAATAACTCATTAACTGAAATATCACGTGTCAACGATGCCTCATGATAGTACTCTAAAGTACGCATTAATTCATGTAATTGGAAAAAGGTTTTCTAGCCTTGTATCCTATCCAAAGTAAATATTGTAAGAACATAGTACATGTTTTTTTTTTTTTTTAACAAACAAGATAATCGTGTTTATATTGTTAAAAAAATAAAGTACAAAGGACAGGAACTCCATCGATCTGAAAATACAAAAAAACAACAAAAAACCAAAAAAACAACAAACCAACAAATACAACGGCAGTGTCAAACCCAGAAGTAGGGTGGAGAGCCCATAGAATCCAGAGTGATAAGCGTATTCCCGCCTCATAGGCCAGATGAGGACAAACAAAATTCATGTTATGACACATTGGAATTGAATATATAATTGGGAGATATGTAGCGATAGGTGCAAGGCTTCCCTCGTATATAAATGTCCCTAGCTCCTATATACATATATCCAATATATATATATATATATCACTCGGGATCCAATGAGGGATCCTGCAGGGCTTACCGTGCGAGACTCCCCTTTCCCGATCGAATTGCGACTATCCGAGCCGCTCAAAGTGTGCAGAACGTGATTTTAAGGGTACTCGCGAGAAATCGGCAAAAAAAATGATCGGGAAGGGCTTGATTCGAACAGTTTTTTACTGAACCGTTCAATAAAAAACTGTTCGGATGAAGCTTTTTCCGATCATTTTTTTTGCTGATTTCTCGCGGGTACACTTAAAATCACGTTCTGATCACTTTGAGCGGCTCGGATCGTTGTAATTCGATCAGGAAAGGGGAGTCCCGCACGGTAAGGCCGTGCGGGATCCCTTAGGAGATCCGGACTGATATATATATATATATATATATATATATATATATATATATATATATATATATATAGACACACACACACACACACACAGAGTCCGTCTTCCGTAAGGACCACCTCATTTTAATAAAATGCAGACCTTTTTTTCCCGATTGAATTTCGATGATCCGCTCAATGTGTTCAGAACGTGATTTTAAGCGTACCCGCGAGAAATCAGCAAAAAAAATGACCGGGAAGGGCTTCATCCGAGCAGTTTTTGTTTGTTTTTTATCGAACGGTTCAAACAAAAACTGCTCGGATGAAGCCCTTCCCGGTCATTTTTTTTGCTGATTTCTCGCCAGTCCCCTTAAAATCACGTTCTGAACACATTGAGCGGCTCGGATCATTGAAATTCGATCGGAAAATGGGGAGAAATGAGGAGGTCCTTATATATATAGTCATTTTTAAATGAGGAGGTCTTTATTTTAGTTAAAATAAGGACCTCTCAATTTCTCCCATTTTCCGATCGAATTTCAATGATCCGAGCCGCTCAATGTGTTTAGAACGTGATTTTAAGAGGATTCGCGAGAAATCGGCAAAAAAAATGACCGGGAAGGGCTTCATCCGTGCAGTTTTTGTTTGAACCGTTTGATAAAAATATGACAAAAACTGCTCAGATGAAGCCCTTCCCAATTTTTTTTTGTGCTGATTTCTCATGAGTACTCTTAAAATCATGTTCTGAATACATTGAGCGGCTCGGATCATCAAAATTCGATCGGAAAATTGAGGTCCTTATTTTATTAAAATGAGGTGGTCCTTAGGAGAAGGTAGGAGAAGGGAACTATATATATATATACATATAGACACACACACACGGGGCAGTTCAAGAGACACCCAAAAAAATACTTCAAATCTCAATCTCATAATTTTCGATCAAATTTTTATGATTTGAACAGTTCAATTGTACAGAATGTGATTTTAAGGATGTCCGCAAGAAATTAGCAAAAAAAGAGAGACCTGGAAGTGCTTATTTTGAGCGGTTCGAATCATCAAAATTTGATCGGGAACTACGAGGTGTTTTTTCAGGTGTCTAATTAGTTGTCCCCGGAACCGTCCCTATAGATGTGTGTGTGTAATTATCATACGAAAAAAAGATACCATTAGGTGGAGCTTATGCAATTATTTGTGAGCTCTACTTTGGGTTTGATATTAGAGAAATAGAAGTAGGTGCCCTAACATGGCGTTACGTTTTGTACTGTGATCCTAAGGCCTTTTTAATTTTCGTTACAAAATAAAAAACTAATCAGACTTTGTCAATGAATCCAACTTATTAGAGGTCCGCTATAAACCACTCCAAACCTGTCGTTTCCTCATATGCAGTGGGACCTACAAATACAAAGGACCTACCCTATATAAGAGGGCGTTGTGCACATATAACAGTTGTGTCCAAATGTTTTTTTGACTCTAACAAATTTGTGCCCTAAGGATATCTCCAATAACATAACCAAAATTAGATAATTAAAATTTGTCATATTATCTTTTGATTATCCATTTAAGGAGTTGTTAATATTAATAATATGAAGTTCCACAATAGTCCATAGTCAAAAACTCATTTTTCAATTTTCAGTAGAGAAGGAGAGAAAGAGAGTTAGGAATATTTTAGACCAACCTTGCTAACTTTAAAAATCTATTAATTTTCATTCTGTCATTGAAGACACTCTAAAGCGATACTTCTAATTTCTAAATGGTATCTTTCTATTTTGCTACACCCACAAAAAAATGTTAAGACTACGTGAAAGAACCGAAACAATAATTAAATAAGCCACTGCATGCATGTCTAAAACTAAAACATTGAATAAATGAAAGAAAAATATTTTATTGCCATTTAAACACACATGAGAACAAAGGATAACTCAAATGGTAAGGTGCTCTCTTTATCAGGACAAGGTTTTGGGTTTGAGGCTCACCGTAGGGTCCTATTCCCCTACCCCTTAGAAAGTTAGACTAGGCTAGAGTAAGATAGGTTTCTTGCTCGTAGAGAGAGAGAGAGAGAGAGAGAGAGAGATTGAGTTCATTTAACTTTTTGCAGAGAGAGAGAGAGAGAGAGAGAGAGAGAGAGAGAGAGATTGAGTTCATTTAACTTTTTGCTTGGTTATTGAGTACGCATTACTTAAAATGGCATGATTATATGTTCGACCACTTTGACTGCATGCGCAAGGAGAGCAATAGAATAAAAAGAGGGCAAAAGGCTATAGGATAATCTACACTTATTTCGTCCTAAATATTCACCAGTTTCAATTTCGTCTCTGAACTTCCAATTGGATCAAATTAGTCCTAGTATTAATGGTTTTACCTCAATGCCCTCTCCTTCTTTATTTCGGTTGTAAGCCACGTCTAAAAATCCATTTCTGCTTCCGTCAAACATGTCAAACAATATAATTTCTTTCTATATGTCCCCTCTCCCTCTTTATTTATGCCATAAATAACGTCAAATCCAGTTCAGCTTCAATAATAATTTTTCAGGAGCAATGATTTAAAGTCGAGATAGCAAATTAAAAAAAACTCAACTGATGATAATGAAATTCTTATTTGATACCCCCAAAACATACGCATGTTTCTATGGTTAGTCATCCATAATACCATATGTGTTTTAACTTTAATTATTCATTAGGATAGAACACATACATTATATAAAGCAATCTATCAAAATGGAACTCGGCCTTCTTTTAAATTCAGTAAATCAACTAAGATTGATTCTAAACCAAATATTAAAGTAGTTTTCCTTTCATTGTAAAATGCCATATTGGTGAAGCGTCTGAGAGCAAATCATATTCCATTTTGGTTCCAAAAGAGCCTAGTTTTGATAACTTCATCACTCAAAATGATCGCTCTAGGTGAGTGTGGTGTCGTTGAACTCGAAGACGGAAGGCTGATGTATGTGGGTATCAATGAGAGGATTGTAACAAAAAAGTTTCGGTGGGGAGGCAAATTCCAAAACCTCTTGATAGCTCCGCATTTGCGCGCGATATGTGGTTTGCATTGAGTTGATATCCTCAATATTTGGACTTGTATGATCCAATTAAAATGCCAGGGATGAAATTGAAACTTGTGAATTATAGCCAAGATATGGGGCGACATATATTGATAAAACGTAGCAAAATATTAAAAGAGAAAGATATATAGATGAGATGTTTTTATCAAATGTCATTTTGTTTGACCCCAAGATCTTAAACCTAGCTACCTAGAACGAATAATAAGTGTTCTTTCCCTGTTTAGTTAGTAAGACGTTTTCATCAAATGTCATTTTGTTAAACCGGAAGTTCTAAAACTAAGCAGAAGGAATAAGTGTTTTTCCCTATTTAGTAGTAAGTGAGATGAGACTTTCAACCTGCATCCCGCCATGCATCAGTTGTTTTCATTAACCTAATTTATCAATCTACCAACTACGAGCTAGTAGTACTAGTACTATCTGTTTTTTAATCGAAATATGAAAACAAGCCTGGATATATAATTAAATTAGTATGTACATGTTAATGAAGGAAATAACTTCGATCATGTATGAGTTAATAAATGTCCATTTAACTTTTAAGGTTGCTTTTCTAGAGAAGCTAATCATAATACTCCATCCGTCCCCATTCTGTTGTCCCCGTTCTACCCCAACCGGATAAAAAATTAATTATAACTTTTAATTGGTAATACTATTTATATTCAATATGGATCTTGTTTGATAGATCTCAATAAGCTCTTTTAAACAATATTTTCAAAATCACGTAAAAAAATTATAAATTGCAAGATATAATCAATTGAAAAATGGCTCGGATTCCCAAAAAGGACTAAAGAATGGGGACGAAGGGAGTAGGTGCTAGGGGTACATCACCTAAAAAGCAAAAACTACACGTCAACCACACCCCTCTTATATACAAGTGGATCCCATTGAAACATACATGTAGGTTCCATTGAAATAGGACCTACCTGTATGTTAGAGGGTGTGGTGGAGGTGATGTGCCTTTAGCATTTATGAATTCTTAACTAATGGGGTATCAACTATTTTCTTCACAAGAGTCACATATTAGCAGAGACGGAGCTAGAATTTTTGTGTAGGGGTGATGAATATGCACAATATTTTTGAACAGTGCTAATTAGGTATCCAAACGCCCAAAATCTAATTAAGCAGATTAGCCGTGGGAGATCGTACTTGGTTGGTGCGTCCTGATCATGACTTTTTTTTTATCATAGTTGCAAATTCGCAATCCATGCATCAACAATTCCCTTTTCATAGCCTTTTGAACTGAAGTCGTAGCTAGCTGCATAAAGAACACCCAGATAAGTAAAAAGTATACAGCTTCTTATTATGAGGGCGCCCTCAAATAAGTAAAAATGAGGACGTCGATCTCAGCTGTTGAATTGTATTTTAAATATTGGTTTGGATTCGCGAATAATCTGTTCGTGCGAACAAATATCTGTTCTCGCGAACAGATCGTTTACGAATCCAGACCATTCAAAACACAATCCAACGGCTGTTAATAGAAGTCCGCATTTTCTCTAAGTGCGGGCGCCCTCATAAGAAGCTGAGTGAGTAAAAGGATAGTGAGAGCTACAAATAAATTTGGAAAGAGATCCTCTCTGGTCCAAGAATATGATCAGATTGAGTACTTTCCGGGATTGTTTTTTATGAATTTCAATTATTCATATTTTAAAACTCGTTAAGACCACACCATGTACATTGGTCGGATACCAGTTGAAAAAAAGTTATTTCACTATTGTAATGGAACACATTGAACTCTTTTATCTCAAGATAAATATTTCGATTAACGTGAATGATTTAGATCATCAAAGTGGGTCAAGGAAGAATCCAAGTTAAGGAAACTAGACCATCCAGTCTATTTTCATGGGCCAATTACCGAGGATCCCTTTCCACCGAAAAGAATGTTTTGGCCACAAACATTCATGCATAGATCTGAACACAAATGTGTCTAAAATCATCCAATGTACATGGGTTCCACACTGTAAACATAGGGCACACACAGATCGGATAGTTTCAAACACGGATGCGTTTGGTGTTCAGATTTATGCATGTACATATGTGTTCGTAGTATTTTTGTTTCAATAAAATTCATGGTTCCAAATTTGCTTTCTATTATTGGCAAGTCCAGGATTTAGAGGCTCTAGCATGAAGACTTGGGAAGCAAAACCCTCTGGTTGATCTGTTAATTTGGGGAAATGACAGGACAGTGGGGCTTGGGGCAAATTATTACCAGGTGATGGACTACCTTTTTGGAAATCATAAGTCATGAGAAAAACAATATTAATTCCCAATACATGGAATTCATAATTTATCAAGACAAAAATATCCCTGATTGATATTGAAAAAATACTTTCCAAGACTCCATTGATTATTGTTTCACGTATAAAAGAGCAAGTCATTAATTATAACGGACTACATTGGGTATTAGTAAAGACCACATGAACACTACTCTATTGGCACCAAAAAATTAAGTGCTCCGAATTTCAATCCGTTTGAATGGGTGAGAAGATTTTATTTTCTAATCATTTAATTCTAAAGGGTCATAATTAAATTTTGACTATAGGACTCTCGTTGGTTAGTCCTAAAAGATATTTGATTTTACGACTTTCTTAAGGTTAATCAACGAGAGCCCTATAGTCAAAATTTAATTATGACCCTTTAGAATTAAATGATTAGAAAAATAAAATCTTCTCACCCATTCAAACGGATTGAAATTCGGAGCACTTAATTTTTTAATCATATTTTTTAATATATAAACTGCAGGTTGAAAAATTAAGTATTCCAAATTTCAATCCGTTTGAATGGGTGAGAAGATTTTATTTTTCTAATTATTTAATTCTAAAGGGTCATAATTAAATTTTGACTTTAGGGCTCTCGTTGGTTAGTCCTAAGAGATATTTGATTCTACAACTTTCTTAGGGCTAATCAATGAGAGCCCTATAGTCAAAATTTAATTATGACCTTTTAGAATTAAATAATCAAAAAAATAAAATATTCTCACTCATTCAAACGGATTGAAATTTGGAACACTTAATTAATTTTAGAGAGAAGGCTGTGTGCAATGGAAGAGAAGAACGTGTGTCGATGTTCCAAGTTTAAATTTTAATCCGTTTGGGCAAACGAATAATTTCTCTCTCTCTCGAGAGGAAGATGCAGCAGCAGCTGGCGTCGTACGGAGGGAGAGAAGAAGAGGCTTAGGATTTTGGGTATATTAGTCTTTTTACATGACCCTTTCCATGTATAATGAAATATTTTTTTCCGTTTCATATTTTTAGAATTCTGTGAAAACTTGTCCATTGGTTGAGACTTAATTGCCCCATGGGCCACTGATCGGTGATTTCCCCTTAATTTTTTGATTTCTGTTGTTATCAATAAAACTATTACCATTTTGGCAAAAAAAAAAAAATACTATATGCGTGCTAATTAATTCCGTAATAAAAAAGACAGACAAAAAAAATAAAAGAGAGGAAAAAATCATTGTGTGTAAGAAATACGATTTCCCTGTCCTTATTCTGTCCCTTCTTTGTAGTAAAATTGGTGACTCACAACTTTAAAGCTTCCTTATGGCTCAAGTGTCTTGGAGAGAGTGAAGACAGACTTTTGATTTGATCAAATACTTCGAGTGAATGATGAAATGAAGTGGAAACACAGAAAAGAGGAAAGGATCAAAGGATCGAAGTTGGTGAGCAGTGAAATTAAATAGAGAAAATCTTTTTAACAGCGGAGCCGTGAATAGTTGTTTATGGAACCAATCGCGACCGTCCAACAGTATTTTGAACGATTCGGATGTTAATGAAACTTTTCTGAGGAAGGATTAAATTTTTCCCCGGATTTTTTTTTTAAAAATCCAAACCGTCTGGAACACTATTGAACGATCGAGATTGATTGCTGCCGTAAAAAACAAATTTCTCTCAATTAAATAATGTAGTTGAGAAAGTCTTTCGTGGGTAGTTCAACTAAAACACAACCGAAAAGGCTGTAGGTGAATCAAAGTATAAAACAGTAGTATAATACTAATGACAAGAGGAAAATTGAAATATTAGACGTTACCATCTCTCTATATTGGCGCTCTCTCTCCATCCCCGGCCCCCACTCTCTCTCTCTCTCTCAACCTGCTCTCTTCTCCATCTCAATCACCAACTTTGAAGTGGCAACATCTATAATTTGTGCAACATTGATATTGTGTAATGCTGTAGGTTTGTACCCTCTCCCTTCATATTCTCTTCATCTGGGTACGATCAATAAACCATTTTGGCATCTGGGTTTCCACTGAATTCTGCTTTTGGTTTGCTAAATTTTGTATTTTGGTATTTTCTTTCCCCTGTTGTTATATAGTCTGCATTTGTTGCTTCATCTATGAAAATGAAACTTTCAAGAAATTGTTTTGAAAACAGAGGAAGGGAGTAGTGCTTAATTAGTCTGTTTCGATCGTGTACTTGATTTGGTGTTTGTTGATCAGTTATATGTTTCCACCACCCATTGATAGCAGTTCAAGTTGAGTGAAGCCATTGATATTTCTTCTCCCAGTTCTATGGAGCCTCGACAACGTTCAATGTGAGTTCCTTCTTCTCTGTTTTGTTTTCTCTAAGAGTTCAGACCCCAACGAAAAAGGATCCAGGGATGCTGCAGACCTGTATATTCAGACCGTTCATTTCAGCAATCAATAGTTCGGATTGAGGGAAGAGTTAATTTTTCCCTAAAAGAGTTTGTTTTTAATCTGGACCGTTCAAAACACTTTTGAATAGCTGTGGCGGTGTACTACAAAGCTCTACAAGGAGCTGCTTTGCAGCATCACCGGATCCAAAAAGAAACTCCTACAATTGGTTTTTGCATATAGGAAATCTCCTCATTCAATTCCAGTGCTTAAATTTTTTCCCTTAATAAGATTCCAGATTTATTTTGCACATTGAAGCCTTGCATATATGGTAACAGTTGGTAATTCCCTGTTTTTTTTTTTTTGGTTGTGCTTAGAATGATCTAGTTTATCCGTTAAAAGGAGATCACTTTCTTTTAGTGATCATGACCCTTGATTACACCTTTTAATGGCTACTCCATTTCTTTTGTCATTTCTTGATCATGCCCATTTGGGTTATTTTTAACCCAAGAAATCGTCCTAAGTTGATTTTCAAAGGGTTTGGCCCGGTGGTAGTCACTTGATAATCAGGCCTTCAAGAAGTCTTTGGTTTGGGGTTCAGCTCGCGAGGGTTATATCAAATTTTGTGATGAAGCAATCCATATGATATTTCCTCTAGTGCTAGTAGAGGGTAGAATTGGTCCTCCAAATTAGTCGGTCTAGTGGGCCAGCCCAGTAATAAAAAAATCATTCTAACTTGACAGACATTTCTTCCACTAAGAGAAAATTTTCAGTGCTGGGTGAGTACCACATGGTGTCCACTCGACACATCCGAGCCGTCCGATGCGAATTTGAACGGCTCGGATTTGGAGAAAGAAAAAGGAGGGGTGAGAGGAGAGAAAGGTTTCAATCTGAGCTGTCCAAAAGTTCATTGTACAGCTTGAGAGTACTAAGCGGACACGTACTGAGCGGACACCACGTGAGATATAGCCTCTTGGCTCTGAAAAATTTCTCGGTGCTTTCTAATAACTCTTTAGTATAAGGAGAAATTTTTCCAGTGCCGAGCGGGTATATTCCACGTGGTGTCTGCTCTGCACTTCTGAGCAGTCCGATGCACTTTTGGACGGCTCAGATTGAAACCTTCTCTCTCTTCTCATCCCTCCTCTTTCCCTCTCCTTTTTCTTTCTCCAAATCCGAGCCGTCCAAAATCGCATCAGACGGCTCGGATGTGCCGAGCGGACACCACGTGGTACCCACCCGGCACTGAAAAATTTCTCGAAAGCACCAATAAAAAATTCCTGAAAGTTGGCCCCTAATTCTCATGTATAGTATTCGAAGAAGCTGGTACAGGAAGCTAAACTTAATTTATTGCCACCTAATTGTCGTCAGCTGAGGAAGAACTTTCTGTGTTGTAAAGCTTCTTCTTATTCGGTATATAAATAAGCATTTTAGGTAAAAAGAAATTCTTGAAGGGTACGTCCAAAGAAATTCCGTATAAAGAAGGGAAGTAATTATAAATGAAATTGGCAGAATTAAAAACGTAAGGGTTAAGGCTTCTGCCTAGTTGGTTGCCAGAGGGCCACTCCTTTGGTATAGCTTATGCAGTCATAAACTTCCAGCTTATTGGTGTACCTTGTTCTTATTAATTAACACTCCGAATCTTCAACAGTTAAAAAGTGTGTTTAGTCCTACATTGATTGGTAGCTAAAGCCTCACTTGGTATATTTAACACCCGCTTAGGGTTATATGTTAATTATCTTCTTAGATATACCTTTCAAGGCCAAGTGTTCAGGGTCGAAAAATGATGTCTTTGAGTTTTTGAAGCCTGATTCAGCCTTGGTTGCCTTGGTTTGCCACTTCGTTGACACCGTTGCGATTCAACTTAATCAGGACTCGGCGGCACCCCCGAAACCTAATAAGTGGTGTTACAGTAGCTAGTGATGTAAAACCTTGAGATATAAAATGTGCTATAGCCTATACACCGCGCGCCAATGCAACTGTATATTCTTCTTCATTTAATATATAAAGAAAACTAGTATGAATCGTAGTATACAATTCAGGGGCAGAACCAGGAATTTTGGTTAATGAGGTAAAAAAACCATGGGTAAGATATTTTTTCATTTACGATTTCAAAGAGTAACTAGATTAAGAAGTTAATTATAAAGTATTATATGCTGATAAATCTAAATTTGCTTTATAATTGTCTCAAAGACTTCAAATATCTTGAAAACGATACGTGATTGCCTCATCTAGAATACTATCGGGTCTCAAAAAAGAAGAGAATGCTTGATGTTTATATGCATTTGAAGCAGGCTGGGGCAATTTTAAAATTTCTGTGGGGATCAAAATTGTAAACTTTGGCTAAAAACTATAAAATGTCCATGAGGAGTCAAAGCGAGTTGGATCAGGGCTACTCATTTTCCCAATTATAGAACCACGTAAAAATCTTTGTGTCGTGTTTTTCAGTTTGCATTATTTACATGATTAAATCTTGGTGCTAACCATGCAATTGTGTGCTTTGGTTCGTTTGACTGAATTCTCTGCAGATGCTCTCATAAATGGGATGACTAGCTAACAAGTGTTTGACTTGATTAATTTTGGAAGGCAAATAATGCAGAAAAAGCATTCTAAGAAAGTCATTATCATTTTATCTTTAATTATTTGTGGCACCAAGAAGCATAGCGTTGCTCATACTCGAACAGCACAAAACTGACTCAAATGCTGCTAAATGTATGCATGAGAGCTGGAATAGACATGCTGCACACCATTGATGTTATTTGAGTCACTTGCTTTGGCTTTTCATCATGTTTGTGTAAATTCTAAAACAAATTCATGTTTGCATACCTTAACCAGCGAAGATATGTGCAAAAGGAGATTGCAAAGAAGCAAAGCATACGATGTTGACAAGCTTTTCAACATCCCCATCCAAGATAAGATTGCCAAATGCAAGTTTCATCACATGAAACTTGTCCTGGCTATTGTTATATCTGGCGTTTTTGCGATGGTTCTCTATTTGCCAACGGTTTATCATCACGAGCATGTATCACCACCCGTTTCTCAGTAAGTACTGATTTCTGTTACTTGGTTTTTCTAGTTTCTCCCGATAGTTGGATCACTTCGCATCATGCACAATTTCATAAGAAATGTATGTTTGCCATGGCTCCATAAGCTTGACAATCTCCCCATTATCATTTGCTGAAAAAAGTCTGATAAGTTGGTGACCTTAAACAGACTTATAAGTGTGCTTGAGTATGGCGTGACTCGTAAGCTTCACAATTTCTGCATTTATGCCAAACTCCTTCTATCGAACCATATTTTCCCCGTGACTTTGCATGAAAAAAAAATAGTTCCTTGTTAATCCGCAGCTGATTTAATGCAGGTCGAATTTCGTGAGCAGATTCGATCCTCGATACATATCGAACTTAGATATTAGCTGGGAAGAAATAAAGAAGGTCATCAGGACAATAGCTGGAAACAAGTTTCTTAGTATCGGTCTTTTGAATTTGAACAAGATTGAAACTGATCACTGGAAGCAGGTTACTCCCGATTCAGATCATACTGTTCTGCACCTAGCCTATGTTGAGACAAATGTGACTTGGGATACCTTATACCCGGAATGGATAGACGAAGAACAAGAAGATGAAATCCCAGTTTGCCCATCACTACCAAAAATTGAAGTGCCAAAGAAACAGCTGGATCTCATTATCGTTAAGCTTCCTTGTCGAGATCATGAGGCAAACTGGTCTAGAGATGTTGCTCGTTTGCACTTGCAGCTTGCTACTGCTCAGCTAGCAGCGTCAAGCAAAGGATATCAGCCGGTGCATTTGCTTTTTGTCACCAAGTGTTTTCCAATTCCAAATCTGTTTTCCTGCAAGGAACTTGTTTTACGGGAAGGCAACATGTGGTTATACAAACCAAATTTGCATACATTGGGAGAAAAACTCCGGCTTCCTGTTGGTTCGTGTGAACTTGCACTTCCGCTCAAACCTAAAGGTCAGTTCAAATCCGGTGTTCCTTCACACATTGAGTGAAAACAATGATGAGAAAATGAGAACAATGCAGGGGAAATACCAGTTCTTCATAGTAGTGTCATAATGAGTACTTCATTCATCTTGTGTGGGTTAGTTTTTTACTCTGGTATCACGGTCATATTTGTGTTTTCTGTATCTGCTTCCAACCCAAAATTTGTTTGCCAAACTATTTCCAAATATAGTTTTTGAGACATTTCTGTCAACAAAACACTTTTCAATAAAGACCAATAAATGTGTTCAAAATATGTACCTTTTTTTTTTGGCTTGGCCAAAGTCAGGATTGTTAGAAATTTTGATGCTCAAATTTCTAAAAACTGTTCCTCACAAGTTTCACGAAACTGAACGAGTGTTTTCCAAACTCCCATTGTTTATTGCAGTAAAAACTTGAACTACTGAAAATGGAAAATGGAAACAAAGATAGAATTGCTTTACGGTTTCACTCAATGAATTTTCTTGAAACAGAACAAGGGCAATCTGGAAACAGTCATCGAGAGGCATATGCAACAATTCTCCACTCTGCTCACGTCTACGTCTGTGGAGCCATAGCAGCAGCACAAAGCATCCAAATGACCGGATCCACCCGCGACCTTATCATACTCGTTGACGAAACAATCAGCAAGTACCACAGGCGCGGACTCGAGGCTGCAGGGTGGAAAATAAGGACAATCCAAAGAATAAGAAACCCAAAAGCCGAAAAGAATGCCTACAACGAATGGAACTACAGCAAGTTCCGGTTATGGCAACTAGCGGACTACGACAAAGTCATCTTCATCGATGCTGATTTACTAGTACTTAGAAATATTGATTTCTTATTCAGCATGCCAGAAATTTCTGCCACCGGAAATAACGGATCGCTTTTCAATTCTGGTGTTATGGTGATTGAGCCATCAAATTGTACTTTTCAACTTTTGATGGACCATATCACTGAAATTGAATCGTATAATGGTGGAGATCAAGGATATTTGAATGAAATTTTCACTTGGTGGCATCGGATTCCGAGACACATGAATTTTCTCAAGAACTTCTGGAGTGGTGACGATGAAGCAGTGAAGGCAAAGAAAACGAGGCTTTTTGGAGCTGAGCCTCCGATTCTGTACGTGCTTCATTTTCTAGGATTCAAGCCATGGATGTGTTTTCGCGACTACGACTGCAACTGGAATGTGGACTTCATGCAGGAGTTTGCGAGCGATGTTGCACACGAGAAGTGGTGGAAAGTGCACGATGAGATGCCGGGGGAGTTACAGCAGTTTTGCATGTTAAGGACGAAGCAGAAGGCGCAGTTGGAGTGGGATAGGAGGAAAGCCGAGAAGGGGAAGTATGTGGATGGGCATTGGAGAAGGAAAGTTGAGGATCCGAGGTTGAAGAAGTGTGTCGATAAGTTGTGCTCGTGGAAGGACATGTTACGGCATTGGGGTGAGACTAATTGGACAGATGGTGCGTTTTCCGCTCCATCGCCACCATACATTACCAAGGCATCCCTTTCTGGATTGTGAAAAGGGTTTCTTCTTTCTTATTTTTCACAGTACTTAAATATATTTTGGGACAATAAAGTAGTATTACTTAAGGCATATGTGCTTTATAATTTTGTAAAGTAAATAACAGTCATTCTGTGGAAGAAAAATCTCCTTGCTTTTCTGCCGTTGTGCATATTTCCTTGTACTGGTTTGCTTCTGTTGGTTTGCATTATCTTTGGTTACATGCAGCTGATAGTACTGTGGTTGGAAATTCATTATAAGAGAAAAACCTCTTTGGTTTTCTCCCTTATGTGAATCGCCGAATTCAGACTCTCAGAAACAGCAATCAATAGATCAGCTGATCATACCAAGGGCTTATAATCGCGGATTTTGTTCTTTCAATCTACACATTCACAAGGGTTTTCGTTATTAGTGATGCAGCTAACTTCAACGGTTCAACCCCATAGTATTCTTGTTGGAGATCGGAGATCACACAACATAGACAGTTATTTATATGATTTGACCGGGATGCCTGCTCCACAGAGAAAATAACATTCACTATCAACGGCAATATTGGAGGAGTACAAACCTTACGCAACTCGGTCAATATTCACTTTCGCGCCTCTCTGTCCTCTCTCTTTCGCCACAGCCAATACACAACACACGTACACATATTACTTATAGATAGACATGGGTGGAAAAGTGAGGAGCAAAGCGTGGGTACTGTGAGTCCTGCACCGAATACGGAGCCCCAATTCTGCTATCGGGGTGCTGATCTTGATGGCTTTGGGTCAATCAGGTGGGGTTTTCTCTCATAAATTGGGGAGAACTCAATGAGAGAGTTGTCCATCCCTCCGCAGTATAACCTAGACCGAACCAGAGTACTTGCAAAACCCCCATTAGGGATGCCCGTTGCCCTAGCCAGTTCGAACATGGTCAAACAGATGTCCCTGCTCCCGTTGTCGCCAAGGCAGTCACCCCCGACTTGGGTGTCGTGCAAGTATCATCTCCTTGAAGACTGTGACTCACCTCCCTAAAACCTGGATGCATCTTTCCGGAGGTCTAGTCGTCACTGTTTAAATTTCCGACCCATGAAACTCGTCCATTCTGCGATTGGGGCTGGCTGGCGACTACTCCTATGCCTGTTCCGTGTGAGTCCTGGGCAACTACCTTGCTCCATGTCTGCCTATATTGTTGGACTTGGACCAGTGTTTGACATCAGCTCCTCATGTTCTAACACGTGCCTCCAGCCCGTACAGTTGACCAATATTCTTTCCTGCAATCCTTCACACTCTTCCTTGAGACTTTCGAAACTCTTGCAGCTTGCTGAGATACTGTAGCTCTTCAAATCTAGCATCCCGCGAGAAATCACTCCCGACACACCAAATAGAATTGTTCCTTTGCCAACAATATTGCTACTTGTGTGATTGACCATCGATCGTGACAATACTGCTGTCATATGCCTTGTAACTTCCGAAACTTCTTATGCTGTCGCACATGTGGACTGAGCACCCAAATCTAAAACCCATTTTGATTTTTTATGATCTCTGTGCCTACAACAATAATTATGAATGGTAATTCCTGTTCCTGGAAGTCTGAAACGCTTGCTACTTTCGAAGTTGGGTCTTTTTCCTTCTATACTTTGTACGTCGGCCAATTTCTCTGGATATGCCTCTCTAAGTCGCACTAAAAGCAGGTAACAGTGCGACCTCTGTTGTGAGGTGTTGGGGAAAACTATCCGAAACATCACAAATATTTTTCCCTCTTTGTGCAATAGAGAATAGTCTAAATTATCGCAACCACAATAACCAACAGCAACCACAATAACCAACAACAAGCAAATCTAGGAGCCGAAAAGTAAATAGCAACAAGAAACCACAAGTCACCGAAATTTATACGCGGTTCCCCTAAATTAGAGGTACGTCCACGGAAGCGTAATCACTACCATATCTTCCACTATATGATAATGTGGTTACAAGAGTTCTTCCCTAGCAAGCAACTGAGGCATACAACTAGAGGCATACAACATCACCCAAAAGTAGATTTCAACATTTTCAACAAAGAATACAAGTTTAGGTCTCACCAAGTGGATTTCTCAAACTCTTAGAATCCGAGAGAAATTTGTCGATCCGCTCCAATAAACATGTAGAGCTCGTCAAAGTGAAGAACATACCGGAACCTCATCAAGATCGGAGAAGAAACGATGGTCCTATCTTGGCTTGAACTTGAGTAATTCCCTTAGGCTCCGATCCAGAACACCTTCTTAAAAAATAAGTATTTATTTCACATTTTCAAACTCAAAAATAATGTAAATGAAAAATAATATTTCAATTTTTTTTTTGCACCGTATAAAAGATCTCAATAAGATCTATCAATTAAGATTCATATTGCTAGAAAAATTATTTGCGTAAACACATTATTTTTGAGCTTGAAATTGCCTTCTTAAAAAATAAGTACTTATTTCGTATTCTGGAACGGGGCCCTAGCCCTTTTCCCTTTTTGCTGTCGAGCTCTCCGTATCTCTCGAATAACCCAGAAAGAGGAGAAATTTTTCAGCGCCGAGCGGGCACGGTGCCACGTGGTGCCGAGCATATTTCGGCCGTCCAAATGTATTTTGGACAACACAGATCTGTTTGGACTTGAGGGGGTGTTTTGATAATTTTACACTTAAAAATTACTCAAACAGATCTGGACTGTCCAAAATATGTTTAGACTGCTGGTGCTCGGCACCATGTGCCACCATGCCCGCTCGGCACTGAAAAATTTCTCCAGAACTGAGACTAAAAACTCTCCTGACTTTCTTTTGTAATTCCATAGTGGAATTACAAGTTCTCCCTTTGACATTCTATCAATGACAAGATGACCCATATTTATTTGGACCCAATCAAATGAGATCCTTGTGGAACCCACCAACAAGGAGGGACCCACCCAACAACTCTCCCCCTCCAGAATTAGGTGGGGGGTTTAACCAATCCCGCTTGGGAACAACAAAACACATGCTTCTCCTTGGGCAAAGATTTTGTCATCATATCGGAACCATTCTTGTCCATATGGACTTTTTCAAGTTGCAACAAATTTTCATCCAACACATCACGGATCCAATGATAACGCACATCAATGTGTTTCGACCATGAATAAAAAGTTGGGTTCTTGCTCAAATGAATATTACTTCGATTGTCACAATAGAAAACATACCTCTTTTGTTCAAAACCCAATTCTTGAAGAAGCTTTTTCACCCATAGCAAATCCTTGCAACCCTTTGCCATTGCAGTGTACTCGGCCTCGATGGTAGATAACGCAACACATTTCAACAGTAGCCCAGTGAATTTTCTAGAATCAACATCTCCCTCCATGTCTGCATCCGTATAGCCTTCTAACAGAGGCTTACCATTTCCAAAATATAAACACATTTTGGAAGTATCGCGGAGATAACACAAAATCCATTTTACCGCAGCCCAATGATCCTTTCCCGGATTAGACAGAAATCTACCTACCATACCAACCGCATAGGCTATGTCGGGCCTAGTACATACCATTGCCTACATTAACAAGCGAACTGCCGATGCATATGAAACATTTTTCATTTCAATTTTTTCCTTCTCACTTGCCGGACTTTGCTTGGAGCTTAGTTTGAAATGATTAGCAAGTGGAGTACCAACCAGTTTAGCCTTACTCATGTTAAACCTCTCTAGCACCTTCTCTGTCACAACCCAAATCTAGCGGATTTGAATATTGTGACCGGCCAGTGAGTCCATCTCACTAAAGGCCTCTATTGACTCTTTATTAAAAGAAATAACCATGACATTTACGGAAGCCTTCTTTAATAATCAACGATCACTTAGAGTGATTTATTCATTATGCTAATATCAACATATGCTACACTCTTCTTTTATTCATTACATAACCATATCACCAGCATAATACTATTAATACTCGACCCGTCTCTCTAATCCTGATTACCTGAAAAGAAAGATTTCAATAACATAAGCCACTGCTTGTGTGAGATTATGAATTATCAGAGTTACATGAGCTACCATGGAATTCTTTTTATCAAAGAGAAACAGGAACCAAACTTCAGTTTTTCATAGCTTGAACTGTAACCAAGACCATAACTTCAGTTTTTCATGGCTTAAACTGTAACCAACATCATAAACAAGTTCGTATATAACATAACATGCTGTAAACATAATACGATATGCCATCCAAGGATTACCGCCAGTAATGAGGGAGCGACCCCCAAATAACATGATGAATTGATCAATTCAGTTGGACACCTGGCTGTGCCCCCTTTTCCATTCCGTCCTTATAACACCATTCTGACTAGTATCTTTAACGTCCCCTAGATTCAGGGACATCGTTTGGATGTATCGATAATACCTTTTTCCATAAACTGTTCAAAACATTATAATTCCATGGTATATTTACTACAAAAGAAGTTTATTGTTAAATAACCATAATTTAAAAACATAAACTTTACAAAAATTCATGTAACATGGATAATTCATAACTCACCTTTCGTTCCGTCCAACTTGGCTTATGATCAACTACTTTGCAGGACTCGTATCTAATTCTTTTCCGCTTCTTTACTCCTCTTTTCACTCTCTCTCTCTCTTCTTCTTCTTTTTTTCTCTTCTTTTCTAGTTGAGTGCCGTGAGTGTGGTGTGTGTGTTTTGGGTTGTGTGTGTAGCGCGTGCTTGTGGAGTAGATGAGAAGGCTATTTATAGTGTTGGATCACAAGCTCTAGAATATTCTATCATATCCAACTATATCTTATCCAAATCTAGGGTAATCTTATCATATCCTATCCAAATCTAAATTAATCATATCCTATCTTATCCAAATCTAGAATAATCTATATATAATCTAATAAAATCTTATCATATCTTATCCAAATCTAATAAAATCTTATCATATCTAAGCATATCCCACAAAATCTAGGGATATTTTAATAGGATTTGATCTGATTCGCCCTATAATGAGATGTTACCTCTTTCCGGATTATTTGTTTCGGTTCTCCGCCTCACGGGAACTTATGTCCTTTCCCTTGGCCACAATGTCGTTAACAGGGTTAGGGCAATAACGTTTTAAAAATTAACACATATGCAGAAAAATACTCTAATTGTTTTATACCTTAAGTCACAAACAATCTACTTTTTGAATTCTAACGGTAAGCGGCCCGTTAAATGATTATCCCCTTACTTTCCTTATTCGTTTTCGTTCTAAGAAGTCGGGGTGTTACATTCTCAATGTACCTTTCTTGCGATAGCCAAAGCTTGCCATTATTCCTATCACGGGTGATCTTCATGCAAAGTATTTGCTTCGCGGGCTCATAGCAAAGGATTTGCCAATCTCCTTTTTCAACCTCTCAATTTTTCCCGCATCGTGGCCAATGATTAACATATCGTCCACATAAAGCAATAAACTAATGAAGTCACCATTGGAGAATTTCTTCATGAATACACAATGATCCGAAGAAGTCCTATTAAACCCATGTTCAACCATGAACGAATCAAACTTCTTTGACCATTGTCGCGGCGCTTGCTTTAGCCCATACAAGCTATTCTTTAGTTTACAAACTAAGTTCTTCTTGCCTTTGACTTCGAACCCCTCCGATTATTCCATGTAAATTTCTTCCTCCAAATCACCATGAAGAAAAGCTGTTTTTACATCAAGCTTCACAATCTCCACATTCAAGCTAGCGGCCAACCCAAGAACAACCCCGTATAGATGGCATCTTCACCACTGGTGAGAAAATCTCTTTGAAGTCAATTCCCTTTTTCTGGCCAAATCCCTTCACAACCAACCTTGCCTTGTACCGTGGCTATGAGCTTTTCTCTTCGGTCTTCAAGCGATACACCCACTTGTTTTTAAGAGCTCTCTTACCATTAGGCAATTTCACCAAGTCGTAAGTGTGGTTCTCATGTAAGGATTTCATCTCTTCTTGCATGGCTTTCATCCACTTCCCCTTATGCTTGTGAGTTAGAGCTTCTTCGTAGCACTTAGATTCTCCACAATCTGTAAGCATCACATACTCATCAGGTGAATACCTTCTTGAAGGTTGCGTTTCTCTAGTTGACCTTCTCAACTATTCTACCAGGTGGTTCAGAAAGAACTTGTTCTTGTTGCACTTCTTGCATATTCTGTTTCCTCAACTGCAGGAGTTTTTTCAACATCATCATCATTCTGTACGTCTCCCCCATAATCATCATGCACATACCTGTGAGAGATGAAGATCCCATAGTCTCAACTGCAATAGCAAGCCTTTCCTGCTACAACATCGATCGGACCATAAGCACAAGACAAACATGTGCAACAACGTTGTTCCACAAATCCTATATACGCGCTAATTAATTATGAAAGCAAAAAGTGAAAAAAAGAAGAAAAAAATTAAAAATAAAGCAATGCGTCTAAGGAATACGATGGCCCAATTAATCTACCCTAAGAGAAGTCTATTAAAATTGGTCACAACTATAAGCTTCCTTATGGCCCAATTAATCTAGCTCTATAAAAGGTTTTATTTTGAGTGTTCAAGTATGTTTCGTGTTTGGGAGAGTGAAGTAAGACTTTTAATTTGATTTTATCAAATGCTTAGAGTGAATGATGAAATGAGGTGGAAAGACAGAAAACAGGACAAAAGATCGAAGTTAAATAATCTGTACTACTTCCTTTTAAATGTAGGAACGTGTTTTTTGCCTTTTGTTTTCCACAAATGCCCCAAGCACCTCCTACTGATGGCTGGCCCATCCTACGCCCCTTCCCAACCGACTCAACACAACGGCTCCAAGGAAATAATGCAAAACACCAACGGCCTTCCCTGACTACCAAGGCTTGGATTTATTAGTGGTTATTTTCTCCCTAAGAACTCAATGGGTTGTGTCTGTTCTGTTTGGACAATTGGGTGTGTCCATTTAGGTTACACCTTCTCGCCCCAACCGATGTCCATTCAAGCAGTTGCAAATCTGTCTATAAATTGAGTCTAATTTCCTCCATTTCTGCTTAAGAGTTCCTGACACAATTAGCACGCACATACATTGCATAATTTTGTTCATCGAGAGTAAGGACTGGAATTGGTTAGCCAGATACGCAGATTGCAATGCCGTCTCCGTGTCTCTCCATTTCTGCAAAAGATTTTCCTGACACAATTAGCACGGACATATATTGCGTAATTTTGTTCATCGAGAGAGTAAGGATTGGAGTTGGTTCGCCAGATACGCGGATTGCAATGTTGTTTCCGTGTATCAATAGTGCATTGTATCCTGGGAAGTAGACACCCAAGAAGTTTGTGAAAATTGTTGTAGGGACAATCTAACTTAAGGACATAGTGCTCGCACTACCCTTAAGTCATTTTTCGATTGTTTTGCATTTGGATTACGGCAATCACTGTTAGTTTGGACTCTATTCATCTGTTCTCAATTTTTCCCGTTCCTGATTCTTGTCAAGTTGGATTTATTGGTCTTGGCAGAAAAGAAAAAAGGAAAATCAACAGCATTTTATCCTCCAGTTTCATGCCAATGCATATTCTGCTATACCAATACATATTCTGCTAGCTACACCAATTTCGTGCTTCATTTTTCGCTCCTCTCCCGTTTATTTGGCAATATTATCAGTTTACACTATAGTGTTCTAGGTTTGATAGAGCGTACATGCTCCGAACCAAGTAACATTGAATAGGTTGCATCGTCTCCTAAGGGCATAATTTCCGCAGGTTTGTTGTGTAGAACATAGCATTCGTGCCTTAAAAGAAGTGATTTACGTGGTTTAATTGAAATTTTTTTTTTTTTTACGTACAATCTAATTATCGTGCTTTTTGGAATCAGGCTTTATAATGCTTTTGTTTATTTTGTATTTTAATACCACGTGAACTTAACTTGTGTACTTTGAAAAAGGCTGCAAGTGAATCAAAGTATATAATAGTAGTATATATAATAATACTAATAAGAAGATGAAAATTGAAATAGACGTTACCATCTATCTATAGTGGTTCTCTCTCCATCCCCCCACTCCCTCCCTCAACCTGCTCTCTTCTTCATCTCAATTGAAAATTGAACTGATTTTCATCATGTTTGTGTAAATTATAAAACAAAATCATGTTTGCATACCTTGACTGGCGAAGATATGTGCAAAAGAAGATTTCAAAGAAGCAAAGCATACGACGTTGACAAACTTTTCAACATCTCCATCCAAGATAAAAGATGGCCAAATGCAAGCTTCATCACATGAAACTTGTCCTGGCTGTCAATATATCTTGCGTTTTGGCGATGATTCTCTATTTGCCGATGGTTTATCATCACGAGCATGTATCACCACCCGTTTCTCAGTAAGTACTGATTTCTGTTACTTGTTTTTTCTAGTTTCTCCCAATAGTTTGATCACTTCCCATCACATACAATTTCACAAGGCATCTGTGCTTGGCATGGCTCCATAAGCTTGACAATCTCCCCAGTATGATTCGCTGCAAAAAGTTGTTGGAAAAATTGGCCGCTGCAAATTCTGAAATGTTGACGGAATCTCCACCAAAAGTGAAATACGCTTCGAGTCACGACTATGTCGCTTTCCTAAAGACAGTATTTGCCCCCACCAATACCGGTATGCAAAGGGTTACAGCAAACCTGCCTTCAAGATAAATCGAAGCCCGAACTTGAAGTTCTTTCCGTTTTCGTTTGCACTAACGAAACGGACAGAATATCTGCTTGAACGAATATAAGAACCGAGAACCACTGTGTTCTATTTTCTGCAGCAAAACAGAACGCAGAATGAATGCTAGAAAATATAGAGAGAGATGTGGGAGAAATTCGGATTATGTGTGTATATAATGAGGCACTGGATTCTGCTAAGTAGTGGTCTATTTATAGGCCACTACGCACCCATTGAGAATGACGTGCTAAGTGCAAAGTGCGCCGCTAAAGCGCCTCAATGCACCACAGCCCACGCCGCTAAAGCGCCTCAATGAGTGTGTACCGGCTCTGCTGTATGGTGCTTCCCTTTGGAAGCACCACACTAGATCATTAGTTACTTACATTAGGAATGTTTCCTAATATATACCACTCCAACATCTCTCAGCTTACCAATGTGGGACAAAGCTCACAAAGAGGAAAAACAAGCATTCTAAGGAAACAAAGGAATTTACAAAACCAAAACCAACGACTCTTTTATTTTGAAAATCTCTAACAAAAGTGTGCTAAGTTGTCGACCTTAAACAGACTTATAATTGTGCTTGAGTAAGGCATGACTCATATGCTTCACAATTTCTGCATTTATGCCAAACTCCTTCTATCTAACCATATTTTCCCCGACTTTGCATGAGAACAAATTGTTCCTTGTTAATCCTCAGTTGATTTAATGTAGGCCGAACTTCGTGAGGAGGTTTGATCCTCGATACGTATCGAATTTAGATATTAGTTGGGAAGAAATAAAGGTCATCAGGACAATACCCGGAAACAATAAGTTTCATGGAATCGGGCTTTTGAATTTGAACAAGATCGAAACAAATCACTGGAAGCAGCTTATTTCCAATTCAGATCATGTTGTCTTGCACCTAGATTATGCTGAGAAAAATATGACTTGGGATATGTTATACCCGGAATGGATAGACGAAGAACGAGAATATGGAATCCCAATTTGCCAATCACTACCAAAAATTGAAGAGCCAAAGAAACGGCTAGATCTCATTATCGTTAAGCTTCCTTGTCGAGATCACAAGGCGAACTGGTCTAGAGACGTGGCTCGTTTGCACTTGCAGCTTGCTGCTGCTCAGCTAGCAGTGTCAAGCAAAGGATATCAGCCGGTGCATTTGCTTTTTGTCACCAAATGTTTTCCAATTCCAAATCTGTTTCCCTGCAAGGAACTTGTTTTACGGGAAGGCAACATGTGGTTATACAAACCAAATTTGGATATATTGAGAGAAAAACTCCGGCTTCCTGTTGGTTCGTGTGAACTTGCACTTCCGCTCAACCCTAAAGGTCAGTTCAAATCTGGTGTGTTCAAATTTCTATTTGAAACATTTCCGACAACAGAACACTTTCCAATAAAGACCAGTAAGATGTGTTCAAATTTCTAAAACATGTTCACCATCAAGAATGAGAAACAAACGGGAACACGTGTTTTCAAAACTTTCATTGTGTATTATGGTTGGAAACTTGAACAACTAAAAACGGGATATGGATATAAAGTAAACGAATATAATACCAGAAGGATTTGCTTTGCTGTTTCATTGAATTCGTATTCTTGAAACAGAACAAGTGCGATCTGGAAATAGTCATCGAGAGGCATACGCAACGATTCTCCACTCTGCTCATGTCTACGTCTGTGGAGCCATAGCAGCAGCACGAAGCATCCGAATGACCGGATCCACCCGCGACCTTATCATACTTGTTGACGAAACAACCAGCAAGTACCACAGGAGCGGACTCGAGGCTGCAGGGTGGAATATAAGGACAATCCAAAGAATAAGAAATCCGAAAGCGGAAAAGAATGCCTACAACGAATGGAACTACAGCAAGTTCCGGTTATGGCAACTAACGGACTACGACAAAATCATCTTCATCGATGCTGATTTACTGGTACTTAGAAACATTGATTTCTTATTCAGCATGCCAGAAATTTCTGCCACCGGAAATCATGGAATGCTTTTCAATTCTGGTGTTATGGTGATTGAGCCTTCAAATTGTACTTTTCAACTTTTGATGGACCATGTCACCGAAATTGATTCGTACAATGGTGGAGATCAAGGATATTTGAATGAAATTTTCACGTGGTGGCATCGGATTTCGAAACACATGAATTTTCTGAAGCACTTCTGGATTGGTGACGATGAGGCAGTGAAGGAAAAGAAAACGAAGCTTTTTGGAGCTGATCCTCCGATTCTGTACGTGCTTCATTACGTAGGATCTAAGCCATGGATGTGCTTTCGCGACTACGACTGCAACTGGAATGTGGACTTTATGCAGGAGTATGCGAGCGATGTTGCACACGAGAAGTGGTGGAAAGTGCACGATGAGATGCCGGGGGAGTTGCAGCAGTTTTGCATGTTAAGGACGAAGCAGAAGATGCAGTTGGAGTGGGATAGGAGGTTTGCTGAGAAATGGAAGTACGCAGATGGGCATTGGAGAAGGAAAGTTGAGGATCCGAGGTTGAAGAAGTGTGTCGATAAGTTGTGCTTGTGAAGGTCATGTTACCGCATTAGGGGGAGACTAAATGGACTGGTGATGAGTTTGATTTTTTGAACTTACACGTATCTGTCCTGCTTCAAAGAGTTTTGGACAGTGCTTTGCTCAAGTATCGTGCAAGTATTCAGATTAGGATTTTGTTGGTTAATTCGTAAAACACCGTTGTTTTGGACTACCAAAGAATTGTCGACCAAGCATTTAACAATTTCTGAACTAGTACTGTGTTGCGCTGCGCGCCCACCCATTGTTCATTTATTGGGATAGCAGAAAGTGAGAGATTTTGCTGCATCCACTATCCTTGTTTTCCTCATATTTGGTCCATATTTTGTCAATGCATTTGGTTTGATGTTTGTTGAATCTTTTTTTGTGATTGAACTATGTCTTCCATAACAGATTCATAGATAGAGAGAATGAGGTGAAGCAGTCAAAACCACGGGTCCCCCAACCACCGCATAGAGCCCCTTTGGATCCCTGGACGAAATCCAGGCTTAGCAGGTAGCTAGTTTGCACTCCCTAAAGAAGGAAAAAAGTTCTCAATCAGATGCTTGAACTATGTCGTTAAAATTTCCGTCTACAGATTTTGTTTCCATTATGTGTTGGTATGTAGTAATATAATGAAGTTCCTCAAAGTTTATAGAACTATGCAGCACAGGGAATGATAATGTCAATGTGACAATTTCAGTGCACTGCTGAGTATTTTCGAATGCCAGGTTAAGCTTTTTGTGGCCTTCCGAACTGAAATTGTAGGTTCAGTATGTCTCAGGATTCGTAAAGGGAAAAGAAAGGGGTAAGCTATGAACAAATTTAGACCTCTGCTTTTCCGTTTTCCAGCTACATTTTAGTAGCTTATTATTTCTAATTTCTAATCAAAATTTGTCACTTGTGTAATTCTCTCAAGCTAGTTCAGTGTTTCTACTTTAAGCTGAGAAGATTGGGTTTAATTGTGCCAGTCTGGTTTTGGTCTTGATAGCTTACAAGGTTGAGTCCAAAGCTAATTCATACCCTTCTTTTCTTCTTATATTTATTATAGCCCCCCATATAACACCGTTGCAGCAGAAACTGAATCTAATAGTTTTCATTCCATATCATTTTGCACCATCTATTTTAAGTTGGTACAATTGAACCACTCTCATGCACACATTAAGCCTGCTACCTTGCCTAGCCCGCTTTTGTGAAAATTCAAGATTGATATTTCGGTCCTAAGAGTTGGGTTGGATTGAGTTCGTATTTAGTAAATGGGAAGGACTTGAAAAATCGCTTGAAATGCAATAAGGCCACGTTCTGACCGGTATAAAAACCGAAGCCATCAAAATCCCGGCGGTATCCAAATAAGTCTCTTCTCTCTCCTTTTGCTGGAGGAAATAAACAATGTGGCAGGAAGCAACCATCACATGACAAACTTTCTCCCACAAGCAAAAATTATAGGTCAGCCATAATATAATGTCTTACAATGTACGTCTTTATAAACAGAACCATGCATTCATTGATAAACAAATGAGTACTGCAGATCGATGCAAGTAATTAGGGGATCCACCGTCTCTAACTTTCGCCTCTTTCGCCTTTGCGACCAGATGCGTCCTTTGAGGAATCAAGACTTCACCCGAGAGAGGGCCCGTTGCTGTCGGAATCCGTGTCCCCTGTGATCATCCAATCCAACGTACCGACAAGGTGACAAACACACGGCCGACAGCCAAGAAACAAACTGCTTTGATGATACCGCGTGTTGAAGTAACATTGTTCAAACGTCGGCACAGCGAACAAAACATCCTTGCGAATATTGCCTAACTGATCTGAAGATGAAAACGCAGCAGCTCTTCTACTTCTCTACTCCTTATTTTTTTTGAATCAATTCATTTCATATCAAAGCCCGAAAGCATTACAGATTTCATCAAAAAATACAAAAATGAATCAAAACTATCAAGACGTCGACACAGGCACCCTTGCCTAAGCAAGACCGACAAATACTAGATGAGAACTAATCTAGGTCCAGATAGTAGAGAATCCCCAATGGACCCCCAACTCAAACCAAGAAAGCATAAATGAAATCTGGCGGGTAGGGTATCCAGCATATGCTCAACGCCGGCACACCCATTTCATCAGGCATGGTGCCGGTGAGGCACCAACAGCAAACCTAACAGAAACGGTGAAGTGTCAGCAAGGCTCTCATCGGTGTGTCCTTTTCTCCTCCTTCCGGTGACCTAAAATTGCATGATCATATGGGACTACTTTAACAGCATATATGTACAAGGAGAGCAATAGTTAATCTACTTAATTGCTTATTTTGACCTAGTTATTCACTAGTTTCAATTTGTTCACTGAACTTCCGATTGGATCAAATTAGTCCTAGTATTAATGATTTTAAGTTTTTAACTCAATGACCCCTCTCCCTTTTTATCCGTTCTGGCGGTCATACGCCAAACAAATTCAGTTCTGTCCCAAATCCCTCTTTGTTTCTGTCCTAGTAAAGTCAAATCCAGTTTAACTTCAGTCAAACATGTTGGACAATTTAATTCCAAAGGGCGTAGCAAGGATTTAAAATCGAGAAGGCAAAATTTAATTTTTAAAACGGTCTATCAAAATGCAACTCAACCTTTTTAAAATTTTGTAAATCGTCTTAGATTTATTCTAAATCAATTTTTTTAGATCGACAAAAATAATTTCATTCATCACGATGGAATCGGGATACAAAATGAAATCAGTAAAATACAGTAGGATATTAATTGACTGCACTTGTTTAACTTGTTTTGGTGAAAAGTAAGTAAGGCCCTGTTCTTCCTGTTTTGTTACGATATGATGGACAACAAGTGCAGAAACGAGAGTAATTGTTTCCAATGAGGAGTAAGATAAGGCCCTGTTCTTCCTGTTTTTTAAATTTCTTTTGTCTTCTTATATTTCTGTTTGATTCAAGTTAAAATTTTTGAGTATTCGTATCAACGGAGAAGAGTTAAAAGGTAAAAAATTAGGCCTAAAAGAAAATAAAAAAAATTACGAAAGACGAAAAAAGTTTGGAACAACCGTCTTTTTGTTGTTATCGTCAACTTATTTTGAATTTTTTCAACGTTTTAATACTTTTCTGTTTTTTTTTTAAGTCGAAGCGAATAATTTATTCAAAAAAAAAAAATCCAAAAGCTAGATAAAAATCACTACTACTAAACTAGTAATACAGAAAAACATAGCAGAACAATAATTTAGGATGAACTCGGCCTAAATATTGGCATCCAATTCGTTTGACTGTTAATCATAAATTGAAGCACCACTGAGGTGGGGTAGCATTGAGGGCCAAGGACGTCTTGGGCACTTGTTAACTCACAAGAGCGTTCTGTGGTGACAATTGTCATTGGGGTACAAGTGTAGGTGCACTCCTACCGACCACTCTCTGATCACTCCTCTCTCATATATGTGTGGGGTCGACTATTTGTCTCTCTCGCATATGTGTCGGGAAGTGGTCGGTAGGACCATAAGAGTGTACGTAGCTAGCATTGTTGCTTTTCATTCTATTGCTCAACATGAAATTACGAACTGGGGTATGAGTACTGTCGCGCAAACGTTGCTAGATGAAGGTGCAACCATGCCGAAGACAAAGAAACACAAAACATAGTATATAGTTGGTGAGAAGTAGTAGTACTAAGGAAACTCAAAATATGATGATGATGGAAGGTGGCTAGATAAAAATTCAAATAGACGTTACCCTCTTCCTTTTCTACATCTCTCTCCTAGCTTCTCTACCTGACACACCCTCCTCCATCCTTTCAACCACCATTCACTCTCAAACACAACTCCCACAGATTTACACACCTGAGAGGTATCAGGTTCTCTCTCTCTCTCTCTCTCTCTCTCTCTCCAAACATATGTTTGCAATGGATTAATGGTGACATGCTAATTTTGCCACTTTTGATGCTTATTGTTTTTGAATTGGGTTTTATGGGTTGCTTGATTTTAACCGGTATAGAATCGCTTGATGTAGTGGCTATTTGAACTGATTTTCGAGAAAAACTTTTGTTATAATATAAATTAATTATAATACAATACAATAAATCGAGATATTCATTTTATGATAACTTTCAATTTTCCTTGTATTTTTGTGCCTTTAGTAAGCCTAGTATTTTTCCGGCAATAGCAATGGCTTTTTTTTATCTCTTCATATTCAAAAAAAAAAAAACAAGATTGTTTAAATTCGATAGGACAAAATCTCATCTTTTTTTTTTTCCTTCAAAACTTAGACTTGTATCCATCCTAACACTAATATCTATTTAGTGAAATATGGTATACCATGTGACTGATCCTAAATGAAAGAATTCTTATGCTTACGCGTCAAGAAAATTATATATGGAAAATGCATTCGAGCTATTTTCAAATAGACTCAAATTGGCGCTTTCATCTGCTTTCTTTTGTTCATTCATAACTTCATTTTGCTGTATATCCCCCCTTGTAGGATCTTTCTTTACTTCCTCTCTTCGATACTTGTTTCATATCTCTTTAAGAGGGGGAAAAAAAGGAAAAGAATGTTCAGGAGTAGTTCACAAGATCACCAGTTTTCTTGTGCTCACCATGAAGATCCAAACAGAGCACAAGGGTCTGCATAAAAAGAACTTGACTTTATCATGCTTAATAATGCAGATACATCTCTAAGACTCTCACCAAAAACAAAAAAAAAATTACAGAAATTATGTAGAAGCATCAGTGATTGCTTCCAAAGTCTGAACTATAAAATGAAAAATCGATTTACATGGTATTCGCTTCACCAGGTTTTAGATAGGTACTGAAAAAAATGGAATTCAATTAAATTAAGGGTTTAAGTCTTTTCTTACGACTGGGTTAGGGTAAAATAAAAAAAAAGGAGTAAGGAACGTGGACACAGGTGGTGCATGGATGTCGTCAACTTGTGCCATAAGGTTTTCGATTAAGTCCCGCAACAATCGCAACCCTCAACGACGAGTTGTCAATTCGATACAATTTTAATGAAATTCATTTGAACCTCGCCCTCTATTCAGTCGGTACCAAGAAGTTTTACCAAGAATTCCCTTTCATAAACTGCAAGCATAAAACAGGAAAAATTGTCAAATTGAAAGGAGTCATTTTAAAGCAAAAGCCATGAAGAACTTGTGACAATTCCTTTTTCCCTCCATTAAGTATGGTTAAGCCTTCAGCATCACCAACTGCTGCTTAAGAGTCTTTCTTTGTCCAGAAGCATTCAATTTCAACTAACCTGCATTTGGTGAAGACTTGTGTTTGAAGATCATAAAAGAAATTGAACTAATTACGCATACAAACAACAGTTTCCCCCTATCCAAGAACAAAGAAAACTGCTACTATAATGAATAGGTTAGTATAACTTCGGTGACGAAGAAGTACGACATATCGCTCACAATTTTGCACTTGAAAGTTGAGCAGGGCCTTGAGGTACATGTGCTAAAAATCTTTGAAGTGCCTTCGCCCCATCGCCCGCAAGAGCAAGGCCTTTTTCCTTAAGTCTTGTTCAGTTGAGGCAACTGTTTTTCTCTTTAGCAGCTGTGTAGTTGAAGCTTTCATTTTGCTACTGGAATTACAACTATATATTTCCTGTATTTTCTGCTAAATTTTTTTGATACGAATTTTCTGCTAATTTGTTCTTAATCAACACTTGAATCAGAAAAAGGACATGTACCAAAGGAGGTTCCAAAGGAGTAAATCCAAAGATGTTGAGAAGCCCTTCCACATTCCCATTCATGATAAAAATCCCCAATGCAACTTTTATCTTTTGAAACTTACTCTTGTTATCCTTCTGTCTGGCAATTTATTGGCATTTATCTACTCTACAACTGTTTGCCATCACAACCACGGATCGCATGCTGTTCCATTGTAAGTTCTCTCTTCTAGTCCGTATTTCTGTACTTACACTAATGTTTGACTTGGATTTCGCCTTTCATTTTTTAGGAGTATGTTTTTTCGAAACTTTCTAAAACGTAAAGATAATATTCACTTTGTTTGGTTGTCAATTTTGAGATATATTTTCGACTTTTAGACACGGCATCCCTTAAAGTCTTTCATGTCGAAGAAATTTCTTGAACAAGTAGTTAGGGGATTAATCACTAATTGACTAATGCAAATATTCAGTAACACAAACTACTTTCTTTTTTTGGACAGGTGGATATGGGGAGGATCAGATCTGCGATACGAATCCAATTTGGATATAAACTGGGAGGACATTGCAAAAGTCATAGAAGCAATGTCAGATGGGAATGAAGTTCAGGAGATTGGCCTTTTGAACTTCAACGTGACCGAAATCAACCGATGGAAGCAACTTACTCCCGAGTCAGATCACATCGTCCTACACCTAGACTATGTGGAAAAAAACGTGACTTGGGATTCCTTATACCCGGAATGGATTGATGAAGAACAAGAAGGTGAAGTCCCCATTTGCCCTTATTTTCCAAAGCTAGAAGTGCCCAAAAAACGTCTTGATCTCATCACGGTTAAGCTTCCTTGCAATGATGATGAGAATTGGGCTAGAGATGTGGCCCGGTTGCATTTGCAGCTTGCAGCAGCTGGGCTAGCGGCGGCTTCCAAAGGCTACCACCCTGTTCATTTACTTTTTGTCACTAAGTGTTTTCCCATTCCAAATCTGTTTACTTGCAAGGAACTTGCTTCACGGGAAGGCAATGCATGGTTGTACAATCCAAACTTGAATGTGCTGAGGGAAAAGTTACAGCTCCCGGTTGGCTCATGTGAACTTGCACTTCCCTTCAAACCAAAAGGTATGTTCTATTTTTCTTTCATTTGTGAGAATTTGGTTTACAATACACGTTACTGAAATTCTATGGGAGTTCGGTTTGCCTTTTGGAGTAAATATCAATACATTGACACATTTCTCGGGTAAAGAACATGGCTACTCAGGAAATGTGCACCGAGAGGCCTATGCAACAATCCTACATTCTGCTGATGTCTATGTTTGTGGAGCCATAGCTTTAGCCCAAAGCATACGCAATGTGGGATCCAAACGAGACCTTGTGATTCTTGTCGATGAAACAATAAATGGGTACCACAGGAGTGGACTTGAGGCTGCAGGATGGAAAGTCCGGGAAATCCAGAGGATAAGAAATCCAAAAGCCGAAAAAGACTCTTACAATGAATGGAATTACAGCAAGTTCCGCTTATGGCAGTTAACAGATTATGACAAGATCATATTCATCGATGCTGACATGCTTGTACTTAGAAACATCGATTTCTTATTCAGTATGCCAGAAATTTCGGCAACAGGAAATGATGCAACGCTTTTTAACTCGGGTGTAATGGTGGTGGAGCCATCAGATTGTACATTCCAACTTCTAATGGATCACGTAGACCAGATTGAGTCATATAATGGGGGAGATCAAGGGTACTTGAATGAAATCTTTACGTGGTGGCACCGGATTCCAAACCACATGAATTTTTTGAAACATATTTGGGACAAAGATGATGAGGAAGAGAAAGAAACGAAAACTAGGCTTTTTGGAGCAGAGCCTCCAATTCTTTATGTGCTCCATTACTTGGGATTGAAACCATGGCTTTGCTTCCGGGACTACGATTGCAACTGGAATGTGGATATGTTACATGAATTTGGGAGCGATGTTGCTCACTCGATGTGGTGGAAAGTGCACGATTCGATGTCAGAGCTTTTGCAGCAGTTTTGTTTGTTGAAAACGACTCAAAAGGCACAATTGGAGTGGGATCGGATGCAAGCTGAAAAGGGAAACTACACAGATGGGCACTGGGGAATTAAAATTCGTGATAGGCGTTTGAAGAGGTGCATCGACAATTTCTGTTCTTGGAAAAACATGTTAAAGCACTGGGGCGAGGAAAACACGACAAATAATGGTTTTGGACATCAGCGCCACCTTCCATAGCCATGGCATTGCTTCTGGATTGAGGCATTGGAATTTTTTTGACCATATTCTGGTTCTGGATTTTTGAAGTACATATGCTGAGTGATGAAGTTGTGTTCATATATATCAACTTGAAATTGTTTTCAGTGGAAGTTGTTATATCAGCATTCAATAAGTAACAGAAAATTTGCTGCCCTTTTTTATTTTATTTATTTTTACTGAGACTGATCTATATGCGAGTTTGTTTTGTGGAATTCTTCGTCACTTCATGTGAATAAATACCATAATCAAATTCGAAACAGAAAGCGCTTATGCCATTTTGTCAAACAGACCACCGGATTGAACAGCCTGATTCCTGATAGTATCATTCTTGACCATGAATCATCATTTCCAATGTTTCACTTTTGAAGTCTTTCTAATGAAGCTTCTGCTTGGAGACTTAGACATTACTTTTGCCAATTGCTCAATTATTACTTCAAATAACACAATTACACATTCATCTTGAATCTCTAAAGACTTATTTTTATCTTCTGGAGGTTGTCATTCTACAATGTTAAAGCTTAGGCCAAAGATTGTGGAAGAAGATCACGGTGAGGTTGCAAGTTGCAACTCTTGGGAATGGGGTTTTCGTATTATATATGAAGAGTGAAGAAGCTCTTGAGCTAATTCTTGATGATGGCCCTTTCTGCTTTGGCAATCGGCTATAAATTTGCTAAGAGATGGTTCCTAGGAATACAACTTTCCAAGGATAGGTTCTCTAGTGTCCCTGTTTGGGTGAACTTGTTTGATGATGTACCTCTTGGGCTTCGGACTACTGTTAGTTTGACCTATGCATGGGAATACATTTGGACCTTGATGAGTATACCGTATGAAATATCAGGCTCTGATTTTCTGGTGTATACTTTGCAGACATTCTAAGACATGCTCGATAAACTCGAGAATATGGTACTCCTTTTGAAACTAGAGTGGAAGTGCCATGGAATAATGGAAACCCCAAAAGGGGAGATGAGATGAGTGTGAGTCTTTTGGTCGCCCTAACGAATCTTCTCCTTTCAAGCATGAGGTCATGGGTGAACCAAGACTCGACAGTTAAGGTGCTGGAGATCGTAGGTCACACACAAAACACAGACACCAAACATATGCGGTTTGGCTGGAATGCTCGTTCCACTGAGAAAGTTGCACCACTACACTGTTATACTCTCCCTATCTCTGTTCTCACACACTAAGCTACGTACAAATACATGCATATATGGAGGGTGACCCTCGGGACCCTCCTCGCATTTGTGGGGAAGGATACGACATAAGAACCTAGAGTTGATAGTAATGTTAGGAACAACAAAGGTGACGAGGTGATGTCAAATGGCTCGGTGGAAGTCAAGAGAAAGATAGGCAAGAGGACGGCCCGGTTGAAGGAGCATCTCCTTCTTCCCCTGTGTCTTTCGGATGTTTTTATGTATTTGCTTCATGTTGTTATGGATATGGTTTCCCACTCGATAGGTAACAAAAGCCACATTAAAATCAATATGCAAATCTTTCAGCTCACAATCAATCCCGAGTGGTGCCAATTGTAGGAAATACAGTACAGTACAGAGCTCCTGTCCAATTTTTCTTTGGTCTAGTCCAGTCCAGTTTTGGGCCTTTGGGGGCGCCTTCTGGGCCCACAATAATGATCAAAATGGTTCTCGTCGAGTATGTCATTCACATGAAAAATTAGCTTGATAGAACATCGATAGGTCACGAACAAAACAGATTTGTTTTTTTCATGGTTTGCTCAACCATTATTTTCTTTATGCCCCTGGAATATGTATCGAGCGTCTTTGGTGCCAGTTGTAGCTGTTCGATATCGTCATTCACCTTCCCCAATAGACACCTCTTCACTTACCAAAAAGAAACCCTTCGTCTTTCTGTAGTTTTTGGTTATAACGAGCTTCATTACCGAAAATGAAAAGTCCTTAAAGATGAATCCTCATAAGCCTTGAGACTAACGCTCTGTTTGTTTGGGCGTAAAATATTTTGCCTATTTTTAGGTGTTTGGTTGTATAAAAAATAAGAAAAACATTTTACATGTAAAATATTTTCTATTAATTAGATAAAAATGACTTATCATTAAATCTTCCTCAAGTTATTTTCTGAAATGAACGCGCTACCTTTTACTGCAATTCTCACTGCTCAATTTCCTCGATCGTCAATCCCCTCTCTCTCTCTCTCCAAAAATGCTTATTCAACGAAAACCTTTGCCTTTAGATATAAGGTCGAATACCCCAAGCGTAGGGCTAGGTAGTTGATAGCATAATAATCCGGAAGACCGGGATCGTACCCGTATGGAAATTCCAATATAAAAGCTTGTTTGAATTGTAGATGTATAGATTTCGGCGTTTAGACGGTCAACTTTGTTTTACTTTAAAAGATGAAAATAAAAGGCTTGAAAACGAGTTTTAAAGTAATTTAACAAGCGGCAAGTGTAACGACCCAGATTTTCAGCCTTTTTTTTTTATTATAAGATTTATAAATTTTATTCCGGTATGATTATTTTTAGTAGATTAGTTATAAAGATTTTATTATAGTGTAAATCCTATGTGTGTATTGTGTGCCACATGCACCATAAGTTTTTCCAAAATAATTTTTAATCTCTCATCTCCCAGCCGACTCTCTCTCTCTCTCTTACTTGCTCCCCACACCAAGCCAAACATCCCCCTATTTCTATTTTTAGGCTACCTTTTTTATCTTTTCCAACCATTCAATTGTCACATTATCGTCTCTCATTCCTTGCACCCCATTCCACTCCATCTCTATAAATACCTCTCCCTCCCTCTAGAAACATCAACGACACCACCACCGCCACTGAAAAATTTCGTAGAAATAGAGAAAATGGAGAAAGCTCGGAAATTCCGTCCATGGAGGTTTAGGATAGAGAGAGAAAAATGGGTTTCGGGTTCACACTCAACCGGACTCAATTCGGGTTCACCCATCATACACCACGATCTCCAACACCTCTTTAAACTATTTCCAATCACCTAGAACCATTTCCGAAGTTCCCCGTTTCCATTGTCTACTCCGATTGTCGAAAACCCACGGAACCGTTTGGCAATGGTATTTCGCGTCTTGGCCAAATTCGAGGTATTATAATCCCTCTCTTTCCTCTCCTTAAGTATATTTAGTGAATACGAGTTGAGTTTTATGCACCAAAATGAAAAGAAATCGAATCGAACGTCGCACGGCCAAAAATGGCCGTTTCCTCTGTTTTTCCGGCATTAACAGTGAAATTGTCTCCTGGGTTTTTTTGTGTGTGTGTAAAAACTACACTTCAACCCTTCTTATTTCATTAGTATATTATATTGGCCCAACTAATAGTAAATTCCTCACTTAAAACCCCTTTTTACTTTCTAATGTATAATTTCGGCCCTATTAATGTTAACAGAAATACGGTTTAGTCCTATAATTAAATAAGGTTAATGAACCAACAAGACAGCGTATTTTCTGGTTACTAGTATAACCATGCGACCCTCCGGACCCCATTATTGATACTGAACATGTCGTGTAGGACCATAGGATTCCTAATAAGGTTATTTTTTATTATCATAATATTTTATCTATTTAATGCATTTAATTTAGTTATTTTTTTGACATGGCATTTAATTTAGTTATTAATCAATCTAATTTCATAAAAATAAGCCTAGACTTACTAGTAATTGTACAAATTAATTTTCTTTATTAATAAAGATTTCTGTTAATAATATTTACTTATTGGCCATACAAGATAATGGGCAACGGCTCATTCATAAAAAGTTACGTGATTTCTATACTTATTATTTATTTCAATTATCATTGCGATTATTTGTATATTGCTCCGACTCTTGATTTATATGATAGATTGGACCCTAGAGACATGGGGTGGTATGTGACTAGAATTCACCTAGACAGTACTAGGTAATGGATAAATTGAAAAGTTTTATGATAGAAATTGCCTGCAGGCAGATTGTGAGATGTGAATTGATAAACTGGCGGGTAGTCCAGTGATGATTTGAAACTGGCGGGAGTTCAGTGATGATTGTGAAGTAATGATTAAGATAGGCAAACCCTAGTTATGTCACGACATGATAAGTTTTCCCTTTGTTTGTAGTTATTGGGATGCAGGCTTGGTATATAACTTAGGTGTATCTGCGATAACAAAAGTAAGTGATCTCATGAGACAGGGCATGACTAGCGGTTGGGGAGGAAAGATCTCGTGGATGAGATCTTAGATCACACATTATGCTAAATGATAGTAATGAATCGGTTTATGTGCTATTTCTATTTTATTATCCTGCTTTGATATTATATCTTTACCTGCTAGCTGTAATGTAAGAGGGGGTAGTTGGGATGGATTATTCTACTGGTTGATTTATCACTCACGGATACGTCTCTATCCTGGTAAATTGGTTGCTTCGGCGATCAATTTGCCAGAGGGTGTAGGATTAAATGGAGGAGCAGTCGGACACAAGAGGAATACCAAAGGCAGAGATCGAGTATGTTTGGGATATATATCAAGACTAGAGTCACTCTGGAGTTATTTCAACAAAATTTTCTTATTTAATGCCTTCGATTTTTATTTTAAAAAAATCGAGGCGTTACAAATGGTATAAGAGCATAGGTTCAACACTCGGCCTTGGATAAATTGGGTAGATCACATTCTGAGAGCGTAAATTTGAGTAGCTAAATGTTTACCGTATATATTACTTCTATCCTACCTAAGTATATCATACAAATATTTATTTACTTGCCGCAACTCAAACTCCGAGTAGATACGAAATCAACGTTGACTCCAATTAGAAAGAAGCGATAGAGGAGCCGGTCCTTTTATAATTGGTTGGCCGATCAAATGAGATGAAGAATCCTAGTACGAAGAAGACAGAGAGACAAACCTCGACAATAAAGGAAAATGTACTATTGAAGGAGGTTACTCAGTAAATAGAGTACCTGTCGAAGATGAATTTCCTTTCTTTAGGTAGATAATGTCCTTTCTCTAGTACCAGTATGAGAACGTTGTTGCACGCATTCCCTTTTGAGAACCAGGTATTTAGAAACCCTCAAAACCCTAAACCTTACTTCGTGGAGTAGTCATTACAAGATTGGCACAAAAGGTCAACGACGTCGTTATTTTGTCGACCCCATCAGCAAGGACAATACGCGTAGCCCTGATTCCAACGACAACGTTGCCTATGATTATGTGAATTCCGAGATCAATGCCAATTCAAACCCCAACGCAATACGGAGTATCAACTAGGTTATGCAACTCATACAAGCGATGACCGTCACGACTACACCTACATTCTAACCTCAAGTTCTATACTCCCCTCGTCCTTAAAGATGGATAGATCATAGTAGAAGGATTCTTAGGACTACGTTTGGCTTGTGATTCTTAGGTCACAAAAAGAATTGACTTTGTTGTCAAGGGTCGACTATTAGCCCATTGCGCTATTATCAAAAGTGATAAGAGAAGTGAAAAGCTATTTTTCGCAAGTGAGGTCTTACTCATTTAAGGGGGTAGGTAAGACCCTTCTGTACCAAACGCGCACAAAACGAGGTGACATAAAAAGCTCTCTGGATGGTTAGTGAGCCCCATATTGGAAGAAATAGATCGTATGGAGTTGGGCTTTCCTCATATTGTCTGCAAATACGAGGACGTGTTCCCTGAGAAATTGTCAGGATTATCGCCACCAAGAGAAATGGATTTCACCATCAAGTTACAGCCCGGTACAGCCCCAATTTCCATGGCTCCGTATCGGATGGCTCCGGCAGAACTACAAGAGTCAAAAACACAGCTGCAGGAACTTTCAGAAAAATATTTTATTCGACCCAATACCTCACCCAAGGAGCCCCTGCCCTATTTGTCAAGAAGAAAGAAGGGACGCTCCGACTTTGTATTGACTACCACCAACTCAACAAAGTCACAATCAAGAACCGATACCCTCTACCGAGAATAGACGACTTGTTCGACCAATTGAGAGGGTCGACTTGTTTCTCGAAGATTGCTTTATGATCCGGATACCACCAATTACGAATCAAAGAACGTGACATATCTAAGACAGCATTCCTCACATGTTATGGACACTACGAGTTTGTAGTCATGCTTTTCGGTCTAACCAATGCCCCGCAGTTTTCATGTGTCTAATGAACAAGATTTTCACGCCGTCCTAGGACAAGTTTGTGGTAGTGTTCATTGATGACATTATTTTATACTCTCCAACAGAGAGAAAAAACACGAAAACCACTTGAGAATTGTCCTACAAGTACTCTAAGACAATTATTTGTATGTAAAGGCCAGCAAGTGCGAATTCTGTATGAAAGAAGTCAAATTCCTAGGACACGTAGTGTCAGAGAAAGGAATCTCAGTTGATGACAGCAAAGTAGAAGCGGTCATGGATTAGAAAAGACCCTCAACGGTGTTCGAGATAAGAAGTTTCTTAGGATTAGTTAGTTGCTATAGAAGGTTCATTCAAGATTTCTCCATCTTGGGTAAACCATTGACTCGGCTAACCCAAAAGGGGGTTAAGTTCGAATGGAACAAAGTATGTGAGAAATCATTCCAAGAACTTAAGAAAAAGCAGCACCTCCATATTAATCATTCCCGAACGAAACATGGGATATACAGTGTACTGCGACGCATCCAAAGATGGATTGGGAGTTGTACTCATGCAAAATGGAAAGGTCGTCGCTTACGGATCCCAACAATTGAGGTTGCATGAAAGGAATTATCCAACTTACGATTTGGAGCTGGCGGCAGTAGTATTCGCCCTAAAGTCTTGGCGATATTATCTATATAGAGAGCAGTTTGAGGAAAGGCAAATGTGGTCGCTGATGCGCTGAGTCACAAGAACCGAGGACAAGTGGCTAGTTTAGTTATAAGACAATGAAAGATAATGGAAGCCATCAGCAGATTCAAGCTATAGCCAATCGCAGAAGGTACAGGCGCTTGTCTCCTTGCCTTGGTCGCAACCCCCGCCTTACACCAAGAAATTCTTCTGGCTGAAACTTTTGACCTGGAATGTGATTTCATCAACTATCAACTATTAACTAGAAGAGCAGTAGCTGGACGGGCAATCCATGTTGATAAGAGACTTCACTTCCAGGAAAGAAATTTTGTACTAGACATCGGTACCGTTCGGGAAGCAGTACTTGAGGAGTTTCATCATTCCAATTTTGCCATCCACCTAGGGAGCACCAAGATGTACCAAGATCTCCACTGACAATACTGACGAGGCAAAAATCAAGAAGGACGTGGCCGAATACGTTTCGACATCTCATACCTGTCAACCAGTAAAAGCAGAAGCTCAGAATCCGATGGGACCCTACAACCATTACCTATACCAGGATGGAAATGGGAAGACATTACCACGGATTTTGTGACAGGACTACCTAGGTCTCCGCAATAGGACACTGCCATGGGGTGATAGTCTACCGTTTGACTAATCCGCACACATTACCATTGCGGATGATGGATTCGATGGACACTCTCAGCCGACTTTATATTCGAGAGATCGTGCGGTTACATGGTGTACCTGTATCCATTATATGCGATTGTGACTAACAATTTACGTCAACCCTTTTTAGGATAGCCTACAGAAAACATTGGGAACCGTTCTCCATCTCAGCACTGCCTTCCATCCACAAACAGACGAGAATTCGAAAAGGATGATCCAAATCTTAGAAGACATACTCCGTGCCTATAAGGAAGCTGGGAACGACTTCTGCCTTTAGTTGAGTTTGCCTACAATAATAACTATCAATTGATAAGCCCACGATAGTGTAAATATTTGGGCTTATCTCGCTCAATTTTTGCCACGCTCGCGCGCATAACTCTATGTTTTTGAACGATATTGCGCGAAAGGTGCGTTTTTGGTGTTTGCAGGTTTTCTTCGTAAATAAGGCAAATTTTACACCATGGGCTTACTCCATCGCGGATAGGGGATCCGAAGTCTAAATGAAGCATTGACGGAGTTGGGGGAGCATCATCGAAACCTCGGAGAGTTTGATCAAGCCTGGGATGAAGTTGATGTAAAAGGCCGCCAGAAATTGTCGTTCTACCGGTAGGAGATCAATACCTACAGGTACAAATTCATCCCTACCGGTAGTGAACATGTGCCTACCAGTTCAAATGCCCAACAGAAAGGTCACAAAAAAATCGGCCAAAACCTACCGATATGAGGCCGGAGCCTACCGGTCGAAACGCAGTCTTCTCAGCAGCGTCAACTTTCTCTTGTAGTTGTTCTACCGGTAGGAGATCAGTGCCTATCGGTAGGGAATTCCCAGATTCTGCAGTCTTCTATTTTCAATTTTCTTTTTCTTTTGTAACTAAAAAGGGGTAGTATAAATACCCCCTTTGCACGTTTTTAGAGCTAGCTCTTTCTCTCTCTACCTCCCTCTCCTCTTCAACTCTCATTCTCTCTTCAAAAGAGCATTGATTGTTGGGTTTTGAGGTGGTTGGCTCTCATTAATGTTGTAAGTTGTCATGAGATCTTTATTAATCTAGCATTTATTTCCATTTTCAGTATGATTTCGTATCTCACCTTCCTTACCCTAGCTTATTTCATACTTCTTTTCCTCATGGGTGAGTAGTGCAACAAGGTTAGGTTATGGGATGATTAACATCCCGTAACCAAGGATATTTCTTGTTCTCATGTCAATCTTTCACTTTCTAAGGATAAACTTATGGTTAGGGCAATTTTACGTACCAAAGCTTGGAGGTGTTAACCTCTTTGATCTTATGTAGGAAAGGGTTGTGATTCCGTACCACATATGATGCTCAGAGCTATATCCTTCCACGTGTTTGTCAAAATGCCCTTAAGCCTTAACCATGTTTACCATTCTAGTCAAAAAGGGAGGAACAAGTTTATCTTTGAGTTATGGGTGTTAGATATCCCTAAACCTCATCTTTAGTTTAATCTCTAGTTAAAAAGCCGTAGCTAGGTTAAGTAGCCAGTTAACTAAATCGTTCAGTTGGCCGTCTCAACGCCGAAGTTTGGTTGGCGGTCCTAACGCTGAAATCTCTACGCAAGCTAATCGCTAAAACAAGCTATGGATGCGCTCCCTGTGGATTTGATCCTGGACTTCCGGGTATTATTATGCTTTCAACCGACCTAGCCCTACGCTTGGGGCGTTCTTATTCTAACACACATTATGGTCGCAAGCATCAATCCAACATAGAGATGTATCATACGAAGCTTTGAATGGGCCACCCTGTCGATCGCCGATTTGTTAGACAAAAATTGGAAGAAGTAAGCCTATTAGGACCAGAGTTAGTTTGAGAGACAACAACAACCAAAAAAAAAAAAAGGAAGAAGAAGAAGAAGAAAGGTCAAGATCATTCGCTAACGACTTCTGGCCGCGCAGAGTCAGCAAAAGAGCTACGCCAACAAAAAGGATCAAACCACTGACTCTTTAGACTGGGAAAAGGTCGAACTTAACGAAGACATCACTTTCAAAGAACAACAAGTAGAAATTCAGGATTATAGCGAGAAGTACATCCGCGGCAACAAAAAAAAAATCATTCAACTCGTCCAAATCCTTTCGCGATATCGAAGAATTGAGGAATCAACTTGGGAACGGACAGATACCATACGCGCCAACTACCGTATCAGTTTCCACTAGACGATACACCCTAATTTTGAGGACAAAATTATTTTAAGGGAGGTAGATTGTAACGACCCAGATTTTTTTTATAAGATTTACAAATTTTATTCCGGTATGATTATTTTTAGTAGATTAGTTACAAAGATTTTATTATAGTGTAAATCCCATGTGTGTATTGTGTGCCACGTGCACCATAACTTTTTCCAAAATAATTTTTACTCTCTCATCTCCCTGCCGACTCTCTCTCTCTCTTACTTGCTCCCCACACCAAGCCATACATCCCCCCTATTTTTATTTTTAGGCTAACCTTTTTATCTTTTCCAACCATTCAATTGTCACCTTATCCTCTCCCATTCCTAGCACCCCACTCCACTCCATCTCTATAAATACCTCTCCCTTCCTCTGGAAACATCAACGACACCACCACCGCCACTGAAAAATTTCGTAGAAATAGAGAAAAGAGAGAAAGCTCAAAAATTCCGTCCATGGAGGTTTAGAATAGAGAGAGAAAAATGGGTTTCGGGTTCACATTCAACCGGACTCAATTCGGATTCACCCATCATACACCACGATCCCCAACACCTCTGTAAACTATTTCCAATCACCCAGAACCGTTTCCAAAGTTCCCCATTTCCGTTGTCTACTCTGATTGTCGAAAACCCACAGAACCGTCCGGTAACGGTGTTTTGCGTCTCGGCCAAATTCAAGGTATTATAATCCCTCTCTTACCTCTCCCTAAGTATATTTAGTGAATATGAGTTGAGTTTTATGCGCCAAAATGAAAAGAAATCGAATCGAACGTTGCACGGCCAAAAGTGGCCGTTTCCTTTGTTTTTCCGACATTAACAGTGAAATTGTCTCCTAGGTTTTTTTTTTTGGTAAAAACTACACTTTAACCCTTCTTATTTCATTAGTATATTATATTGGCCCTACTAATAGTAAATTCCTCACTTAAAACTCCTTTTTACTTTCTAATGTATAATTTCGGCCCTATTAATGTTAACAGAAATACGGTTTAGTCCTATAATTAAATAAGGTTAATGAACCAACCTGACAACGTATTTTTCGGTTACTAGTTTAACCATGCGACCCTCCGGACCCCATTATTGATACTGAACATGTTGTGTAGGACCGTAGGATTCCTAATAAGGTCATTTTTTATTATTATATAATATTTTTATCTATTTAATGTATTTAATTTAGTTATTAATCAATCTAATTTCATAAAAATAAGCCTAGACTTACTAGTAATTGTCCAAATTAATTTTCTCTATTAATAAAGATTTCTGTTAATAATATTTAATTCTTGGCCATACAAGATTAAGGGCAACGGCCCATTCATAAAAAGTTACGTGATTTCTATACTTATTATTTATTTCAATTATCATTGCGATTATTTGTATATTGCTCCGACTCTTGATTTATATGCTAGATTGGACCCTAGAGACATGGGGTGGTATGCGAATAGAATTCACCTAGACGGTACTAGGTAATGGATAAATTGAAAAGTTTTATGATGTTAGAAATTGCCTGCAGGCGGATTGTGAGATGTGAATTGATAAACTGGCGGGTAGTCCAGTGATGATAAGAAACTGGCGGGAGTCCAGTGATGATTGTGAAGTGATAATTAAGATAGGCGAACCCTAGTTATGTCATGGCATGATAAGTTTTCCCTTTGTTTGTAGTTATTGGGATGCAGGCTTGGTATATAACTTAGGCGTATCTACGATAGCAAAAGGAAGTGATTTCATGGGACATGGCATGACTAGCGGTTGGTGAGGAAAGATCTCACGGATGCGATTTTAGATCACACATTTGGCTAAAGGATAGTAATGAATCGTTTTATGTGCTATTTCTGTTTTACTATCTTGCTTTGATATTATATCGTTATTTGCTAGCTGTAATGTAAGAGGGGTAGTTGGGATGGATTATTCTACTGGGTGATTTATCACTCACGAATACGTCTGTATCCTGGTAAATTGGTTGCTTCAACTATCAATTTGCCAGAGGGTGCAGAATTCAATGGAGGAGTAGTCGGAGACAAGAGGAATACCAAAGGTAGAGATTGAGTATGCTTGGGATATATATCAAGACTAGAGTCACTCTGGAGTTATTTCGATAAAATTTTATTGTTTAATGCTTCCAATTTTTATTTAAAAAAATCGGGGAATTACAGCAAGGCGTCGAGGTTCAACCGATCCGTGATTGGGCCAACTCAACTGAGAGTCACGACCGCGCGCTCTCACTCAGAGGGTTAAACTTGAAAATCGAATGTTAAGATGGGTCTGAAAATGGACTAAAACTCATTTAGATATTTAATCAAACATTCGTAGTGCCAGGGTTTCAAGCATCGCACGAGGCAAGATAAGCTTGCCGACACACGATCAAAGAAGTTATCAACTACAAGCTTTGAACAAAAATAAGAGATTTAATCCATTTTACAAACCAAATTAAAGCTTTAAAGCAAGAGAAACCATTTTCACAACCAAGTCCCGGGGTAGGAATCACCCATTGACCAAACCTAATTAAGTACTCACTCATGCTTGAAAGATTAAAATTTAGATCTTTAGCTTTATTCCCGTCTTGGCATCCAACGGCCTCTGTAACGCCCCTAATTTTGGAAACGTTAAATAGGAAATTACATTGAAAATCTAAATAGAGTCTGGCTCATTATTACATCATAACTCTCGCAAGAGTACTTTTATTCAAACATGGAAGGGAAACTAGGGTTCCTATCTACAGCTCTGCCTGCTCTTCCATCCTAGCCAGCTCCTCGGCTCCAAAAGCTTCCAAGGTGTAGAGTTCATCCTGTTCATCTATAAGGTCTGACACATTATACCATCGTCGCCACCAATATAATAAGTCAGGGTCACCAAAGGTAACACCATGAGCTACAAAGCTCAATAGAATAATTCATACCCACTAGCCCTTAACTTACAAACAATAGATCATAAAATTAACAATTTCCACATAGTACATGCGTATTTAATAAAACGGTTAACAATGACACATCCACATTTACTATTCAATTAACGTTGGTGTTCGTGATTTCTGAGTTTCTCCTACGTGATTTGTTGTAGACCGTGTCACAAATTTTCACTTTTTATATACCACATCATCATTTCCAAAATCGTTTTTACACATAATCTCGGTTCCGTCGTTTCGGTCTCCCGAGTATCCTCACAATGGTTCCATCGCACCAGGTTCCCATTGGCACACAAACTTTGCATTGGCTCCTCTCCGCGGATAACCAAGCCATACACCCAACCTCGGTTCTGCCGTTCCGGTCTCTCGAGTATCCTCACAATGGTTCCGCCGCACTGAGTTTCCATTGGCACACAAAACACACACCACACAATGGGCTACCACATCCGGCCACATTGCGATTTCCAAAATATTTTATCTTTTCAAAACACGCCTTTTCATTAACCACACCCTAGGTGTCATGTTTCTAACTTTCTCGATTTTCGTGTCACGTTTTCATGCATAAACTCCGCGGTAGGACTTTTCACAAAAGTAAACATAAATTATTCATTATAATCTTGAAACTAAACTAGCAAGATCATCCAACTCCATATTACTTATCATGCTCAAATCACAACTTAAAGCATAACGCCACATGTACGGACGCCTTTGGAGTGAAAATCACTTATACTTTAGCACACCACAAGACAAGTAATTCTAACAATTATGTATACATGCTCATAACCATCGTAAGATCAAATTACGAATACTTCTAAACAAGCGATAAGTCTCTATCTTTCAAAATTCATCCTTTCCTCTTTTGTGGGAAGTTCAAAACAACATATGTTTATTGAAGAAGTCGGTTATTCAACATACTCATACTTCCATTAGCAAAATAAGTTTACTAACTATCATGCATTTCAAACGTATAAGTAATATACAACTTTATATATACTTGGAGAAAGTAAGTAGAGATATTCTACCGTTCTTCTTGGCGATAGGTATGGCTACGGAAAAGTAAGTACGTTGGACGGAGTGACTTCCTTCGGTGAGCTTCCGATAGCTTCGAAAGAAAAAGGTTTCTCTCGAAACTAAATCTTGACTAAACTACTTAAATTTTAGGGATCGAAAGGGTGGTCGAGTGGCGGTTTGGTGGCGGCCTAGGATGAGTTTCTTGAAGAACACAAGAATAACTCAAGAATAACTCAAAAACAAGAAGAACAAAGAACAATTGCAAGGATTCTAGAGAGAGAAGTTGAATGGGTGAAGGTGTGAGATGAATGACAAAGATGGGGTGCTATTTATAGCCAAACCAACTTCTATTACATAATGAATAAAATTTTCCCTAGCAATTATTATCCAATGGGTAAAGGGGCAATTATGATAGGTATGGCCTTGTCTTGTCCCAAGAAAGCTTTCTTGCAAGAAAGGATAAAATGATATCTAGGCTAGAAAGTAGTCTTCCCATGTCTAGTCAATCTTAGGTCTAGGTTGGAAGCAAATCTAGGATTATTAAGGCTAGGATTGTGTGCTTGAAAAAGACTAGAAATGGGTTGTCACATTGTACTTAGGCTTGAGTGTGAAGATGGTAAAAGAGGTAGCTTGCTTGAGTGACCAAACTCATGAACACACTTCACTCTTTCTCTCACTCTCTTGGCCTCCCTCTCTCTCTCTCCTCATGGCTATCTTTCTCTCTTGTACTACGTATAAATATATACATATATATATATAACCATATATGTGTACTTAGAGAATCTAGGAAAGTAACTTTGGTGGGTAATTTTAGGGTTAGGGCTATAAGTCTTAGGTTTGTATGCATGGCAAGGCTAAGGTTGCTTCTTTTAGAAGCAAAATAATGACTTCTTTTGGTATGATTTGTCTTGTCAAATATATATACACTTTGGTAAGTCTAGTCTCCATTATCCAAGGGATAAAAATTTCCCTAACATTTTTTATCCAATGGTTAAAGAGGTAAGTAAGGTTGATATGACTAGATTTACTTCTTTTAGAAGCAAAGTAATGGCTTCCTATGGTCTAAGATTCCTTTATGACTTGTCTTGTCAAATATATATACATAATGGCAAGTCTAGTTGCTATTATCCAAGGGATAATATTTTTCCTAGCATTTATTAATCAATGGTTAAAGGGATAATCATGATAGGTATGGCTTTGATATGTCTAATCAAATCTAGGTTCTCATTATGGCAAGTCCTTCTCCTATTACTCAAAGGACAAAAATTACCCTAACAATTATTGTTCAATGGGCAAAGAGGAAAATGATGGGAAGGAATATATTCTTGGAAGAAATGTTCTTTTGAAAGTGACCTTTCAATGGAGAGAAAGGACAAAGTACTTTCTAGGAAAGTGACTTGACCAAGTAAGCATAATGATGACCTTCCTAGGCCTAAAAGGTTCATAAGGGTTGAAGGGGTTTATAAGGCTCAAAGATGGTCAAAAAGGTCCATCTAAGGTTAGGAGAATGTAACTAGGTTAAATGGTAACTAGGTTTCTCTAACCAATTGGCTGGAAACTAATTCCACTAGCCAAGTAGGATTTCTAGTCAATAAATGTAATTTAAAGATTTTATTTAACTCGTTAGGAAAATATACAAGTGTTTTTATAAGCATACTTGTCTTTAGAAAATGACTAAATTGTTCGGTGCGAAAAGATAAAATTTTATAAGTCTCAAATCTAATTATGATGGATTATTAGAAATTTAAAAAGGAATTTTAAAAGCAAATCCAAGTAATTAAAATAAAATTCAAATATTTAACAAAAATTTTATTTACCGAAAATCAGGGTCGTTACAGCCCCAGTCACCCGACGACTTTTCGTTCCTTCATTCTTGAACCTCGGTGGCTATGTTCTGGGTGGCTTCGGGTACTCAGACACTGTGGGCAGCGTGCCCTTCGGAATTTCCGGATTCCGAAACGCAAGGGCCCAGATCGAGGGAGCGCGAGCGGGGAAGCAAGCGCTCGCAAAATACAGAGTCGCCACTCGGGTTTGAAGGTCTGACACCCAAGGAACCGTATTTCGAAGCACTTGTCGCGCTGTTTGATTTGAAAAAGTTTAAGGAACCAGTCCGTCATAACTATATCTGGGTTCGGGAGCCAGGTTACGAGATGGGAAGGGTTTTATGGCACCCCTCTCGCCCAATCCGGAGATCGGTCTCTACTTAGGCATTTGCGAAAATATTTGTTTGCGATTCTGTTTGATTAATCAATTCTTTAGCCATTTAGGGCGGGGGAATAGTTTAAAGGGATTAAAACTGTAACAGTTTGCAAGATGTGATAGATAGCAGGATGAGCAGTTAGTATAGGATGAGAACAGACTGCTGTGGGAGTTTAAACAAACTGGGAAGCCCCTGTTTTGGAATGGCGTGCGCAGGAAGAAACCAGCATGCACTGAACAAGTCACTGCATGCTGTTTATTCCTGCGCGCACAACTCCAAGACACGCGCGCGCCGGTGAGCTCAAACCCACAGCTCTTATTCTCAAACCATCTGGGCTCTGGAAGGACCAGTGCACACACAGGACAAACCACGCAGTTTATAGCAGCATAGTATACAGTTTAAAGGTTGTAAAGCCCTACAAATTAATAAAACATCCCATAAACAGTGTGGAGACAAAATAATGACTTAAAAACTAAGCTACCCGTGCAAGGCCACTCACTGGTCAGAGGCATACTATCACGCGACGGAGTCAGTCTGGCGCGCAAGGGTGCGCCCTGACTCAGTCGCGCGATGGTGCGCCCTGGCGCACTGTTGCGCGATGGAGCCAGTCTGGCGCGCGATGGTGCGCCCTGGCACGGGATGGTCGCGCCCTGGCGCAACCAGACCAGTGCTTGGTTTACACATTTCTGGGTTCTGGGACAGGTCCAGAATGATCCCAAAGGTACTCCAAAATAGCAGAAACTCATATTGAACTACAAACTAGCAGTTTCTACTAAGGAAAGCAGTAAACTAATTTTTATCATGCTTAACAGTGATCTATAACATAATAAAGCACAAAACAGTAGGAACCAATCCCCACGCGGACCAGCAAGCACAGACTAGGACAGTCGCGCGCGTGAGTGGGTTCGTCGCGCGCTGATTCGTACCACGACGGTTTTTGAAACCTTGCCAGCTTTAGGACCAGGACTGGTATTGATTACCAGCCTTGGCCCTGCCACCCCCCTCAGGGATCAGAACACAAAATAGAACAAAGGTAAGCTATACCTTCGGTTTTGAGTTTGAAAGGTATTTGAACTTTGATGTTTGAAGGCTTGATTGAGGAGTTTGAGTGGTAGAAGCAAAGAACAAGCTTTTTTCTTGGATGGTTGAAGTGTGAAAATGGAGGATTGTGAGTGTAATCCTTCTTTGGGCTTAAAATTTGGTAACCCTTTGAAAGAATAACCATTGGGGGTATATATAGGGGGAGATGGTGGATCTAGTTGGTGCCAGGAAAGGAGTTCAGTCAGTCCACGAGGTTGGCTGAGAGTTGCATTGGTGGCCAACTGTCCTCCTTCAGAAAGATTGGTGGTGGGTTGGACCGTCGCGCGACAGAGTGAGTCTGTCGCGCGATGGTGCGCCCTGGCGCTCTGTCGCGCGACGGAGTGAGTCGGGCGCGCGATGGTGCGCCTCGGCGCAGGATGGTTGCGCCCTGGCGCGGACCAGTAGGGTTTTTGGTTTTTGAAGTGGCTTAGGGTAGGTTAGGTTCAAGGGTTTTGCAAACACTCAAAGCTCAAACACGCTATCATTCCCGGGGTGTTCTTGATCCATTTCATCATCGGGAAATCAAAAATCGTAAGTAAACTAATCTGGAAGCCCAGATTGGGGTGTCTACAGACACCCTCGAGGGTTATTCTTGTGGTTTGCCTGAAACACTATTAAAACTACCTTACGTGCAATATCGCCTAAAAACAACATTTTATTCAAAGGAAAGCAACATATAAAAGAACTTTAAGCACCAAGAATTACATTATTGGGTGCTTATCAATCGTCAATCCTGACCTACGTTCAATTCCTTTATTCTTAGATCTCTCTACATTATTTTGTCGATGTCTGAAAAAATTTTAAATGTCAACCAAACAACAAAAAATAAAAAATTGAAGTTTGTTTTCTTGAAAATCATTTTACATCGAAACAAATGGTGGCTAGGTGTTTCTTTTTTCTTTTTTGTTTTTTTAGAGAACCTTCGCACTAGGTATAGATAGGAGGAATTGAAGTTGAACGCGGTGGATATTAGAAACTTCAGCTGCTCATCACTTTCATGGCACAAAATAAGATGTCCGGATTCCAAGCGGAAGAGCATGTGGAGAAACGACAGTGAGAGTTGAAAAACATAGTGCAAAATCCACTATGGGCTTCTATATATGAGATAGGCCCCTTTTAGATTTTGTGAAAAGAAAGTGGACACTTTATACTTTCTGGTGCTGGTCTGAATTACCAATCAATCTCTACACAAGAAGTGGGAGGAAAGCTACGAACGTACCTAGCTAACTACCGAGTAATTATTCATCGTTTCACTTTGTTAGATGGTTGAAAGACAATGAGCGACGGTCGTATCCCATAATTATTTGCGAAAAGTAAGGTGAGTGCCACATGATACTTTGGGAGTATCCCATAATTGACCCTAACTACGTCCTCACTTTTTCCTTTTCCTAACCTTTTTTTTTTCTCACAAAAAAAAAAAAATAGTAGAAGAACTGTTGAAGATATTTATACTTCAATATCTCGTCTCGTCTAATAATATTTGTCAGGAGATCATCATTCCATAGGCTTGCTTTCCATAATCGCCTGGGTCGAATAGCAATTGTTTTGGAAAATTTGCATTTCAGGAAAGAAATTAATGATATGATAATTTAGGAGTACTGTGGCATGGGGTGTGATCTGGCTCTGCTCTGAATCGATCTCTAGGATGTGTTGGAGCTATCTGCGCTCTTCTATTTGAGACCTCCTATTACCAAAATTTTTGTTTTCTCTCCAATCGACGGGAAATTGTATCGTAAGCTTGCTAGAATGTGGGTGTGAAAAGTGGAGTTTGGTTCCTTGCCGTATTTCAGGACTTCTTTGGAAACAAACAATGAAGTGGATGAAGTATGGAAGAAGATTAACAAAATGGACTTTGTTAACCCTCAAAGTAGAAGAACAATCAATCGAGATGATCGAGTGAACAATTACAAGTTAATTCTACTCCTAGAAAAGAAAAGATAAAGGCCTGATTGGCATTGTTTGTGTGTCTTGAAACTGCTACTAACTTGTACTTAAATAGGCCTCTATGAATTTGGATTCAAATCTTTCCTCAAAAGTAGCAGTTGAAAACTCCTTTGAATTCTGATGAAGAACCCTCTTCAACTGCCGATCATGCCCACGCCAGGAAAATTGTTTTGTTAATTGCGGTTAGCATCCTCTTTAATCGTGGAATCATGGGACTTAATTCCTTTTGACACCTGTCACTTGATCGATGGTCCAAAGGGCCATAGAAATATGCCACGTGTAGGCCAATCGACGGACAAGACTTTTTATAGTTTCATCATCGATTTACTTCCATTCTAAATTATTAAGGTGAGTCCATTCTATTCTTTTACTTGCCCATGTTTACCCTTGCCACGTGTCGTCCAATCGACGGGTAAAAAGGAAATCTCACTTATGGTACAAACAATGCCCCCCTTATTTGTTTGAGTTAAAAATTATTTAACTCGAATAAATAATTCCTTTACCTTTTCAAAAGGCGTGGTTAACACACAGGGTTCTCCCAACGTATATATGCCCTTTCTTTATAAAAATTAGGGCACCGTTACAAACCATCAACTCCGGAATCGATGGCGCCCAAAAAAGCTTCTCAAAGCAAAGCAATGGCTTCCAAGGCTTCTTCCAAGTCATCGACTCCTCGGTCAACCCAGAAGAAAGAATCGAGTTCCCAGAAAACTGAAACCCCAACAGAGTCCTATCTTCCAAGGTACCCTCAATGCCTAAGGGAGGCACCCCAGTTACCTCTTTATTTTATTTCTGTAGTCAATTACCCCTCCAAATTCATATTGGGTCCTATTTACTCTTCAAACTCCCCTGACTCACTACCGACATATTATTCGGTGAATTTCGACGAACCTTTGCTCCTTTCGCTCCCAGGTCTCCATCGTACTGGTTGGAATACCAGGGGAACCATTCGATCATGGCCCACTGTGTTCCCATCTTGGACAAAGTAGGTTGATCGTATGAAGAGCTACTTACATCTCTTGTGGCATGCAATGGGAATTTATGAAGCTATAGACCTATCTACACATGCCTTTGAATTTAACCCTAATTTGATTGCTGCTGCTGCTTGTTTTTGGTCTGTTTCATCCAATGCTTTTGTTTTTCCAAATGGCCCCATGAGTCTCATTGTTTTGGACATCATTCATTTGACTGGCCTATCGAGTATGGGTGCAGAAGTTAATGTTGCCTTGGATCATCACCCTTGTGATCCACCGTTTGAGGTCTCTGATAACTCATGGAGTTATGCATATTTTATATCCATTTTTTGTACTTCTGATCTCAGAGAGCCATCATTTATTGAAAAAGTAGCATTTTACTTGTATTGGCTCAACAAATATGTGCTATGTGTGTCTGGTTTGAAGATTACCAAGGAATATTTTCGCTTAGCCATTTGCCTAGCTCAAGATGCAAAGCTTGCATTAGCTCCCTTTGTGCTAGGGACATTGTATAAAGGATTGTGGACATTCACACAGAATAAAATCACCAGTAATTGTGGTGGTCCTTTCTGGATCCTCCAAGCATGGCTGTATGCATATTTTCGATTTCTTAAGCCCACGAGTTATTATCCGAAGAGGAAAAATGGGGGTGAATGTTTGAGCTATGCGGAATACTTTTTAGCCCATGAACCCAAACATGAGGACTCATCCTTTAAGAGGTACTTAAGGCTTTTTATAGCCCTGTTTTTGAAGAATTACCTAATTGGCTCCCTTTTAAGAACTGCCATTACTCAGCATCACAAAGGATAGAACCCATCCTCAAATTTCTAGTTCCAGCTCAAACAGTCAATGAATTTTGGGCTAGTATCTTGATCTCGAGGTTCCTATCGATAGGATTCTCTCCATCAACTACACGCTTCTCCAACTATAGTTTTGAAGTTTATATGCCAAATCAGTGTGCTAGACAATTTGGCTTGGCACAGGGAATCCCTGTCCCTCATACTCATCCAAGGATTAAGGATTTGGCCAAAACAAGGCCAAATGTGACTCAAACTTCCTTGATTACGGAACTGATTGGTCAATTTCAAGGTATCAAGGCCAATTTCCAACTTGCGAGTTTTGTGGCCGATCCTTCTTTCACTTCAGAATTCAAGCTATTTTGGGATTGTATTAAGCCTACCATATTCAACAAAGATTTGAGTAACTGTCTCTTGAAACTTGACCCTGAAGATTCCTTGCTAGGTATCCTCTATGAAATCACCCTTTATTTTGTAGTCATGAGTATTACATTCTTACTAATGATTTCTCAGAATTTCAGTTTCCAAAAAGGTTCCTGTTTCTAAACCAAAAGGTCCAAGAGGTCAGGATAAAGGGAAGCAACCTGAGGTTTTCCTTCCCTCCAAGAAAAGAACTAGGAGCTCTCAAGTCCAAAGTACATTGCGAAATCCCCCACTTATGGCAGATGCAATGAAAGGACTTAACTTACCCGATCGACAGACAAGTCTGTCAGAAATAGCTGAAGACTCAGAGATATTGGTAACATTTAAAAGGGTAAGAATCTCATTTTTTGGACTTTAGATATCAGGTATCAGTCCTTTATTGATTCATTTCTTTTCTTTTACATTTAGAAAACAAGGAGAAAACTTCACCTGGCACCTCAATCAGATGATGAAGGTGATAAAGACAAAGGTTCGATTATAAAGCTGTTAACTCCTGTCAATTCTTCTTTTGTCAATAAACTTGATCTCCCATTTGATACCCCTTCACCTTTAAATGTCCAGCATCAATTTCGGACGAAGGTGCCAAAATTTCTGACATGGGAAACAAATCAGCTTTTCCAGAGGTTTTACCATTTGATCCTATTACTGAGCTCATTTTGAGTTCAGTACCTAATTCTCCTATGACTCTGGAAATTGAACCCCTTGTAGAAAAGGAGACTTTTAGTGTTGAGCAACCAGAAGTCCATTCTCCTGTTCAAGGAGAAAGAGTGCCGGAACCTCTTATTGAACAATCAGAAGTTCATTCTCCTATTCAAGGAGAAATGATGTCAGAGCCTATGGAACCATCGATTAAGGCTACTGAAGTCCCAAAGCAGCCATATACTAAAATGGAAATCAATACCCCAGATTTGACCATCAAACCCACGACCCCAATAGCTTATCCTTCATCTGTTGATAGGGCTGATACAGATTTGACAGCCAATACACCAACCTCTGACTTGGACCTTATGCTGACTAAAACTAAGAGATATTCTGAGTTCTATTCAAGGTCCATTTTTGAGTTTTCTGAATCTTTGACTCCTCCACCTTCCTCTGAGCTTAGTGAAGAGACAAAGAATGAGATGAAAACCTTTTTTGAACTGCTTGAGCTTCCTTTGTTAGAAATTACCATTGATCACACTACAACTTTTACTAGCTGTATGAATCATTTGATATCCAAGAAGGTTTTCCCATTATCTGAGCAAATCAAACTTGAGGAGTTTGGCTCAATTGTAAATGAGAGTTTGACAGTAGCAGCCTATTGTCAGAAAGAAATGAAGAACAAACAAGATACTCTCGATCAATTTGTAGCCATTTCAACCAAATTGAACACAATGGGGAGCAATATGCATCAGCTGAAGGATGAATTACAGCAAATTGAAGATGAAAAGGCTGCCCTTCTTGCCCGTTTGAGTCAACTTGATGACCAATAGAAAGTTCTATTAGCACGGAAAGAGCTGATCAGTCATGAATTATCCAAGATCTCCTGTGATGAGCAAGGGACTAAAACCATCATAACAATGGCCAACACTGACCTTTTGAAATATCAGGAAAAATACAATGCTACAAATAGCAAGTGGAGCTATTTTTCCAAGTTGTTCTTGGAAGTTAAGTCTAAGAACCATTAATTAGTCTGTATAGTACAACTATAATCTTGGCCTATATATTTCAGGCATCTTTTAGTTGCATCTTTTACTTCCTTGTAATGTTTAGCCTACTTTTCAGGCTTTGTCTTAAGAACATTTGTTTGAAATTTTGAATATGCTTATCTAATTCCTGTATTTTTTCTCAAAATTACAAGGATCTTTGACTGACTCCTGTCCAGAATCGATAGGGAATTCCAAACCTTGCCTGTTTTCCTCTTTGCATTTGGAACAACCTTATTGATAGGGTCACTTCATAGGAAATCATAAAACCATTAACCGATTATTCTGTTCCTTGATAGTGGATATAAATCGTGGCTACATATTAACTTCTTTATCGATGGGATAAACCAATGACATTCCATGGGAAACACCAACCGTTTTCTCCTCCACTTCCTGATAGTGGGGATGATCATGCGTAATAACTGCTTTGATTACTGCTCAGAAACTGAACCGTTGTTAATCTTTTCTTTTATAAATTAAACTTTTGTGGGATGGTTGCACATCGATCCTCTTTTATTCTCAATTGACTTCTCAATTTTGGTGATTTTTGCTCATAGTCAATTCTTTTGCAATCTCTAAACCGATAATCAAAGCTTCATACTCAGCTTGATTATTGGTCAAAATCCTGCTTTCATCTAACTGAAAAGAGAACTGTAAAAATTCCCCTTTCGGAGATGTAAAAACTATGCCTGCTCCAACCCCTCTATCAGTTTTAGAACCGTCGAATGACAATTTCCATGGTTTTATTTCAATCATATGTATCTCAAATTCATCCTTTTCCAATAACATATTAGGATGATTAGCTACGAAATCAGCTAAAGCTTGCCTTTTTTACTGCCTTTTGAGACACGTACTGTAAATCATATTCTATTAAAGATAACAACCATTTTCCTTGTTCGCCTCTTAATATGGGTCTTGTTAAGATATATTTAATGATATCTGTTTGTGCAATTACATGTACCATCGATGGTAACATGTAATATCTTAACTTGATGGCAGAAAAATACAATGTCAAGCATAACTTTTCAATAGGCTTGTATTTTATCTCACATTCATTTAATCTTCTACTAAGATAATAAATGGCTTGTTCATGACCACTTTCATTATCTTAAGCCAAAAGACAACCAATCGATTGGTGTCTTGCTGAGATATATAATTTTAAAGGTTTTCCAATTATTGGTGGCATCAGAACAGGAGGCCTTACCAATGATTGCTTCAAAAACTCAAAAGCCTTCTGATGTTCTTTTTCCCATTTAAAATCTTTCTGAGACTTTAACTTTAAAAGTGGGAAAAAAGCAAGAGTTTTTCCAGATAAATTGGAGATTAATCTCCTGAGAAAATTTACCTGTCCCAAAAGCTGTTGGAGTTCTTATTTATTTGTTGGAGGCTGTGCTTCTATTATAGCTTTGGCCTTATCTTTATCAATCTCAATCCCTTTCTTATGAACCAGAAATCCCAAAAAGTTTCTAACAGTAACTCCAAAAGCGCATTTCATTGCATTCATTTTCAACTTGTATTGTCTCATCCTCATCAAGACTTGCTTTAAATAGTCTATATGCTCATCAAATGTATGTGATTTTACTACTATGTCATCAATGTAAACTTCCATAAACCTTCCAATTAGGTCATGAAAAATCACATTCATTGTTCTCTGATAAGTTGCTCCTGCATTTTTTTTAATCCAAATGCCATAACAATCCATTCAAACAATCCAATATATCCTGGACATCTAAATGCAGTTTTGTGTGTATCTTATTCTGCAATAAATATTTGGTTATACCCAGAATAACCATCAATAAAAGAAAGAAATCGATGGCCTGCGGTTGCATCCACTAAATGGTCTACAACAGGCATGTGATACTCATCTTTCGGTGATGCTGTATTTAAATTTCTAAAATCGATGCATATTCTTACCTTACCATTTTTCTTAATTACAGGAACAATATTTGAGATCCATTCAACATATTTAACAGGCCTAATAAATTTGGCCTTAAATAATCGTTCCATTTCTTTCTTTACTTCTCTTTGAACTTCCGGTGTCATCTGTCTTGGAATTTGTTGATATGGAACAAAGTCCTCTTTAATAGGAATTTTGTGTTCAACCAATGATCTATTCAAACCAGGCATGTCAGGATAATCCCAAGCAAAACAATCTTTGAATTCAGACAACAAGTACTTCAAACGATCCTTCATTTCATCAGGTAAAGCAGCACATACATGAAGAATTCTAGGATTTTCCTTTGTTCCTACATTAAAATCCTCTAAAGGATCTTTTACTTCTGCTTTATAATCATCCAGTTTAGCAGGAGCAGCTTCAAGATCTTCCATAGTCAATTCCTTAAAAGTCAAAGGACTATCATCTACTACACAGTCTGCCCAATTACAAGAAATAGGCTCATCAGCCTCTAATTTCCTAGATACAATGAAAGAAAATAATATCTTAAAAGTAGCTTTTAAAGTAGCTAACTCTTCATTTACATGGCTCAGATTGTCACTCATCATGAGAAACATTTGATTTAGAACCACTAGACCTCAGTATCATGTTAGGTCTAACAAAATCTCCACTTATTTCCTTAAAACCATTTGTCATGTATTTAAGGAATTGGCTTTCAGTAAGGCTTACCCCTATCGACTTCACTTCTGAACCTTCAAATTTGATTGGCCATAAGTCTTCATCATATAGACCTGCCTCCACGTTGTTGGTATCTGCGTTGAATGGATGTTTATCTGCCCAGAAAATTTCCATTCCGTCGATCTCTTTATCCTCTCCTTGTTTCAAAAATATTAATGCCTGATGTAAAGAAGAGGGAACACAACCGTTTATGTGAATCCAATCTCTGCCTAACAAGGCATTATAATTGGAGGAAGAATCAATAACAAAGAAAGTAGTGTTCATCTTTCTGTTTCCAATTTGTAATTGCAAAGAAATCACACCTTTAGCAGGTGAACATCCTCCTGCAAAATTTCCAACTGTCACTTCTGTTGGGATCAAGTCTGACTCATTTTTGTTCAAAATTTTCATCATTTTCGAAGGCAAGATGTTTACTATAGCTCCATTATCAATCAAAACCTTATTAATAGGTTGCCCATTGATGTGAACCATAATGTATAATGGCTTTAAATGCCTGACCAAAGCATCTTCAGGAGTCCTCAAGACAACCACATCTTTTCCTTTTGTGTCTTTCTCAATTTGAATAGACTTCTTTTTTAAGTCTTCTTTCTGCTCATTTATTTTTACTATAGCATCTGTTTTGTCTTCAACATCCCCTTCTAAACTCGTGGGCTGATTAGGTTTTGCCTGAAAAGTTTTTGGCAAAACTAAAATCATGTTGCAATGAACTCTAGTAGGGGAAACTGACCCGAATTGGATTGTATCCAGTGCTTAGCCAAAGGTGGTAGACTTTTGAGAGTCCACTTCATTCTTGTCATCTTTGAAATCTTCTTTCATCATATCTGAACTGTTAACTGACAAAAGATCATCATCTTCATCATCTTCTAACAATACTTGTTGAAATTCTTCCATTTTCTTCTTTAAGCTCTTCTTGAATTCTGCCTTTTGCTCCTTAATCGATAGAGCAGGGGAAGAACTTGAGCTTTGCCCCCCAAGCCTTTGAGTAATGGTTGGTTTGATTGTTTGCCCCCCAAGTTTTTCTACCTCCTTTGCTTTCTGTTTAGGCATTGTTGAAACTGGTATAGTTGACTCCCTGGTCCAAACCATAGGGGCTGCCTGATTTAGAACTGGTCTGGCCTTTATTTCTGGCCATTGTGTTGAATCCATCATTATCTGTTGGTCCCTCCTTTCTCTTTCTGAAATCTTCTTTTGTAACCTCCTTTTCTGAGTGTTGGTAATGGGCTCGAATTCCTTTACATTTGGTAATTTAGGATGTCTCACTGTATCCCACCTATGATGCTCGATATTTGGTGGAATTACCATCCTTCCTTGATATCCACCTCTGACAAAAGGCATTCTTCCTCTTGATCTTACACCCCTTGGGTAAAAACCTCTTCCCCTTCCATTCATAAATGAAGGTGGATAAATTAGACTTGCATCTGGTGTCCCAGGTAGTGCTGGAATCACAGGATATCCTTTAAATAGGAATGGACCATCATCTTCCCCGTACCATTTGAGTGATTCAGAAGGTATAAAAATCCTAGGGTCTTCACCTTCAAAAATCAACTTTGGACCTACATAAATCTGTAAATCACTACTTCCCATAGTATTGAATCTAATGGAACCTTTAGCATAGGTACCATTGTACTCTTTTTCTGCAATAATCTCTTCCCCTTTCTTGATCTCCTCATCACATCTTAAACAGAAATAATTCTCAAATTTCTGCCTCACTTGAACTTCCTCTTCTTCTTCCATAATTTCTTCTTCTTCTTGAATCCTTCTTTCAGTTTGAGATGCCATTTTCCCTTTCTTCAATCTGGCCGTCACCATATTGACTTCCACCAAAGGAAAAGAATCAATATCAATACCCATCACTTCTTTATTTCCCTTAGCATACTGTAACAGGCCCTTCTGGATTAGGTCCTGCACACAATTTCGAAATGTAACACAATTGTTAGTATTGTGTCTAAAAGAATTGTGCCACTTACAGTAATCTTTTCCTTTTCTATCTTTTTCAGGAGGAATCATATGCCCTGGTGACAAAGTTAAGAACTTTTGATTAATTAGTTCATCAAATAGTTGATCAGCTTTGGACAAATCAAATGAGTATTGTCTAAAATTTGCTTGATTTTTCCTATTTGGATGAGATGAAGGCATATTCACAAGCTTCTCAGCCTTTGTTAAAGTGTCACATACAATTGGTGCTTTTTCAATTACTTGGGCAACATCAATCTCTACGTCCCCCTCTATATCTTGGTAATATGTACCAAATGATTTACTTTTCCTGTATTCCCCTTCCATAAGAATAGCCTCATATCCTATGGCTTTGGAAGTAAAATCAAATAAATCTCTGAATTCAGCTCCAATAAAGTGTTTCTTAAAATCATAATCAAGCCCTTCCTGGGCTATCTTCACTATTTCAGACTCGGGGATGTAAAAATGACACTGATTCCTAATCTTTTTGAATCTGTTCATATATTGTTCAATAGACTCTGAAGGCTTTTGTTTGATTTTAGCCAAGTCTGCTACTGAAATTTCTGGTGCATGCCTAAATAATTGAGTATGAAACTGTTCTTCCATTTCTCTCCAAGAATGAACAGAGTTTGGAGGCAGACTAATAAACCAAGAAAAAACAGTTCTAGTAAGAGAATGAGGAAACAACTTTAATTTTAGAGCCTCATCCAAATCTGCTTCACCTATTTGTAGGTAAAATCTCCCAACATGCTCTATGGTCGACTAATTTTCCTCTCCATTGAAAAGAACTAAATCTGGAATTCTATAATGCCTAGGGAAAGGCACATTATCAACCCAATTTGGATACGGTTTTTTAAACATAGGTTTTTCAATTCTTCGTAATCCAGGACCATACATGTCTTGCATAATATTCTTGAGTTGAGCCCTTAAATAAGGCTCCTGAATCCTTCCTGTTTGATTTGGAGGGAAAAGGATTTCAGGTCTAATATCATACCCATATGGATAATCTTGTCTTCTTATGTTTGGTGGATCGTACCCATAAAGATTTGGATCACCATTAGCCATATTTGGAATGTTCCTATTATCATTCCTAAAAATGTTTGCATAAATATTTTGCCCGCCATGGGCATTATTTCCAATATTTCCAGTCTCTGTTCTCATAGAAACAATAGTTGGTATACTTTGATAAAAACTCTGATTTTGACCATTGTTAATATTATTTCGGACTCTATTCATGCCAGTAAAAACAGTTTCAAAAGTTGGATTATCAAATACCTGTGTAGAAGGTACTTCAGTACTACGGTTGGTATATCCACTGGTTTGTCCAGGGTTAACGTTTACGTTAACTGGGACTTCCACCGTTGGTTGATTTCGTGCCGCTGCTGCCTTAAACATAGCCATCAAAGTTTTGGCTACTTCACTTTCTGGATCATTTAAAACTCTTGCAAATTTTTGGACCAAATCAAATGACTCGATCTCTGGACCATTTGGTTGGCCACCTTCTGGACTCCTCTGGTCCGGATTCATAGTATTGATTCCATTTGCATCACTTCCACCATTAGCATTGGCAGAATTGTTGTCATTGTTGCCATCTGTTGGCAATTGATTCCTAGTCTTTGGTGCCATTGCTCACTTCCAAATTAGTAACGAGCCATCCTTCTAGCGCCAAAATTGTTACCAAAATTCTTGTTTTCTCTCCAATCGACGGGAAATTGTATCGTAAGCTTGCTGGAATGTGGGTGTGAAAAGTGGAGTTTGGTTCCTTGCCGTATTTCAGGACTTCTTTGGAAACAAATAATGAAGTGGATGAAGTATGGAAGAAGATTAACAAAATGGACTTTATTAACCCTCAAAGTAGAAGAACAATCAATCGAGATGATCGAGTGAACAATTACAAGTTAATTCTACTCCTAGAAAAGAAAAGATAAAGGCCTGATTGGCATTGTTTGTGTGTCTTGAAACTGCTACTAACTTGTACTTAAATAGGCTTCTATGAATTTGGATTCAAATCTTCCCTCAAAAGTAGCAGTTGAAAACTCCTTTGAATTCTGATGAAGAACCCTCTTCAACTGCCGATCATGCCCACGTCAGGAAAACTGTTTTGTTAATTGCGGTTAGCATCCTCTTTAATCGTGGAATCATGGGACTTAATTCCTTTTGACACCTGTCACTTGATCGATGGTCCAAAGGGCCATAGAAATATGCCACGTGTAGGCCAATCGACGGACAAGACTTTTTATAGTTTCATCATCGATTTACTTCCATTCTAAATTATTAAGGTGAGTCCATTCTATTCTTTTACTTGCCCATGTTTACCCTTGCCACGTGTCGTCCAATCGACGGGTAAAAAGGAAATCTCAGTTATGGTACAAACACCTCCCCAAGGCTGCAAAAGGAACCACCAGTTAGTGCCTAACCTGCAGTAAGAATTTGATCTCCGCCTCCTTTGATTTTATGTTCTATATATCTTTGTCATGAAATAATATTATGTTGCAGATTTATGCCAAAATGATAACAAAAATTTTAAAGGCAACATTTGACACTTTATGCTCAGAAAAACAAAATATTGAAAACTTTCAGATGTGAGACACAAGTATTAGTGAAGTGGAAGGACCAAATGATATTTTAATTAAGACTATCTAAACGGTATTTATGAACATTATAATGCCAAAATAATAAATAACCAAGGACAACATGATAAAAAAACTAACTCATTGGGAGTTTGGGTTAAGTGTGTGTGTGTGTTTAAGAAGGTCCTCACACCCCTTCCTAGTTAGCAATTGTTTAATGGAAGTGGTAAGTGAAAGTGCTCTCTTACCCTTCCGGTGTTAAAAATAATAATTATACTCCCAAACACTACTTTATCACAAAATCTATTATGCACCCATCTCACATCATAAGATACATATTCTATTCAGACCATAATTTAAATATATAGAATTCACAATCCAAAATGCTAGTTAGAAAGAAAATTGGCTTCCAAACGCCCCTGATATCCCTCTCAATATTTGCATGAAATTACTTTCCTTGGAACCAAGGTCCACATGTCAAAAATCAACTTAGAATCTATTACTCCCCTCCATCCCGTAAATTAAGTTAGTCCACTATGAAGAGACGTGTAATATTCCTATCAACAAGTAAATTGAAGTACTTGTGTCCATAATTTTTTCGAATTTCTTGACATCAACTTAAAGAACTAATTGAGATCATTAATTTGGAGTCTAGAAATCTATAAACTCATGCACATAAATACTTTAATTTTTTATTGATCACAAACTGAATGTCTTTTTGTCGTGGGACTATCTTTGAGGGACAGGCAGAGTATTCAGATTTTATCCAAACACTACTTTAATGCAAAATTTATTATGCACGTATCATCCAAACGGACTTCGCGCGGGTTGGTGCTATACAGTGAGGTGCATAGCACCGTGTTGCGCACCTCCGAGCCGTCGAAATGTGCATCAGACGGCTCGGATCTCATCTCGGCAACCAATGATAGAGAGCTGTTTATGCCGAGATCAGATCTGAGCCGTTGAATGCAAGATCCGACGGCTGGGAGGTGCGTAGTACCGTGCTGCGCACACTACTGGACAACACCATCCCCCAATTCCATCCAAACACTTGCACAAATTCATTATCTACTCAGGCTATAATTCAAAATCTAAAATTAAAAATCTTAAGAGAAATTGTCCCCCAAAGGCCCCCTTATTTGTGGCAGTTGTAAACTCAGTCCAATGGTATAGTATTTGCTTAAGTTGTGACATTACTATTTGGTCACATGCCATTGACCTATGCATAGAATAGGATGAAGCTAGTTTCGTATCCAAAATACGTGTTGTTTAAGATGAACTCGTGATCACATAGAAGCTGGCAGGCCACTATCAACATCACCAAATATTACTGTATTTTCAGCAACATGCATGTGAGAATAGATATAGGTCTCCATGACTTCATCTCGTATCTACCCTTCTTGTCTTTGGACCCATGCTTTCGTAGCCGTATGTGAAACCGAGAATTATTTAGCTATATAGGACCACCTGCTAGCTAGTCATCTAGGGCTACCAAGTGGGCGAGGTGAGACATCTCCGAGTGGAGTCGAGTCGAGTAGTTAAGTAGTTGGACTCCATTGGGTTGAGTGGAGGATTCAAGTTCGGCTCGACTCCTTCCAATAAAGGGGCCGTGCAAAAAAAAAAAAAAAAATTCAAGTTTTGATTGACATGCATGCATATAGAGACGGACAAAAAACATGTCTCGAGCACATGAACTTTCATAAGGCAATGCACATGAACTTGCACAAACACGGAAACACCAAGTATAACAACATAATTACAAATCATATACACGTATCGCCCATCTGCGAAATACTCAAGGTGAGCTATTGTTTCTTGAGCTTAGCTTGCTCAGTAAACGAGCCTAGAACTTTGACTTGTGCATGTTGATTTGATGAATAGAACTCGCGCGGACGAGTTGACAGTGCGCTATTCATGGACGACTCAATTTGTTTACATCCTTGGTTAGAGCAATGAAAAGCTAAAAACTATCCATAACTTCAACAAAAAGAAATAGAAAGCCCTTCCCCAATATTGACAACCTTTATAAACAAGGAAGTGTTTTCTATTTGCATCAGCTTGCATAGAAAAAGCAACCACTTCCCCATGCTTAAAAAGCAAGCTTTGCCAATTGAAAGTCTTATGATGGGAAAATAAGTGAAGTGAAAGAGAACTTTGAAGCTTCCCTGTTTTGCTTGTGACCATACATACCCTCAAGTGATCTTTCAAGTCACGGAAGCACATAATTGCCAAATTGTCATTGTCCCATTAAGAAGCATGGGTAAAAAGTAATCCATGTGATCAGGTATCTTTGTCATTCATTTCTATATTTTCTGCTTTTTCCTTGTTCATTGGATGTGACTTTCAAGGCTTATTCCTTATCACCAAAATGGAGAATTGGACATGCAATATTCCCCGGGATGTCTACCACTAACAGAAGTGTTGAGATTGTGAAGATCCGATTCGATTTGGTCACGCTTCGCTAAGGGTTCTGAGTTCAACATGCCTGGTCAGGTCGTGGGGGCTTGGGGCTTGGGGCTGCGCTTCCAAAACTTAAACAGCGGTGGTATTACGGTAATTTGGTGATGAAAAACCTTAAGGTTATAAGTGCTTGCTATATGCAACAACCGATGTAACTTGTACTCTTTCTTTATTCGATCTATAGTGAAACTGGTAATAGCCGTGGATGTGTACGCAACAATCTATTGGGGTACTACGTAAAAATCTATGCGTCTTGGTTTATTTTCCGATGGCAGATCCGGCACTCCAGAACGTCAGTCATGAATTGAGCTATCCAAAGGAGCCAGAGATTCTTGTTTCTGTTTCTTGATTATCTTTGTGTGTTTGTTGGATTTGGCCGAATTCCCAACAAGAACATAAATGTAATCTCATATATCGGAAAAACCTCAAGCTCAACTCAGTTTTGGCGGATTAAAACTCGTTCGAGATTGGTTTCGTTAGATAAACGACCCAAATTTACTGATCCATAAGCAAACTTCAATCTATAATATGATGGTTTGCTTTAGCAATGGGTGCTGCCACACCTATGAATAGCATAATCTTGAGAATGTGACCAACCAACATTTTGGAACTTCATTCCTACATAAGCATTTCAATTCTTAATAGCTTGAAATGATAAAGGGATCATCAATCAAATTCCCTTTCGCCCGTATGCATACTGCTACAAATTGATGCATCGGCAACCAGTTCCTATTAATCAATCAAGAAGAAGATGTTGGAATCCATTCCTTACCCTGAATAAAATTCTCGACCGAATACGAATAAATATGTCCCGCCGGTATCTGGCTACTCCACGATACTCTCCCTGTCAAAGTGGCTCCCAACCCAGAATTCTTATACTCGCCGTAATAGAGAGTCTCCAATGCAAAATCACCACTCCAAGGCAACCACCCGTCGGCAGTAACAAGAGCCTCCAAGTTACACTCGATGAAAACCGTTCTCGAATACTCCTTCCAAGGCCTCCCGAGGAAGTTCTTGTGGACTTTCGGGTTTTTATAGTACAATGCCATGTAATCGTTGGTACCGTTCACCACACAGTTTTGGAACACGAATCCGGTGGTTTGGGCAGGGTCGGTTCGTCCTTGTGCTGTCACTGCATTTTTCTCACCCTTTTCCGGCTGGAGTTGCCTCGGGCGAACCAGAATGAGGCAGTCTTGGAATATGGAGGCTGAGTTTCCGAAAATGAAGTCCACGTTGCCTTGGATTTTGCACGATTTGTAGAACTGGCGGAGGGAGTGGGCGTAGAGAGTGTCTTGGTTACCGAGGAATTCGCAGTTTTCGATGACGGATAGATCGCTGTCGGACCGGAAGGCCACCGCTTGGTGAGCATCGGGCCCTGCCGTATTCTGGATGGTTAAACCACTGGCCATGAATCCATCTCCAAGAACACCTGCAACAGAGTGAATGAGAGAGTCAAAACAAGCTTTACGAAAACACATTTTCGTAAAGGAAACGGTTTCCTTCCGCTAATATCTTGTACTCAGTTCTTACATGATTATGTATTGCGGGAAGTTAATAGACTACATTGTCACAACTCTCTTGCAAACTACTAACAGGAAATGAGACTCTGTCCCACATATTTCCCTTTGCTTTTGTTTGATTCACTTTTCCAGTGAGTTGTTTTCTTGAAGATATTTCTGACGATTGAACAGAGCCTAGACAATTTTTAGGTAAAATTGTGTTTTACCACTACGGTTTCAACTAATACTGTGTTTTGGCCGCTATCATTCTTTTCTTGTTCTTTCTTTTTTATCCTCTTCCAGTTCCAATGTTCGCAGACGGTTTGAATAATTGACATCGTTAAACCGAGGAAAGTTTTGCACCAGTATTCCTCTTAAGCATACACAATCTTGCAGCACAGCAGTAGCAAGTGACTAAAGAACTCACAGATCATGTCACTCATGTCTAATTAAAGAGCAGCCAAGTGCACGAGGGTCCCTAGCCACTGGGGTGTCCGAGAAAAGGTTAGATGTACACACCCTTGTCCTCAAGTTCGGAGAGGTTTTCTTCAGTGTTAAAACCTATGACCGCCACATCGAAAAAAAGACCAAATGCCAAGATAGGAAAACTGGTGCACATTACGTCGTGGCAACTATACTCTTCATCTATGTGCCAGGTGTTCATATGTGTCTTAAGTATCGGATTCGTCAAATTCTTTGTAAAAATATTTAGAATACTTGTTATATTTCTTTCGCTAAGCGTAAGACAATATTTCATATTTTCATGCATAGCATACTCACGTATCCTTATTCAAGTGTTGAGTTTTCGGGAGTATTTGACATAAACAAGTCTATGTTACAGAGTCGTTGATCAGTGCTGGGCAGACAAGGTTGGAGGAAATTTGGGTCCTACCACGCATGACCTGACAAAGCTATTAAGAATACTGTCTTGTTCTTTTTGGAAGAGATCACATGAACTGTTGGGAATACTTGGCCACAATGAAATGGGCATTGATTTCTACCATGACTTGCAAGGTCAACTTTGGAATTTTTCAATGCATTTGAATAAGAAAGGGACAACGCTACTAGAAGGAAAATGACATACCCGGGGTGCGTGTTGGGCTAATCTGGAGCGTCCATGCTCGGTAATGGACAGTCCAGATTGGCCTAACATGCATGCTATAAGGGGCAACAGGCACCCCCAATTAGAAAATGACACACACCCATCAATCCACAAGTATCTTTTTCCAACCTGGTCCCAATAAATTGGAGACGCGTAAATTAGTCCGATTGAAAAATCCTATTCAATACTAATATAAAAAGAAGTTCCAACTCCACTTTATCATAGTAAGAGAGGAAAAAGGAAAAATAGTCAAAGCAATAATCTTTTTAACTTAGTAGAGTTTCCGCTAAGGTAAAAGTTATGGAATCTTTGTAGTCAAATTGTTTCTAATAAGTTATAGGAGAAATAAAGGGGAGAGGTCAAAAGGAAAAATGGATGTAGGAAAAAGTTTTAATGTAAGAGAAAGAACTTTAATTTTGACGATAAGTTATAGATGAAAAAAATAGCAAAAACGGGGCGTTAATAATATTACTCCATGATTTAAAAAAAAACAAAAAAAATGTTACTCCATGCCCCCTAAAAAGTTTGTTAATTACGCAAAGCGAAAACTTAAAAAGAACACATTCATGTTTAAAAAAAAAAAAAACTCTTAAAAAATTCAAAAGTAACTAGATATCATTGAGTTTTTTTAATTTGTGGAAATTTTTTTTGAATTTTTTGATAGCGAGCAAACTTTTTGTAACTTTTGGCAAGTGTTCAAAACAGAAGTATATAAGAATGCATCATCGAACTTAATTTCTTTCTTTTTTTATTAGCAAACTTGTGATTTTCAGAACAATATCGAATATAGGAGGGAATCAGATCGAATATGATAGAGACCAAAATAGAAACAATTTAATGGAGTAGATAAAATTGCTTTTAAAGTTATGCATTCTCAAAATAATAATAATAGCCGGATTTCAAGAGTAATGCATGTTTCCATTAGAGGAAGATTTTAATCATAAATGTCAGCGTCAGTCAAACTGACATTTACCTTCTATCCATATTGTCAACGTTCCAATGTTAAACCAATCAAAGCAATGATTACTTTGGGAAAAGAGATTTTCTTTGTTTGATTACTAGCTGTTTAACACAAACTGTACAATGAAAAGTTTCTGTCAAAATAGAAGGGGGGAAAAAACATTGTCAGAAATACTGTTTTTTCTAAACAAAAATAAAAATAGATTTTGGCATTCCCCAAAATTTAGAGAGTGTCAAAATCAATTCCAACAATTTGAAAAATGTCAAAATCACTGAAAAAAATAATAAATAAAAAGAAGAAGCTAAACAAAATGGATATGGATTTTTGAAATTCTACATATATATCTTTGTAATTAAAACATGAAAAATTAAACACCAAACAAGCCAACTATTTCCAAGAAATACCGCCTTTTAGTGTATCTAACACACTCTTATATTAAGTTTTTTCAACTTTGAGATATATATTTTTATACTTTTTTGATAGCCTCTGTTGAGATGAATGACATGACTTAAAAATTATACCCAAATATAGACAATTAAGAAAAAACAATCAAAAAGTAAGTGTCAAAAAGTTGTTAATTAAAAAATTAGGCAAAAGGGGCCCTTACTACACCATACTTATTTTAATTTGTCTTGGTTTATGTGAATTTACCAAGTATGAAACAGTTTCACAAGAACAAAAATTCAAAATAACGTGCCCATAGAGAAAATGAGTTGCCAAAACCATTACGCATTTCAAAAAATGTTACAAACTGAAAATCTAGATCGAAAAACTACACGCAGATCATCTCCTCTTGGAATGTCCAATATATGCCAATTATGCATAAAGATAATCCCTTTTTAATTGTTTCAAGCATGCATAAGGAAGGATTTCATAAAATTAGATTTTGGTAATCCTACATCATTTCCATGATTTTGCAAACGGAAACAATATTAAAGGACCAAAAGAACTTCCATAACATTTAATGTCACGGTGAAATATATTTACAAAAATTCAAAAAATATTTTTTCTAATCTATCCACCAAGGTGGGATGCTACTCGAAAATTTTCTGAACCGTTGATTGTGTTTACATCCTTGGGTTTGTTGTGTTGACAAGTTGTGTACATAAAATATCTCACATTGTTAACATATCGGCATAAATATTAGCGAAACTATACGACTATGATATAACGGGAAAAAAAATGTACTTTCGTTGAATTTTGAATAATGGAAATAATTTTAACACTCTTTTAAATTTTTTTTTTTAAAATAGTTCATTTTTTCGCTAGGTGCTAATCAGGTGGTCGACCACCTTCAAGGACTAATCGTATTAATCGGTGCATATTAATTAGTAATTGGTGATTAATCGTTAATCAAACCTAATTAGATAAACCCGTCACCGATTAATCGCTGCCGATTAATTCTTTCTTTAAAACACTGCTTTGGAGTTTATTTTTTCACTATAAAAGAGAAAAAAATGAGTGAACTAATAAAAAAAAAAAGTGCGAAAATCATTATTCATGAACAAATATTTTAGTGAAATAAATTCGTTCACTTACCAACTGTAGCACTGTTGTAGGTGGAAACCCCAGGCTGGCCGACATTCAGCGACCCCGTAATGACGGTTTTGCCCATCCCATCCCCCAAAAACACCAAATTCTTCTTCTCTAACGGCACCCTAACGGTCTCCTTATACACCCCTTCCTTGATCCCTATCACGAACCGCTTCCCGACCAAGTTCTCCGGCGCCTTATCCACCGCCTCCTGCACCGTCCCGTAATCACACTTCCCCTTGCACACTGTAACGTCCGCCGTCAAACCCGAGGGCAGCCCGCCGTCGTATCCCAACCCGGACCCGCCGCCCGACCCCTCCCAGAACCCGGCCCGCTCCGTGACTGGCGGCGCCCACGAGCCGGTCTCGTTTCCGTATATGTCGTAGGACCTGATCATGCTGAGCGCGTTGCTCGTCAGTCCCATCAAGGAGTCCAGAAACGCCATCGTTTCGTTCACCTTGTCGGTGTCGTTCGCGTACTTGAGAGCGGACCAGCAGTCGTACTGGAAGAGCAGGGCCGCGCTCATGTACGCCCGGACGTCCTTGGTCCTGCCGCGCGGGAGGATCTCGGCCGTCGAATTGATCCGGTACTCGGAATTGTGGAGGACTTCCAAGCAGTTCTTGGACGCGGTGGTGCGGTTGAGATTCCCCGCGGACGAGTCCAGGATGGCCCGGACCATGGACTGGGCCGTTTCGAGATTTTTGGAGGATACCCAGATGGCGGATTGGATGATTTGGGTCGGGGTGGGGTTGGGCGGCACGTGGTTGGACTGGACCAGGGAGGTCTCGCACGTGTCGGGGTACCGGGTGGCGGTGCATGCCTGGTGGATTTCGGGCGGGACCGAGGCTAGGGAGTGGGTGGGTGGGGATGGAGGATGGTTGTTGTGGTGGTGGTGGCGGACGGCGGAGGAGAGAGAGAGAAAAAGGAGGAGAGAGAGGAAGAGGAGGGAGGCCATGGCGATGAGAAGGAATTTGAATGAAAAGGGTGGAGGTTTGGTGGGTTTCCTTGGATGCATTTTATAGGGAAATTTTGGAAGGTAGTGAGGTGTGTGGAGTAGTGGAATAGGAAAGAGGGGGTTTTTTTTTTTTGAGTATTTGGAGAATCGGATGGGGATTCACGGGATTTTTTCCGCTAATGGGGCGGTGATGTTATTTGTGTTTCTGCGTTGATGCTGCGAATGGGATGATTTGCGTTGGTGGATGGTGTGTCTGTCTGGAATAGGAAAGGGGTTTCTGATTTGGAGAACTGGATCGATCGATGGCATTCACGGGATTGCTGAATGGGTGGTGATGTCAATTTGCTCCACTGTCGTTGTTGCCTTTGTTGGGACTTGGGAGTGGCCCCTCTTGAGGAGGAGAAGGTTTTGGGTGCACTGGACGTTGGTACTCCGTGGCAATCTCAGTTGTTTAAGGTATTTTTGTACGGACCAAATTTTAGAAAGAAAGAAAGAGAAAAGAGAGTGGTCGAGTGAGAGGAAAAAGAGTAGAGAAATCTGAGCCGTCCAAAAGCTTTATTAGCGTACATATTCTTTAATGTTGTATCCTTTTTTTTTAATCCAAATCTGGTACATTATTTAATTAAGATTTTCTTTCAAAATTTGAGTCAAAATGTCAAAATTGTTAATATTAAAAAGTGATCAGAGGTGTTGAGAAAATATTGTATGGATTTGAGCCTTCCTAAAAATAGGTAGGAAAATTATTATGTCATTGGCAGATGTAGAGATCCGTATTTTCGAAAAATCGTTTAAAGATTTTATTAATATTAGAATATCGAATAAATGAGAAATTTGTTGAATTTATTTGATTTGGGGTCAATGTGACAGGGTTGAAAGTGGAGGGAGTGCAAGTGTGATTGATGTGTGCCCTAGTATATATATGTGTGTGTGAGGGTGTAGAGGATAAAAAAAAAATCCCCAATCCTCTCTCTCTTCCCGATCTCTCTCTCGGCTCCTCTCGCTCTCTCTCTCTCTCAAACTCTCACACTCCAACACCCTAAAATACTTCGAACCCACCTCAATCCGCCGTAAGGTTTTCGCATTCAAGTATTCTAGAGCTTGGAAATTCGTGGGTTTGAGTTCGAAGAGGAGTATTCGGTTGATTCAAGGTTTTTGGAGCTATAGCTTTCTTGATTAAGCTTGGGTTTCATTCTTCGACTTCGAGGTAAGGATTTCTCACTTCTATTATATGTTTATGTGTTGATTTGGTGTTTGAATCGTGCCCTAGATCGTTGGTTTCGTTGTTGGAATTGTTCTCGTGAAATCTAAAAATCGTGCATTGGAAACCCATGTCCTACTGGTAGGAGTTTTGGCCCTACCAGTAGAAACGCTATCCAGTAGTGTCATTTTGTGAAATTTTGGTCTCCTATCGGTAAGAAATGGAAAATTTGCATTTTTTGTAAAACTTCGAACGAGCATAACTTTTTCATCCGAATTTTGTTTTGGGCAAATTTTATATCGAAATTCATGTACCGGAAATCTACTTTCCAATGGTGGTGGTCTCATCTCCTAACTCTTAACCGATAAGGTTTGGTAGCCAAAATAAGAGAGACATGTTCGTATACGTTGGTATTTCTTTTTCCTTAGAATCGTTGAGCATGGATGTTCTTAAGTATGCCTGAGTACATAATTGAATGATTAGACGAGGATAGTGGTATGCTTAAGGCTTTATAGTGGTCGTTGGGTTCCGTATGAACCTATTGATACCGAAGCGAAGGTTTAGAGAATATAAGGAACATGGTGAGCAAAGGTTGTATGTGTTGACATGCTATGTGAAAAACAAACACGTAGGACACTCCTTTGAGTTCAGCAACGCTAGGCATAGGTACGTGAGACATTTTCCTTATGTTTGATATGTGGTACATCTTCTGCGTAACTTGTACGATTTTATGAGTTGCAAGGTGAAAATCTTTGAACCGTCGTAAGAGAATATCCTTTGGCATGTGATTGCTTATATGAAGAATTAATGGTGTAATGATTATGAGTTGACTGAAGTAGAATTATCCCTAATACTACTACTGCTACTACTATGTGAATAAGTCTTCGTTGTGAGTTCGGTATATCTAATTGAGATAAATGACTAAATTGTAAAGTGTATTGGACGATTTGTTGTATGGTGATCTATGATGAGTGATTTGAATTAGTTCCATCAGTGAGGGAGATACTAACAGGGGGTATTGGGATCCCTTAAATGGCCCGACAGAAGCTTTTGCTCATGACACAGAATGATAAGAAAATTGTGACACGATGTGAATAAAAATGGCTATCATTGTGAAAGTATGAGTGGTATGAAAAACATTGGCATTGTGAATCTTTGATTATGATAGTTTCACAAGTCAAGATATCGGATCGGTGATTCGAAATAAAATGAAGGGCAGTGGCAGTCATGAGAAAACCGTATGGATAGTAAGTCCTTGTGGTTGAACTAGAGTCTTGGTGTGTAGTCACGGTACTTCATTTATGTTATCGACGTTGGGACAATCACTAGTCATGTTTTGTTTCTCCTTTGAGATACCTTACCTTGTTTCTGTTATTCATTCTACCTGTCATCCCATTTGCATATAATGGTTGTGTAGATTTCTCTACTGGGCTAGTGTAGCTCAACCTATTATTTTTTAGGTGTGGTCCTAGAGCAGTAGCATGGAGTGAAGTGCATGCATTGTAGTCTGTATTCTCGAAAGAGGTGGTAAAAGAGACTCATGGACTTTTTGGTAAAACATATTTTGAGAATGTAATAGAACTTTAACTCTATTTCTTTAAATGATAAAATTTGTTAAAACTCTTGAAGTTGGATCTGTAATTTAATGATTAGGACATGGTGAATTCTTATGGGGTATTATGTATGACAATGTGAGGAGTTTTATCCATGAAAAATTATCTTTATTTATATTAAAAATCGAGGGCATGACAACTTGGTATCAGAGCATAGGTTTAGAACACCTCAAGACCGTGGGGAGACTTTGAGTCTCATGGGTTCAAAAATTATTGCATTTTGACATGACTTGTGTGCTACTGAGTGATTGACGTGCATCCAACTATGTGGCATTGCATTTATGTTACCGTATAGTGGCGTAGAGTTGTTAGATGGGATTGGTGGAGTTGGAGATTCGCATTGTGTATTCTTTTGTTGATGATCTTTTCATTGTTTCTTCGTAGTGAGATGCCTCCGAGACCTGAGAATAGACGGGGGTAGGATTGGGAATGTGAGAATGGGGGCATGACAGAATCAACTTGCTAGGGAAATTGTAGCAGCACTTGCAGCAACAAATCTTTTGCAACTACCTCCTAGGGAGAACGCGGACAGTCGGGCCATAGTAGCCATGCGAGAGTTTAGTCGTAGAAATCCACCTCAGTTCGATTGAGAGAGTAGCGACCCCCTTATGGCCGACCATTGGCTTGCATAAATTCGTAAGATCTTTAATGCACTTAAGATTACGGAGGATGACCTACGGGTGAGTATAGTCGCTTGTCAACTTACCGGTGAGGTGAATGAGTGGTAGGAATCCGTTTTAGGAGTACGGAAAGACCCTAGGAGGGCGGCTATAGTTCCAAATCAAGAAATCGAACCGGTTGAGGAGAGTTTGACGTGGGCTAAATTTGAGACACTTTTTGAAAACCAATACTTTCCGGAGTCGTATCGTGAACAGCTTAAAAACTAATTTAAGAGGTCAGATCAAGGTGGCATTGCCGTTTCAGAATATGCTACAAGGTTCCAAACTTTGTCCCGTTTTGCGCCAGAGTTAGTCGCAACAGAGGATAGAAAGTGTAGGTGATTTGAGAAAGGGTTATGTCCGTCTATTAAGAAGTTTGTGGTAGATCAACGAATTGAAAGGTTTTCTAACATTGTCGAGTGTGCTAGAAGTATTGAGTATACGGAGGAGATACCAAAGGAAGTGAGAGTGCAGGAGTCGAGGCAACAAACCATTAGCAAGAGCATATCTATAGAAACATCTGGGAGCCAAGGGAGTAAGAGACAGAGAGATCAATTTTGGTCCACCTCGGGCCAGCATAGTTCAGAACCACCTAATCTTTCCAGAACGTCAAGAGTTCCGTCGGGATCATAAATTGTGTGTTATCGGTGCCGCCAGTCGGGCCATCGTGCAATAGACTGTCCTCAGGAGAGGGAATATCATGGTCAGAGACCACCTCGGGTTTGCTATCGGTGTCATCATTCGGGGTACTTAGCGGTAGATTGTCCACAACCGACAAGCAAATGGAGCATACAGAGACCTATGGAGTCGGGTCATACATCTCATATCGAATTACGAGGTAGCGTGAACTTACATGTTTGTATTGCGATTACTTGTGCATATTTGAGAAGCTTGATTGTTGAATGACTAATATAATGAAAGTCTGTGGTCCATACTAGTATCGATCAACACTGTGGAATGACCTATGTGATTTTGTTTAGTAGAGACCTAAATAGATATGCCAATTAAAGTAGCTGAATGAGAGTACTCAAGGTTGATAAAATGATAGAAATCATGTAAAATCTTACGAGATTGCAATGAACTTGATTACTATTGAATTTCTGGGAACAGTGAGTTACGAAGTACAGGGCACTATGTGAGCCCGTGGTTATATGGGGTACTGTGTGAGCCCGTGGTTATTTAGGGTACTATGTGAACCTGTGATGGTATTGGGTACTGTGTGAGCCTGTGGTATTTTAGGCACTGTGTGAGCCTGTTGTTGTATAGGGCACTGTGTGAGTCCGTAGTGTATAGGGCACTATGTGAGCCCATAGTGTGCTGGGTACTGTGTGAGCCCGTACTATATTGGGTACTGTGTGAACCCGTTGTTGTATTGGGCACTGTGTGAGCCCGTGATTGCGTTGGGTACTGTGTGAGCCCGTCCGATGATGTGCTAGGTACTGTGTGAGCCCACTGGGTACTGTGTGAACCCGTTGACGTGTAGATGTATTCGGTACTGTGTAATTTCAATAAATTGTGTGGTGAGTCTGTAGTTGGTTGATTTATTACGGTATTTGGTGTATAAAATGTGTTGCTATTTAGTTTCAACTTACATGTTAGAACTAGTGTGCAATGTTATCGTGTGAGATTCGTCCTTAGAATGTGGTGCTGGATAGATAATGATGTAATGTGTGGGTACTTGTTACATGCTAAATAGATAATTGATTGAAGGTGTTTGTGTGGGCAATTTAACCTCTTAGTTAGATGTAACGTTATGTGATAATTGGAATCTCTTGTCTCAACCACTTATTTTGTCGTAGCTTGTGAATTGATGATAGTTTTGCATGTCTTTCAATTTCTATATTATGGTTTCGTTGAGACCACTACTACTTTGGTTAATCCTTCGTGAAGTTATTGAATAAGCAAGACTATTTTGGACGTCGTAGACATATGCCGAACATGAATTGAGTTCTTTACTTTGTGGCGCCGCGTAAGTATAGTGAATTGTGTGGAGTGGTGGATCTTGGTTTAGAAAGTTGTTACGCTTACGGATGTACATATTGTGAACTCAAAATTTTCTGAAAGGGATAATGCTTTGTGAAAATTGAATCTTTGCATAGTTCATTTTTAGAAATGATAACGGTACAAACGTGGAGTTGGCTACATCATAGTTCATTTTTATGTTGTCAAAATTGTCATTATTTTCAAATGACCAAGTGATCTGTTCATAATTGATTGTTGATAATGTCTTTCCAAAATGAACATTTACTTTCAAATTCTATAGAATTTTGCCACACATGGGCATGTTTCAATGGCTTTGCAACTACTCGAACAAGAGCTTTCAAGGGGACAAAATTTTCGTCAAAATGAACACTTCACCATTGCTTTGGAAAATGTAAGTTGGAAATTCATGATCATTGTTTAGTTTAGACTTTATCGTGTCGGATACTTTAACATCTGCTCGGCGTTTGTCTTTTAAGGGAGTTTGTCTTGAGTTAGCATTAAGAACTATTAGAGCTCTACTTGTGTGAGTCTTGATAATTTGAGTACGTCGGGAAGTAAAGAAACAAGGTGAAAATGAAATGTATGAAATTAAGTTGATTTCCCGATAAACGTACGTGGAGAATTTAGTAAATCTTAGGATGGATGAGTTAATCTTAGAACTTGTTGATTATGTATTGCTTGACAAGGTTGCTGAACTATGACGTTATGAAATTCTCCTTTGTGTTTGGACACAGTCCATGGAACCGAAATTGGTTAGTCGGATGTAATGAGAATGGATATGTTTGTGAGACTAGAATTAGTTGGTAACATGATTATGATTTGTACGAATACGACTAAATTTGTGATTTGACGTGTATGAATATCGAAACTTGGCGATTGTTTGGTAAGAAGCTAAGTTAGTTAGTTGTGGCATTATAGAGTTTTCTTGCATTTTGGACACAGAATTGGCAGATATGAAGCGTTGTGTGGTGGGCACGGCCCTTGGGACTAGAAATTCATTGGTGGTATTCCTTCATCTATTCTATGCAAATTTCGGGATGAAATTTCTTTAAGGATGGTAGGATGTAGAGACCCGTATTTTTGAAAAATCGTTTAAAGGTTTTATTAATATTAGAATATCGAATAAATGTGAAAATTGTGAAATTTATTTGATTTGGGGTCGATGTGATAGGGTTGGAAGTGGAGGAAGTGCAAGTGTGGTTGGTGTGTGCCCTAGTATATATATGTGTGTGAGGGTGTAGAGGATAAAAAAAATCCCCAATCCTCTCTCTCTTCCCGATCTCTTTCTCGGCTCCTCTCGCTCTTTCTCTCAAACTCTCACACTCCAACACCCTAAAATACTTCTAACCCACCTCAATCCGCCGTAAGGTTTTCGCATTCAAGTGTTCTAGAGCTTAAAAATTTGTGGGTTTGAGCTCGAAGAGGAGTATTCGGTTGATTCAAGATTTTTGGAGCTAGAGCTTGCTTGATTGAGCTTGGGTTTCGTTCTTCGACTTCGAGGTAGGGATTTCTCACTTCTATTATATGTTTATGTGTTGATTTGGTATTTGAATCGTGCCCTAGATTGTTGGTTTCGTTGTTGGAATTGTTCTCGTGAAATCTGAAAATCATGCATTGGAAACCCATGTCCTACCGGTAGGAGTTTTGGCCCTACCGGTAGAAATACTGTCCAGTAGTGTCATTTTGTGAAATTCTGGTCTCCTACCGGTAGGAGATTGTGTCCTATTGGTAGGAAATGGAAAATTTGCATTTTTTGTAAAACTTCGAACGAGCACAACTTTTTCCTCCGAACTCCGTTTTGGGCAAATTTTATGTCGAAATTCATGTACCGGAAATCTACTTTCCAATGGTGGTGGTCTCATCTCCTAATTCTTAACCGATAAGGTTTGGTAGCCAAAATAAGAGGGACATGTTTGTATACGTAGGGTATTCCTTTTTCCTTAGAATCGTTGAGCAAGGCACGGATGTTCTTAAGTATGCCTGAGTACATAATTGAATGATTAGACAAGGTTAGTGGTATGCTTAAGGCTTTATTGTGGTCGTTGGGTTCCGTATGAGTCTATTGATACAGAAGCGAGGGTTTAAAGAATATAAGGAACATAGGTGAGCGAAGGTTGTATGTGTTGACATGTTATGTGAAAAACGAACATGTAGGACACTCCTTTGAGTTAAGCAACACTAGGCGTTGGTACGTGAGACATTTTCCTTATGTTTGATATGTGGTACATCTTTTGCGTTACTTATACGATTTTATGAGTTACAAGGTGAAAATCTATGAACCGTTGTGAGAGAATATCCTTTGGCTTGTGAATACTTATATGAAGAATTAATGGTATAATGATTATGAGTTGACTGAAGTAGAATTATCCCTATTACTACTACTGCTAATACTATGTGAATAAGTCTTCGTTGTGAGTTCGCTATATCTAATTGAGATAAATGACTAAATTGTAAAGTGTATTGGACGATTTGTGGATGGTGATCTATGATGAGTGACTTGAATTAGCTCCATCAGTTAGGGAGGTACTAACAGGGGGTATTGGGATCCCTTAAATGGCCTGGCAGGAGCTTTTGCTCATGACATAGAATGATAAGGAAATTGTGTCACGATGTGATTAAAAAGGGCTATCATTGTGAAAGTGTGAGTGGTGTGAAAGACATTGGCGCTGCGAATCTTTGATTATGATAGTTTCACAAGTCAAGATATCGGATTGGTGATTCGAAATAAAATGAAGGGCAATGGCAGTCATGAGAAAACCATATGGATAGTAAGTCCTTGTGGTTGAACTAGAGTCTTGGTGTGTAGTCACGATACTTCATTTATGTCGTCGACATTGGGACAATCAGTAGTCATGTTTTGTTTCTCCTTTGAGATACCCTATCTTGTTTATGTTATTCATTCTACCTGTCATACCATTTGCATATGATGGTTATGTAGATTTCTCTACTGGGCTAGTGTAGCTCAACCTATTATTTTTTAGGTGTGATCCTGGAGCAGTAGCATGGAGTGAAGTGCATGCATTGTAGTCCGTATTCTCGAAAGAGGTGGTAAAGGAGACTCATGGACTTTTTGGTAAAACATATTTTGAGAATGTAATAGAACTTTAACTATATTTCTTTAAATGATGTAATTTGTTAAAACTCTAGGAGTTGAATCTGTAATTTAATGATTAGGATATGGTGAATTCTTTTGGGGTATTATGTATGACAATGTGATGAGTTTTATCTATGAAAAATTATCTTTATTTATGTTAAAAATCGAGGGCGTGACAACAGAGGTATCGAATGGGCCATGTTGTGCCAGCCCAGCTCATTTATTCCTGTGCTAGCCCATTAATAATTGTATCGTGTCGTGATGTGTTGTGCTATTTTAGAATATTCTCGGCCCAGCTTGACCCACGGCCCAACACAATTTGTGTTGTGCTTGCACTGTATTGTGTCGTGCCCTATCGATTTCTGTGTCAGTGCACATTCGAGCCTGGTAAAGCTAAAAAATACTTTTACAAGAATTGCCTTCTGTAGACACCAACCCCAATTTGGAAGTCCCAGACATCTTTTAAGTCCCCAATGATGATAAACAAAGAATGATTTAAACCTTTGGGTTGATATAAACCTTTTGGAGCGCTACCTTTCAAAAATCGTAGACAAGTGGCCGATAAGCTTCCCAATAATGAAAACGTGCCCTGAAAGCTTTAAACAATGCTCTTTGTACTTAAAGGAGTGAGGAAACACCTTAGAACTAGGTATGAGAGTGCCAAGTAACACTTAGAATGAGTGAGTATGTGTTTTGGCCATCGTGGCACCATCGGTCTTCCTTTTAGTCTGCTTTCAGCCCATTTTTCATAAATTAAACTTCCTTATTTTTATGGTTTGAGGCCACTATCTTTTAGTACATTCAAAACCCTCTTTATCAATATATAATAAGCCTTAATCCGATTTGAAATGATGAGATACAAGGATTTTGCCTAAATGACTTCTTTTTCGACCACCTAAGGGTAAAATTGTCATATCTTTTGTTGTACAAAATTATTTTGATCCAAACCACTTGGGTTAGAAAGTATACGTAATGAGCTTTCCAACGGTTTGAAGAACACCCAAAATTGAGTTCGGGAGTGTCCAGGGCGGTCTCGCGAAGTTTGGCCTGCCAAGCAGACAAACTCTACCACACGGTAGAACTATTTCCACCGTACGGTACATGCTAGCCAACTTAAAGTTAAGGCGGTTACAATCACCATGCAACACACATTTATGCCTAAAGTTCCACCGTACGGTACATATTGCCGCCTTTATTTTAACTTGACGGCCAAGTTTCCACAGTCTTAGGCCGCCGTACCCTATCCCCTAGCCTGCCATAGCCGCCATAGGCCTGCAACAGCTCGGTATGTGCTTGAAAACCAAGCAAAAACCTTTGAAAAATTCCTCTATAAATACCTATGGGTGTTTTTGGACAAGAACACGTTGAAAACACACTGAAAAACAGAGGAAAAACAGTTCCAAGGTGTCTTCAAAAATCAATTTTCATTTCCATATCTTTCAAACACCAAAAGCTCCATTTTCTTTCCTAACCAAATTCAAAACCTTTGTTCCAAAGCAACCCATAGCCTCACGCCTTGCCATCACAATGTATTGGGCCTACGAGTCTGCTCAAAGCACGCATCGCAAAGCTTTGCAATTATCACAAATTTTCCAAAGAGGTTTTCATTCCAAAGGTATAATTTTATGTTCTTGTATTCTGAGGGGAACCAATAGGTTTAGGCTGGTTCCTAATACCACCCTTGGGCCTAAATGGTTCAAATACTGCAAGAAAATTAAAGTTGGAATCCCACACATCTCTACCGTGCGGTACACATTACCACGCACGGTAGAGATTTTTCAAGGGAACAATTTTGTTTGCAATTCCTTTTCTTCTGTTTTATCAAAGCAAATTGTCAAAGCAAGTGTGACATGCCATGCCATCTCATGATTTGTTATTGAAGTAATACATGTTATGCTAGTTAAAACAAGTCATACATCCATATTCTGACATGAACATTATTCATTTGATAAATAAGCATATGTGCCTGTATTAGATTACCACATGCTCTTTGAACTTATTTTCAACTGCTAAGTCACGTAATTCAGTACCGTACGGTACATATCTCTGTTGTACGGTGGTGTGTTATGTGGAACAAGGTTCTTATTTGCTTCTTGCTGTTAGGTGTTTATTTAAAGCATGCTTAATAATATTTTCATCTGATATAAACTGCTCACATGCTGTAGTTGTTTTCTGTGCAAATTTAACCACAAAGGCTAGTATCGTACGACACACATCTCTGCCTTGCGGTGGAGGTTTTGTGTGGAACAAAATGTTGTTTAGTTATTTTCTGCGATTAAATGTTCATATTCCTGCCATACTTGTTTCTTGTTTATATTTACATGTTTCAGCAATTTAAATTATTTATGTGCTATAACTGTTTGTGTGGCATTAAAAGTTGAGCAATAAAATGATTTTCAAAATCCCACAAGTATTAGTAGAGACCGATTTTATCGGGCGAGGGAGGTGTTTTTCCAAACAAAACTTTCCCCTCTCGTAACCTGGCTCCCGAACCCAAAACTCTCTGTTTTTAGACCAAAACCTTTTCGAAGGGCAAAAGAGTCACATTTTTCAAATAAACGGTTTCTCAGGGTTAATCCTTTTCAAAACCCCGGGTGGCGACTCTCAAACGAACCAACCATTTTCCCTTTTTGTAAACTGAAAAACACAAAAAGGAGCCTCAAAAGGAAAAAATCAATTTTCCGGGCGTATAGCCCACACCTTCACTTTTTTTACAGTGAAAAAAAAATGCCAAATAATTATAATTAAGAACATTAAATTCAAAAAATTCAAACATTTTATTGATAATTAAACTTTGAGCACAATGAATGAAATTATAAACTTCCCAAATTTGTCACTAAATGTTTCACGCAAAAGTCCCTGGTGACAGGAAAAAAAAAATTCATCGCTAATTTTTCCTTTTGGCGACGAATAGTTTGCTAATTTGCGACGAAAACCACCATTTTCCTTGCTAAAACTAAGCATTGTCAGGGCAAATTGGCGACGAAAAAAGGTTTGTTTCCATATTTCAAGCTCCCCCAACAATTGTAATAATATTCCACGTGGATTTCTTGATTTATTATTTCACTTTTTTTTTTTGTTTTCAAACATACGATTGTACCAAGACCTAGGATGTTATATTTTTTTGTCAATCTGTAAAAATATTATTAATTACTCCAATGTTTAAACATCATGGGAGGCCTCACTAAAAGCCCAGTTCAACATCTATATATTACTCTGTCAAGTCATAGGAGTCTCAATAGACATGGCAAATTCCATTTTTTGAAAAATGAGAGACGTGGTAAAAGTTGATTACTATGTCTCTTGTTCTTTACTTTTCGTTTCGTTTCGTTTGACGTTCTTTACTTTTCGTTTCGTTTGACGAGTACATGCAAAACTTGGTATTGGGGATCCTAGTGTATATTCCATTGGATTATACCTTGTTCATCGGTGTGGTGACCCTCTTGTTCATGAATGGTGGAAAGAATGTTTCAATTTTGTCAACATCACTGACCAAGTCCTAGGTCTATGGGGATCATTCTAGAAATTATGCGTGGTCTTTAGGCTTTGCAAACGTGAAGTTAAAGCTAATAACACTCTTAGTGGTCCACGAAATTGGCGAACAAAAAATGGCGAAAAATAGAGAGGAAACTTTTTTCGTTGCAAATAGTATACATTGCGACGAAAACATAATTTTGCCGCCTTTTGTAACAAAATTGGTGACGAAATTACTTTAATTTTCTCTGCCAATGTTTACTACTTGCGACGAAAAAAAATTTCGTTGCCAATTTTAGAGACGAAAATACTTTTTCCTCGCCCATGTTTAATATTTTAGACGAAATTTTATTCGTCTCCAAAATTGGAAACAAAATTGCTTTTTCCTCGTCAATGTGTACTACTTGCTAGAAAAAATAATTTTGGCGATGAAATTACTTTTTCGTCACCAATGTGTACTATTTGCAATGAAAACCAATCTCCTCGCTATTTTCCATTGCCTCTTTTTTTTTAAATGCAAATTTTTAAAGGCAAAAAAAATTCATTAATCTCTAAAATTGTTACAAAAAGATTTGGTTGCCTCTTACTTGATTTCTTGTAGTGCATGCCTTGGGGCTCCAAAACTATGGCCCAGCACGGCCCGGCCCACCATTGGAGATGAGTTTTCAGTGTTTTTATCAAATTTTGAGTTTGGATAGAAAAAAGAATAAAGAACGGAACTAGATGCTCTAAAAGTAGTGCGTGCGTTGTGTACAATTAATGTTTTCTTTTCTTTTTGATGAGAAGCGCGTTGTGGTCAATATGGAAGATCGATTTGGAGTGTTTTTGGGGATTATAATGGGGCATTTGGAGTCAAGCCGGCCAATAGAGTACGTTCTGGCATGCACAAGCTGTCTCTCTCTATATTAATTACTGTACTACTAGCTTTTTCTGTGCATGTATGACTTACAGACACCTACTGTATTAGGTAATACTTAGCCACTTACAAATCTCTACCGGTACTACTTAACTACTACAACAATATATGTGCATATATGTCAACAACAACTATGGAACTCCGAAGATCCCAACACTTTTGACTAACTCTCTAAACTAACTCAACCCTAACATTACCCCTATTACGGAATAAAACTTATCATAGCAAACATATAGTACTGCATATGCCTTTGAAAAAAAAACAAAAAAGAAGAAGAAGAAGAAGAACTGCATATGAACAAAACTCCTCATAAAATTCCTTTTCTTTTTGTGCGTGTCATTCTTGCGCAGGGGCCATATCTTCAATTCTTTTTCTTTTCCCTTCAAGTTTGATATCATATTCTCAAGTAATCCCCCCCCCCCCCCCCCCCCCCCCCGTTTTTTTTCTCTTCTCTCTGCTGGTAAAATAAAAACTTATACTCTCAATGTTTGTGTTTTCTTCTTCTTCTTCTTCTTTTTTCTTTTTTTAGATGTATGGGTAATTTGATCCTACAATCCTCAATGTTTGTTTTCTTCTCATTTCTTTTCCCTTTTAGATGGATTTCAAAACGATAGGTGACAATAAAACCAATGAAGTTGATGTAGAGAAAGAAATAGTTTCATTGATGAGGTTCATAGTGATATTGCCTTTTCTCCAAAAAAAAAAACCATACTAGTTCCACGTGTTGTCGATCGGTATCAAATTGGAATCTCAGAATGAGGCATATGGATTTTATATGCATGCAAAGACTCTAGAATTTGGTATTTTAGTCAAAAACTCATACAAGGGGAGAAACAATGACGTTTAACATGGTACACTGCTTTGTTGTTGCCATGACGGGTCTATTAATTAAGCACCAAATCGGTTCGGACTAGACCGGGAAGAAAAATTTGCCAGCCAATGGTAAGGCTTAAAGTTGTCGAACTTCAAAAGTGAGAAGTAACAGAGGTAAAACTCAATCGCAATTAACTCCATCAATTATTAGAAAGGGGCTTAATTCGTGCAAACAGAGGCAAAACTCCATCAAAAGACTGATGAAATAAGTGGGGCCGTATAGTTAATAATTAACGGTTCGTTTTAAGGGGATATAGTAGGAGGGAGATATATGGTATAGTGGGAGATGTAATAGGAGATGAATGATAAATGGTTTATTTGACGGAAGCAGGATATGTATATGCTTTGGTTTGTTGAAGGCCGAGAAACTCAAACTCGAACAGTTTAAATAATGTAACAGCCTTAACTCTGATGCCATCTCGTCAATTGAATTCAATCTTTCTATGCTTGCATTAGAGGAGAGCATTTATTTTTAGTAACCAAATAATTGTATGGAGGAAGGAGCAATCAATGTTTTCCCCATGCATAAAACCAGCCGAAATTAATGTTGATTGGGAAAGACAGGTAGACTGGTAAAGTAAAATTCGATGTGGACATATACTTACCCCACCAAATGAGATTTTGCCAATCACTCGACTGTATTACTACTGTTCAAAAAGAAATATAGAATTACACTAATGGGAATAATAATCTTTCTATTCGCTTTCAATTGTTGTTGTTAAGTATCCGTCAAATTATTCATATCTTTCAGGTTCTTCAAGTTTAATGACCGCGTCAGTTGATGTACTAACTTTTAGCCTAATTACGTGACTCAAAAAGTTAATACTCCCTCCGTCTCATAATATTTGTCCGGTCTGCGAAACAAGGACTACAAAATAATGCATTTCTTTCAAGAATAAATTTAAATTTTTTTCATAAGTTAAAAGAACTCGTCGAGATCTAGTAAATTGTTGAATTTTTTTTTAACTTTTCTCACAAAAATAGTATTATTTTTACGTCTCCATTTTGCGGACCAGACAAATATTATGAGACGGAAGAAGTATTAAGTTATACAGTAGCCGGTCAGAATCCCTTACCATGTTCGGCTACCTTCTCTGCGCACAGTCCCCAATCAAGGCAAGAGTTTGCCGTTAGTGTTGCTTAATTGTTTTCCTTCATATACCCTTATGGAGTTTTCCTTACATGATTGTATAATTGTACAGTTGGACCTTGGGCCTACTTTTACATAGGCCCAACTAGACATAATACTCATATCATGGCCCAATTACAAAGGAATATTTTTTTGGCCAAAGTAGGCTACATCTTAGCCCAAATACAAAAAATTACAACAAAATACTCCAATTTTAATACTACATGCCATACCATCCAATACCACAAAGTTGTGGGAGCTCACGTGCGGCTCGCAACGAGTTGGGCCTCGATTGTTATGGCTTACACTCAATACACCCATATTTTTTTCAATTCAGCTCTTACAATGATCGATTGTCCTATATCCGTCCCCCCGATGATATGCTCTTCCAAAATTATCTACTTTTTCCTTTAAGAATCAATGATGTATATTAAATATAATTCTTAGAAGAGTGCAAGAATATAGCACTTATATGCGAAAGTTTAATGAGAGCATTGACTAGTTAGGGGATATTATTCACTGTTTCTTTGGCTATTGTCATGTTTTTTTTACTATGTTTATATCCTTTTCCATAACATGTTTGGGTTAGCACTGTGAGAGAAAAAGCAAAATTGGATAAAACAAGAGGTTACACAAATTAATAAAGGGACTCTAAAACTAAAAGTCAAATAAATCTCTGTGGTCGACAACCACCACCAAACCCAACATAAAGGGGATAGAGGCAATTCACCAGATCTTTTGACTTTGTTTTCTCAAAAGGGTTTAACCTCCTACTATCAAGTGGATGTTGGCTTTAGTAGGTGTTGACTCTTGATTGCTGGTTGTATATTGATGTTGCCTATCAACATGAATCAAGGAGTGTTGGAAATGGCAAACCATTTTCGTTCGTGTCATTTCCAACCATTTTCGTTCGTGTCAAAGCTGTAGTGCATAAAATCTTTGTAATATGTGTAATGTACAAGGCTTTTATGCACTAAAATTTTGGCACAAATAAAAATAGTTTTGGCATTATTATTTCTCCAATTAACCAAACATATGCGTATTTTGTTATGAAAAGCTAGTAGTATTTGCTGATCATTAAGCATCCTCACGAGGCTCGTCAAAGGCATTTTTCCGTTAAAGTAGCGAGCAAACTTTCGAAATTGCTCCTGCATCAGCCTCGTCTCCCCAACCTTTCATATTAACTTTGAAAACAGGTCCATCGTTTCTTCTGACGGGTGACTGTTCACTTGGTTAATGTTATTTAATAATTTCCTTAATATTGTTGTCCACTCAGTTTTCTCTTGTTTTATAAGATAGGGCCTGCTTAATATTGTTCACTCAGTACAAAAGTATGGAGATATTTAATTGACAAGAGAGTAAAAAGTAAAGAGCCTGATTCTGTGTAATTGTGAAAAGATAACTAGCTAAAGTAGAAAAGTGATTTTTGAGGATTAATTTGGTCCAAAATTAGCTAAGGCTGAGTAGGGATGGCTCTAGGATTATCATCTAGCGATGCCAAAAATGTATGATGCGTTAGTAACGAAAAATTGTATCGAAAAACGTAAATTTTAACTTCGAGATATATTATAGCAAAAGAAAATTTTATATATAAATTCGCAAAATGATACTCCAACATAAAGCCCTTAATATCTGACAATATCCCACAATGAGTCTTCACATGTTAAAAGCAATAAATTATACTATTCAGTTCCCACATTTAATTAGACTTTCAGTTCTTGAACTCCACACGAGTGATCCAGCGCTGACAATACTAAAGAAAATTTCATATGTGTGAGAAATAATTTTTCCCAATGAATTTTTTGAACCAAGGTTTGCTTAACTCCCTAAACTGTTGAATGATATTTTAAAAAATGGGACTTTCTCTCTCAAACCTAAAACTTTCCATCTCCCTCTCTAAACCTAACAGATCTCGTCGCTGCTTAGGGGGAGGCGGCCTCCTTCCTCGGGCTTCCTTTTGGTCTCGTTTCCCTTTTCCTTTCTTCCACACCATTTCTCCCTTCCTCATCGGTCATTCACGCCTCTTTCTGACTCCGATCCCATCTATTTTGCTGTCTTACCCCATCGGTTTCTTCCCTAGTTGGATCTAATCTCATGCTTAATGGCCAGGTGGTTTCGGATGCTGGTGGTGGTCATCGTTTGGGTGCCTTGGTTTTTTCGGCCGGTTCCTATCCTAAGGGAGCTGGTTTGTGCTTAGTGGCAAGGGATTCCACGCGATCTTTGGTTTACAGCCCTCCTCTCCGGCCATGCTGCCTTGGGTTCCATTCAATGGCCATCCTGGTGTGTTTTGGTGGAGGGCGCGAGCGTGCATTGCTTTGGCTTTGGTGGCTACAGATGGAGTGGGGTTGTGGTTGATGTGTTGTTGAATGGTGACACAGGTGCGATGTCGGCTGGATCTGGTTTGGGTGTTTGTTTCCAGGGGTTTTAGGAGCGGCGACGGCGGTGGTGGGTCTGGGGTGGAGTTTTGCAGTTGTATAGGTTTAGGGTTGCTTTTTTTTTCTTCAAGTTTTGGAGGTTTGCTCTCTCGCATTTTGCAGGTGTTTTGGGGGGTTTCTGAGGTGGTGGTGTTGGTGGTTTGTGGCCAGCAGCGATGGCGGTTTGGCAGCTAGGAGGTTGATTGCAGTGGAGCAAGGCAGATGGTGGTGGCATCTCAAGAGGTAGTTTCACGGTTCGGCAGTTTCACAGCTGGTGCACGGCGGATTACGATGGGTTGACTAGTAATGGAGGGGTTTCTCTGCAGCTTTGGGGCAGCAAACAAGGGCTGGTTTCCCGGGTTTCGGGAGCGGGGTGTTGCGTCTTCATTGTTGGCGCCTGTTTTTAGGTGCAATTGACAATTAGGGGTGTTTTTTAGGGTTTCGGATCTAGACTTGGCCAAGTTTTGTTGATTTCTTGCCAACGTTTGGGTCTAGAGTATCCTTAAGTTAGTAATTTCTCCTTCGGGTGCCTTTGTCCTTTTAATCTTTTTTAATCTTTGTATCTTTTCAGAGATTAATAAAATTCTTTTGCTGAGGAAAAAAAAATCCCTAAACTCTTGGTAGAGCTTCCCTAGCAGTCTTTACTTGCATGGTAATACACTAGTGTTATTTCGATAGCACGTCAACTCTTGCTCATTGGCAAAAGATTATTTTGAGCATAACTTGACTGATAATTTGTAAAGGTGCCATCAATTTTGGAAACAAATTCATAAGCATTGTCTAAGAACACTTGACCAAATCAACCAACAACTGAGCATAGCTTGACAAAAAATGTATGCTCTTAAGCAGGAATTTACCAAGGCACTTCACAAGGCAAGCTCTGTTAGACCACAAAAAATAGGAGGCCATGGCTTTGTCACTTACAGCAAAGCACGACCAAAGTTCTGGTTAATATTCACCATAGATACCCCACCTCATTAGTAGCAGTTTTTTTTTCAAATTCCTGAACCATACATCAATCCCCAAACAAAATACGCATAAACAAGTTCTACATGAGCCACCATTGTTTGCCAAATACAGTTCCAGAGAGTTTTCACATCAGGGAACCCAAAAATGCAATAGTACTGTTTCTTGTATCTTAGCAATCCAATAGTAGGAATCATAGAAAAAATGTAGATGACGACAAATGAACATAAGAAAAGGAGATATGATTTCAATTTTATACCAAACCAAATATATGTTCCACATAAATTGGATACCATACAGAAGATAGATAGTGCTTCCAACCAAATAAAGGGATTAACTTTTTGATTAGTATGTCGTAGTCAACATAACTAATCAATTTAAGATAAAATCTTTGGACATCTTTGGTATAAGAGCTATTAAGTCAAGTAGTACTAAAGCTTCAAGGAACTACAAAGCACATCATCCTGTTGAAGAACAACAAGAGAAGCAATCGAGTGAAGATCAATATCTTACCTTTGGCCAAAACTGGAAGCAACCGATTGCTTAAAATCCATTTTTAAAGATTACGTTGACACCCTACCCGGTTGAAATTCCAGATATACCCTCCCACATATGGACAAAACAAAGGCCAAATAAAGGATACAAACGAAAAACCTCAAAAGTCCGAGAAGGACATGACGGTAATCAGGCATTTGAGCTGAAATGACTTGTATACCCCTCCACTTAAGGGACTCAATGAGAAACAAACCACACAACCTATAATTGAGCTAAGGGCAGTCTCAGAACTTTGGGCCAAAGAGCAAGCCATGTCTCAAGTTGGGCAATTGTACCTAATCCTGACTTATCCCACGTTTGGTTCTTGAAATGACTGACGGAATTATTAAACCCAGGATTAATTTTAGGGAGAGGATAATGCCACGACACATCTTTTTAGTGCCAGGACATGTTTTCTTCTTTTACTGCTATACCCTTACCTGCCGTAAAGCAAACTTTTCCACGTCTCTCTCTCTCTCTCTCTCTCTCTCTCTCTCTCTCTCTCTCTCTCTCTCTCTCTTCCCTGCCATTTTTGTTTCGGGTCTACAGAGTAGAGCAACCAAAGTCCTCTTGTGTTCCTGCTCACCTTGCCTTCAATCCTCATTGACTGCCGCCACATGGCCGAGTTTCAGCCACCGCCCCATTCTTTCTCTCTCTCTCTCTCTGTGTGTGTGTGTGTGTGTGTGTGTGTGTTGACTGTGTAAAAAAATAAAAACCTTGCTCCATTAAATCTCTTTCGATGCTTCAATTAAATCCCTGTCCCGAACCTAGGACAATGAATGCAAACGAATAATTACCAGAGAGTAGCAACAGTTTCCATGTGTTAAATTACAGAAATCTAGATCAGGATAGAAATTTGGTGATGACTGTATTGATAAACGTTGCCCGATTTAAATGATTAATCACCTTTTGTAATGAAGAAAGAAGAAAGGCATCTATCGACTCATAATCGGCGGCGCGGAGATGGGTTTGTATCCCAAAATGGGCGCAAAAGATATATGATCAATCACAATTCCATTGCCCTTTCCAATGGATTGGAATGAGAATAGAAAAAAGGAGCAAATGTGAGGGAGTTAGAAAGGGAGCAGGCAAAGACGTGTGTGGGTTTGTCAGAGAGAGATGAGAGACAAGGATTAGGGGTAGAACTATATAAAGACATGAACAAATCGTGGCACTAGTAAAAGTCTTCGTGGCGTTATCTTCATCCTAATTTTATCCCTATATGGAGGTACTATATTATCCTAGGGGGAGGTGGGATTACGTATGATTAACAAAGAAGGGATTGTTTTAAAAAATATTTTTATGATATTGAAATTAATTTCAAAAAGTATTTTTAGAATTATTTTCTTTAATATTAATTTCAGAAAATGTTTTACAAAAACTTTTCTAAATTACTCTTTTCAAAACATTCTTGTTTTTCAAAAAATATTTTTGTTAAAAAAATATACGAAAAAATGATTTCAAAAACTATTTTGTTTGAAAAATGTTTTCAAAAAACCCTTTTTTTTTCAAAAACTAGTTTTGTTTTCTTTCCAAAAATCGATTTTCAACTTTTTAAAGAAAATTGATTTTTTTCCAAAAATTAGTTTAAAAAAAAAACTTTTCCCCAATTGTTTTGTAATAGAAATGTTTCCCAATTTTTTTTTAATAATGTTTCTTTTTCAAAACTTTCTTTTTCCGAAAAAAAGTTTTTTAATTTAAAAAAACAATACTATTCCTTGTCCCATAATTAATCCCACGTGAATCAAACAAGAGATTGGGTGAAATTAATCCAGGACAAATATTTCAGAGACAATTAATCCCAGGACTGTTAATCCCATCATTTTTAGTCTGCGAATCAAACGAGGCCTTATACCAATCAGTTGGGGGAAATAGCATAATATGCAAAAAAAAAAAAATTCTAAAGTATACTCTTACCTTAGAACAAAGGAATTTAAATCCAATTGATCATTGTTCGAATTTGATAAGAACAATAATCAATTGAATTTTTCTATTTAAAAAAAAGACAAAAGTAAGCCAAAATATTTGTTTGTTTTGGATTATTTTTGTTTTTAGTGAACTTTTAGATATTTTGATTATAATTTTTAAACTCCTCTAGTCAAGACAATACCAATAATTTACAAAAAAAAAAAAAATTAAAAACTAAGAAATACGATTTTTTTAAAAAAAATAAAGACAAAAAAAGCAATCCACCTTTTTAATTTAGTCAGTTACTACATCTTATTGGAAAATAAAGGGAGATGATTTTCACATTTCTCTTTCTATAATCTGCATTTTTTGGTCTTATTTTGTCCTTGAATGTGGAAAAAAAAATATTTTAATAAATGCATAAATTCACGTGAATAAAAATAAAAATCAGTATTGAAAATATAAAGGGGTGAAGATCACTCCCCAAAATAAATCAAAGTAAAATTTTTTGGGTGAAGCGAAGTCATGGAAATCGGCCGAAAGATTTTTACCCAGTTAAGCAAAGACCCTCTCTCGCCCTCGGGCTCTCAGTGGGACTACTCTCCTCCATACTCGCTTGAATGTGGGCAAACACTCTAGGGTTTTCTCTCTCTTGCCTTGCATGGCAGCTCGTCTTTCAGCCATGTAAGCTTTTTCTCCCTCTGTGTGTGTGTGTGTGTGTGTGTGTGTGTGTGTTTATACGTTCTCAGTTCTATGTAATTTTCTGTTACACTTCACATGTGCTGATACGTTCTAGGGTTTTAAGTCGTTAGCTTTTGCTCTATTGAACGGTAATTCTGTTTCTGAACTTCGACATTAGGGTTTTATTTTTTCCAGGTTTACGTTGCTTTTTCTTTAAGTTGATTATGTTAAATATTTTTGAAATTGTGTTGTGCCCAATGCAGGCTTTGAATTTGAACTGGCCACACAAGAAGCCCCGATTCTTTATCTCATTTCGATGAACAAGTTTTTTAGGGACCACTGGTTGAGTCGAAAACTATTGCTATTGATTCTGAGTTGTAGGTTCAAGCTTGAGGCAAAATCACTTTGTATATGTAATCCATAGGTTAGGTCCAGGGGTGGAGCCAGGATTTCCTCGTGCGGTCTCAAGTGACAGCCTGCTTTCTATAGACGAACCTGCAGGGATAGAGGGACAATAAAACAACGGGTACACCATTTGCTGTACACCAAATATACACTGCTTTCTGTAGGACCCCGAGGATCCCACAAAAATGACCGGAGTTGCTCTATTTGTTTAAAACCCCTTTTTTAAAGGATCGCTGTTAGAAATCAACTTAGTCAGATATTGGTAAAGGCTTGATCGATTCTACGCTCAATTTGCTGACAGGAAATTGAGCAAAGAATTGATTAAGCCACTTACCGATACCCGACTAAGCTGATTTTTTTTACAGGTACCCTTAAAAAAAATGTTTTAAAAAATTGAGCGCTCCAATAATTTGTGTGGGACCCCAAAGTGGGTCCCACGAAATGCGGTTAATGTACACCAAATAGTGTACCCATAGCAGGGCTAAAGGAGGGAAGTGTAGGGGTGGGAAGGCCCGGGCCTCCCCCAACCTTGCTAGAATCAATCTCTGCATAGTATAAAATGTACACTAAATATCCATAAGGTATTATAACGGCCCTCCAAACATTCAAAAATAAAATGAAAAGGGGCTATGTAGTGGAAAAAATTACCCCCATTTATGTGTAGATGTATATTTTGCTAAGTATGAACAGGAAGTGGTTATATTTTTCTTGCAGAACATTATTCCTTAGTTTTCATCATTGAATTCTAACTATATGTAAGGAAAACTTAAATTCAACAACCATGATATGTGTGTGGAATTCTAGGTTCTAAGTTTTGGCCACCCCTGTACAGAAATCCTAGCTCCGTCCCTTCGAACCAAACGATAGACCGTCTTGAGTTTTAGATTTGTGTATTGCACAAGAATGCACATGGAAGTTTTTTCGACAACTTGAACGGCTGTTACTAGAATTAGTTTGTAGGAAAGGACTCAATCATATACTAAAGGAGAAAGTGGCCATGTTTAGAATAGAACCCTTGTATTTTGTCCGTACGTTGTTAAATAACTATGCAGAGGACTTGATCCTTTTCAAAACAACGTGATAACACTTTTTATTTGGTTCTCTCAAAATTATTCTTATTTTTTAGCTTTTGCATGTATATTATATTATTATGTCCCATGATGCAAGCAGAACAAAAATCCTATCTCTTATTTACTTCATATTGGTTGGCATAGTTTGACCAACATGGGGTATTTGGCATTTGGTTTTGTTTCTGGTAGCTATATGTGTTTAGTGGCAGTTTAGATTTGGGGGTGGTGGGGTGGGTCTTAGCTGCTGTTAACACATATAGTCTCAGCTGCAGTCGCACCGCGGCGGCAAGAACATATGACACAAGTTTCACCGATCCTTGGGCTTCCCCTTTTTGAGATTGATTTTTTGTAAGAAAACTTCTGCCTACCTACACTCTTATGGCGTGTAAAATCAGGTTATGATCTGTTTAATACATTTGTTACAGCATTCTCTGGTAATCATCACATATCACGATTTGGTGGTGTGTTTGATGAACTAGTTATGCAACATTACTCTGTTTGTGTATTCTTCCATTAGTTTTCACCCCGCAGGTTGATACTTAATCCTCTTGGCACTTGGTAATAGGATGGATACGTTCATTATGCTTAGTTCAGTGTATCTCTGTATGAGTACGTTAACTCAAATGCTAATATCATGTATGATATTATGATCTTCTGCAGTACATTCACAGAATTTTGGGAAGTGGTTACCAGATGCCTCCGGTAGTACTGTAGTAGCATATCCTCCTTAAATAAAAGCACCATTTTTTGTCATGGAGATTGGAGTTGTCTTGGCATTTTAGTGTGGAGGTTGAATCAATAATTTTTGGATTGCAACACAAGATTGCCTCAGACTTCAAGAGGTGAAGTGCTTTTGGATTGCAATATAGAAGTTTCATGGACTTCGGTGATGCCTGTTGACATTAATTTTATGCCAATCTACAGTTGTTCGTCAAAGAAGCTCTTGGAAAGACCTCCTCGGCTGCATTATAGTCTGTCTTGCTTCTGGATGACCTGTTCGACCATAAAAGTTGTGTGTTTGGAGGGATGAATTTTAAGAGTACGTAATTTCTGTGATAACTGGGAATTTTGTGATTGAAGTTGCGGAGAACTTGTAATATAGCACGTGTGTGGAACTTTCTACAGGCCGGAAATTGAAGATCGTGCAGTAGAAGATATGATTTCTTGGAACTGAGGTTTCTTATATTTTGAATCCCATAAGTCCTCGAGAAATTTTCTTACCTTTCCAATTTCTAGTGAATGAAGATTGGAACAAGCGAGGAACACCGAGGAGAGAGTGAACATAAGCTCTGCTTAAGCACTTAGCTTAAAAAAACAAATTCATAGTGTAGCCGAGCAAAGCGTACCAGTGTGAAGCCTGTGGATCGTCAAAAAGGGCGTTTTCCTGCTCTGCATAAATTTCTTGTTGCATCCTTTTACTCAACAAGGAGCGGGTTATGATATGTCAAGATGCTATTTGAAGAGATTTGAGGATATCCAGTGCAGTGCTTCCTATATTCATAATTGTTGGCATGTGAGGAACTCTTGGATGATATTTCAATGTATGACTCTAATTGGAAGTGATTTGTACCATTAACTTTGCATTAATAAATTTAATTTATCTTTTATGTCTAAGTACATAACGAAGGTTGAATTATGCATCATTCTACAGCTGGCGTGGCTTAAAGGTTGGTGGGAAATTGGGCTCTTGTGGTCATGTAGATCTATGGGATCGAGAGGAATTAACATTTGATCATAGTGGGTAAGTTTTTCATTCTAGTCTTGCCAATTATGTTTCTTTGGTCACTTAAGATTGAGTAGGAAAAGGTGTTAATTAAACTTGGTTGGTATAGTTTTGCGTTATAGGATCGTGAACCATGTATTATGGAGACGTACTTCTTTATTTGGGGGCTTAAGGCTAATATGCGGAGAATGCACGAGAATTATTCTTGTAGGCCATCTTTGATTGGTTAGACTAATGGTGAGGAGATATATGACTCCTTTGGAAGAGTAGTTCTACTGGACTAAGAGGGAGGGAATTCTCAATACCACATTCTCCTTATGATTGTATATCCCATGTTTTCTAGGGTATGTCATCCATCTAGTTGTTCAACGGATATTGCATCCAAACACTGTAAATGCAGTTCTGACTTCTCACAGGATTAACCCATTCCGTATGTCAATCCGTAAAACAAACAGACCCTTAGAGGTAAATGGAGGTTTGGTTTGTTTGGTTGTTTTATTTATTTTTTTTGTGGGCTTTTTTGAGCAATTTTACCTCATTGAAGCTGCTGCTCATTGAGGTTTTCTTGATCAAGTGAAAATATAAAATATTCTGCTTTAGGTTAAGTACTCTCTTCCCAAGGTTTAATGGATGGCTACCACATGGTTCATTGATAGTCTACCAAGTTCCTCAACTGTGCTTTTGCTAAACAGAGAGCTTCATCTTTGCAAATGCTCTCTTCTCATATGTCATCCAGAGTATTTTACTAGAAGTGCTCATCCATGGCAGCACGCCAACTGAAAATACATGAGACTTAAGTGAGTGAGTTTATTTGAAGACATATTAACTGAAGTGGATCCTTTATGGTGACTTCTTCACTGAAATGAAAGTGATCTGATTGATTCCCCATGATGTAGCAGAAATACCTTTATAGTAGATCTTGGAGGAGGCCAGTTAGAAGGTACAGCAGCTGTTCGAAACTTATCTTTCATGGTGTCATCAGTTATCAATTTCATTGTATTGATGGCACCTAAAGTCACCTTAGAGCAACAACATCAGCAGAGCTAAAGAGAAGATTTAGGTAAAATAGCTATGCAAACCTTGAAAATTCATGCTACACCAGAGTAGCAAAACCCCAAGGTAAAATGCATTTGTTGTTTTGGTTCGGCAGAAATACCTATCAACTGTAGCTATGTATAAATAAACAAATATTATTCTTCCCCTCTCTCTCCCTATCACTCCCTCATTCTCTCTCTACCCCTCTCTCTGTCTTTCCCTTTTAATATATTTTATAAGGATAAAGAGGTATAATAGAGAAGATTAGTGTGGGGTTGAGAGAGATTTGAGTAGGTAAAATAGAAAAAGTAGATTATTGAATAGGTAAAATACATTTCACTGGTGTACATGCTCTTAGGCCCTGAATTTGCAGAGGTAGAAGAAATTCTTGAACCTTACTTCTAAGTTGCAGACTTCCAGTATGGATTTTGGTTGGTTTCAAACTCACAGCAAAATCTCATCTCTTTGCTTATCTTGGGACCTTCCCTTGATTTATCCGCTTATTGCCACGGGCCCATGGTGCATGAACGCAACTGATGCACGAAGATGAAAGAGTTCATTTGGAATGCTACTTGCTAAACAGAAAAAGGAGTTCATGAGGATGAATACAAAACCAAACCAAACCGAATCGAGCTTAAGTCACAATCAATTGGGTCGGGTACATGAATCTATTTTCTCTATTGAGCCTCATTGAGCATTTTGTTACATGATACATGTTAAAGCATCCAACTCAAGACCAATTGGCAATGAATGGAGAGACTGTCTAGGCTCATATACTAGTTTTTGGAGGAGATGCTTAACTGATGTGGGACAAACTTCAACACTCTCCCGCACGTGCGACCCCTGACTCGCACGTGGAGAGGTAATGAAACGATCCATAACATATGGATCACACCAACGGTGCACGTATGGCATAAACAAGGGGGAACAAATTATCCGAAACACTAGCTCTGATACGATGTTAAAGCATCCAACTCAAAACCAATTGGCAATGAATGGAGAGGCTGCCCAGGCTCATATACTAGTTTTGGAGGAGATAATTAATTGATGTGGGACAATTTTCCACAATATCAACAAACTTAAATCCTTTCGAAATACTGCATCTAAAGTAAAAAAAATAAGATCGTTACCTGGAAATTAGTTTCAATTGTTCTAGTAATCACCACCTTTTGGGAAAGTAAAGGAATTAGATTTTCATGGTTTTGGCCTCTAACCCAAAATAAGAAGAAAATCACTCAAGAACAGTCCCAAAATGATCAATTGACAAGGATTTGACCAAGTAACTGACTTTAAGAAGATGGCAAGCACCAAAAGTACTTATCTAGAGTACAGGAAGTAAACTATCTAACAAGAAGTCATAACCAAAATTATAGGCACAAATATTTCCTGGTAGCAAAAGAAGACCTTTTCTTTTCTTTTCTTTTTTCTTTTTTTTTGGTGCAAAAAGAAGGCAATACAAGATACGACAAGATCATGATGCATATACAATCGCACAAATTTTGCTGGGCTTGGGCTCTATGTAGGACTAAATTATTTGATTTTGATTCTTATTTTTTTATTGATTCCCCAGCGCTTCCAAATGAGCAGCTTCTCTGATCCGCGCCCCCGCTTCGTGCAACTAGGGTTGACTCTGTCAATTTTGGGTGTACAATGGGTGGTGTGGTGCCAAATCTGAACCCATTGTTGGTTTACAATTGTTGCTGGTGTAATCCCTTTTCTTAAGAAGTGGAGGTGGCTTTTTGGTAGAACAAGAGCAGCTTAATAAGTTCCATTGTTGGTTTACAAAAACCTTTTATTGAGAGCTTTATTATGGGGTAGGGCTTGGGTTTGCAAATAGTACGATACTTATTCAGTCTTTAGCATAATTCGCATGGAGTCACTGGCCCCTTGGAAGCCCTAGTTTCTTTTTCCTTTTTTTTTCTTTCTAAAGCAGACTGACCTTGAGTCTTTACCGGGGATGTGATCTTAGTCACTGGAGTTTCTCTGAAGGGATATTTGCAGCCCAATCTTTGATCATATGTTTAACGACAATGTAATCGCAAGCAAATAGTGTATGGTGGAGATGAAGTATGCTAAATTGCATACCTTTAGATGTAACAATAGGTTTTGTTTGCAGAATGACAATTGAAAAATGGAAAATAATCTTATTTCCTAAGCAGCATGCAAACATTAATCTGCTGAGGACACTTGGTCAGACACGAACACAAACACGTTCCGCCACGCTCAAATAGTTGTCTAATTGTTTATTACATTTTCTAATCAAACATGTTGGGGACACGGTGAGGACATACTGGGAGTTCTTGTGAGGTCAAAATGCAATTGTAAAAATTTAGGGGCGGAAAATTGCCATGGGTGCTTAGTATTTTAGTATCTATTTGTGTTAATCCCTGTTTGCTCCCTAATTTGATAAAGATATTTTTTTACTAAGTTAAACAATGACAGATTATATGGTTATGATCATTTTTCTTGACGTGTCCGTGTCCATGTCGTGTCCTAAGTTTTCGAAAAATGATGTGTCTGTATATTCGTATTCGTTCTTCTTAGCATTATTTCCTTGGATTTTATTTACTATGTTTTTTCCCTTTTTCTGACTTCCCAGATTCAACTGCATTGAACTTAAGGAAGCTGTGCTGCTGTGTGTGTAAACGACATGAGCAGAAGCGGCAGAACACGTAGCTCAAAGTCGGATACAAAAGAAGATTACCCAGGAGATACACAGCATGGTATCAGGCGTCGGAAACCTGGGGATTCTTTTTGTTATAACAAATCACAAACCAGGAAACATTTCCCACAGCTTGATTGTGTTAGTGATTCAGAACGCAATGGTGTTGAATACAGTAACAAAAGTGACAGAGAATTTCCAGATGCCGCACTGGCATGGAATAGAGATGGAAGTTACAGCACAAAAATGTCACCTGGTCTTGAGGACCGGAGGCAACAATACCACAGTCACTCCCCTCGAACTGGTTTGGGCAGATCATACGGGTATTACCTATATCTTCACTAAAATATGCCGGATAACTTTTCAATCTGCGTTTAACTGGTGATGTCCTTGATTATACCTGGATTTGTGAGAGGCTCATCTGGTCTACCGTTTGTGGTATTTTGCGTGTGAGTGAAGAAGTATTTTCTATTCGAGCAGATAAAGTAGCCTTATCTATGATGCCATAATCCATATGGATGTTTAGAAATATTACTTGTGTAATTATTTCTAATCCATGGGTTCTGTTGTTGTTGTACTTGCATAGTTATTAAATAAAGAATGATAGCATTTGCTTCCTTTCCTCCATCTGACACAGCGGTGCGTACTGCTTCCTTTTCAATACGTAGCAATAGTTTGCAACTATTACCTTGAAACTAATGTTTTGAAACCCGGACCGTTGAGCAAACCAGAGAAGGGACCGGGCGGATGGGTCACGGTTGAACCGGAATCGAACTGTGATGTCGTAAATATATTTTAAAAATAATAAAAAATCTAACTAATTAGAATGAGCATATAAAAATATAGTACTTGCATAGAAAGCGTGGAAAAATAGACCTATCCTTTATTATTTGGAGTGAAAGGAGGTGGAATTGAGTTGGTTGAATTCTGGACTTTGTTCCAATCCCACATAGGTGGGTTTTCAAACTCTAGGAAGCTCCTCTATCTATAAAAGGTTACATATTGCTACTCAATTTCCACTACAGCTGGCAGGGTGCAGGTGCCTGAGCTACGCTCCCAGATGTCATGGTCAATTATTTGCCCTTAAAAGTCCACATTTAGTTAAAAAAGTTTCCGATCTGGGTCGAATGACCCAGTGTTCTTCCGGTTCAACCGGCTAATTTGAACGGTTATTGCTTTAGAGGCCGGTTCTTAAGGAACGGTTTTAGAGCATATCCAGACCGGATGGAGAGCTGGTTGACGGTTCAACTGGCCGGTTTGGTCCGGTTTTTAAAACATTGCTTGAAACACTTTCCTTGGCAATTTTTTACGTTTTTGGCAGGCGGAGTTTAAAAAATGTGCTACACCTGTGTTCCAATATGGTTAATTTAGCGATCAAAAGAGTCCCAAAGTGTTTCCTATCAATTTCCTTAACATTGTGCCTTGGTGGAAAGATTACAATGTAAGGAACTAAAAAGCTAGGGAGTGGAGCTTTAACAAGACAGCATGTTAAAAAGAAAAAATCGGTCTGAATGCTTCTAGAAATGTGTTTTACATGAATAGTTAGAAAAATGTTTTAAAATATCTTTACCTCATGACATAAGGACGTTTTAGTATTATTATATATAGAAGACTACTCCAGAATTTAGGGCACGTGGCGTACAACGTGCCCTTTCCCGTTTCTCGTACCGGAACAATCTATGTTCCAGGTAATGTAGGTTTGCAAATTCTGTATTATCTAGTTTACAAAATTCTCTCTTTGGCTTTCTGATGATTGAAAAACAGTTTGTTCTGTGGTGGTTTCTGGTTATCTTTTGCAGGAGTCGGAGCAGGAGCAGGAGTCCGCCAGGTGGTCTTAGCCGGGAATCAGGAGTGCATGGAAGAAATAATGCAGCTCAAACTTGTAGAGATTTTGCTGCCGGTAGATGCAGGAGAGGTGATCATTGCCCATATCTTCATCAAGGTGACAGAGAGTACGAGGATAGGAGATGTACTGATGAGGGTTGGACAAATAGCTGGAAAAGTAGAGACAAGATGGAAGATAGGAGGGAGTACTTGCAGAGTATAGGGAGATCTAATGATCTCTGCAGTGATTTTATTAAGGGCAAGTGCTATAAGGGCAAATCTTGCCGATTTTCTCATAATGTTGCTTCAGGTAAAGATTCCGGGAAAGAAGTGTTTCTAGGAAGGGAAAATTTCGGAAGTAGACATGCATGTTTTGACCACAGTAGGTTGCAGGAACCCGATAAGAGAGGTGATATCCCTTGCATATATTTTGCTGTGGGAAATTGCCGCAAAGGGAAATTTTGCAGATTTTCTCATGATGGCAAGACTGAAAATCCCAATGACAAGTCACAGGATGATTGGAGGAGGCCAAGCAGCGATTCAGATGTTGTGGAACAAACAGGAGAACATCTAAGGCAGAGAGGCGCAATTCTGTCGGACCATGCAAAGTTGCTTGAGTGGGATGAAGACATATATGGAAAGGTTGGTGCTCATGAACACAGAGATGCTACATATCCTAGGGATGGTAGATGGGTGGGTAGTTTTAACATTGGGAACAGATCATTAGGTCACCCACCAAATAACAGTGGAGCAGTAGATTGCAATCATACGGAGTATCTCCAGCCAAACAACAGAACTACTGCTGGTTCAGGTGGCGTTGAATCAAATGGTGCTGAAAGTTGGTTTGCTGATATGGAAGTTTCGTCTCCATGGAATTCTAGGCAATCTTCAGGCCATGTTGTTAAAGAAGAGAGTGGTCAAATAGGCCAGACAACATTTAAATCTTTTCAAATGTATGAACAAAACATAACAGGGGAAATGTTAGGCCAGAAACATCAAGCTATTGCAGCTACGCCATCAATGACATCTGACAATGTTTATTTCCATTCAACAAAAGTTTCGAGAGAAGATGCAGGTTCTTTTGCAACTAGTGATTGTCCTGTGTCAAACGTTGATCCAAAATATTCTGCAATGGAACAGAATGGTCATTGTTCAAGGGAGTGTCTTCAGCCAAAAGATGAAAGTATTGCAAGTTTGGTTGTCTGTGAATTAAAGGGTGCTCAAGATTGGTTTGCTGATATGGAAGTTTCTTCCCCATGGAATCCTGGGCAATCTTCAAGCTGCATTCTTAAACAAGACAGTGGTCAAATTGCCCAGACAACACAATCTGTAGTTCCTACTCTGCCGTCTTTACAAACGGATCTACAAGTCATAACTGGGGAAATGTTTGGTCAGAAGCATCAAGTTGTTGCAACTATCCCACCAATGGTATCTGGAAAATCTTATTTTCAATTGAAACCAAGTTCAAAGGAAGACCCAGGTTCTATTTCAAGTGATTATCCTGTTCCAAGCACCTTTCCAGGAGGACAAAATCAGCATACATTACCTCTTTATGGTCCTAGAGGTAAAATTACTATCAGTGCAGAAAATCGACCACTTTTTGAGGATGGAAAATCACTTGGCAAACCTGATGCTGTAAGTGGTAACAAATCAGGACTCCCTACTAAAATTTTACCAACTCAAAACATTTTAAGCAGGGAGCAACTTTCACAATTTGCCAACCTTTCAGCTTTGTCTCAGTTACATGGAAATGTTCACCAACTGCCTCATTTAGGTTCTGTTCCCAATCCCCCAAAGTCAATTACAAATGTGTCGCCCAGTTCCGTTACTGGTTTTGATAGGCAGTATGATCCTCTAATTGATAGCATTGAGCCAGTTCAATGCCATAATAACCTAACCCTTGGAGAATTATTGCCAAGTCCTTCGGAAGGAAAAGTCATTGTTGGTGATCAACGAGAAGTACCATCAAAAGATTTATTGTCTTCTCCTACTGTTGAGGGAAACAATGGAACGACAGTGGAGGAAAGCAAAAAAGCACAGGAGAATGGGTCATTGGAGAATGTGAATGGAGATGGTAGGATTGATGAAGGCGAGAAAAAGAGTAATGGGAAGGCCATCCGGGCATTTAAGTTTGCACTTGCGGAGTTCGTTAAGGAGATTCTGAAACCAAAGTGGAAGGAAGGTGAAATTAACAGAGAGTCATACAAGGCTATTGTGAAGAAAGTGGTTGATAAAGTGACTGGAAGCGTCCAAGGGGCTCATATTCCTCAGTCCCAAGAGAAAATTGACAATTATCTCTTATCTTCAAAGCTGAAGGTCACCAAACTTGTAGAGGTTAGTGCAAATGACTTTTGCCTTGGCTGTGACATAGAAATTTCAGCGGCAGGTGTGTCAGAAAGAAATTGCTTCACCTTCATAGTGATATAATAACTGCATATATACAATTTTGGCGTAAGAAGCATGGGCGACGTGTCATGTCCGACATGTGTCGAACACTTCTAGGATACTCATGGACATGTGTCTCGTACTCTCTTTTTTTATTTTTCTTGTCCACTGGTAAGGAATAAAAATCTTAGTTCATACATGTGTCTGACACCTTTTTGTAATCTATCTAACACTTCTTCGGTGTCCATGACTAGAACATCAATACGTGATGACACTTCTTAGACACTTTGCTAACAATCGATATTCATAATTGTGGAATTTCCCAAATTGCTATCTTTTTTTTGATAGGCAAAAGTAACATTTTATTAAGAAACTTGACAGAGGGTACATCAAGTTGGGGGAAGGGGAGGGGAATCCAACCAAATATTGGATGAAAAAAAACAAACAAACACAGTTGGGACTTGGGACAAAGCCACAACACCCCATGGGCTAAGCCCAAAACACCTAAAAGGGCTCAACCCATACACAAATGGACCAAACCCAGCCCAAGAACCCAAACCTAACCTTAATCTGAGCCGCTTCAATCACCACCACCACCACCATTCAGATCCACCGCCGCCGCCACTGCCACAAACGACCATAACAGCCACCACCACCAGACGACGACAATCCGGTGACCCGCTCCACTGCGAGTCCCACTAGATGCTGGTCCCCAATAATGACTGCCAAGAAACCGTCGATTCGGTCCTCACAAATGACCTGTTGAACCGGCACCTGAGCTTCCAAACGCTGTCGCTAAGCCACCGCATGCTGCCACATCACTAGAACTCCATGACCACCACCACTGGCCGCAAAGCCTCCACTTAGCCGTTAGGCCGGAACCGAAAACGCGCAAGAGCAGAGAATGGCGGGAGACCTTGCTGCTACGCCACCACCAGCCGCCACAGCACCTTGCCATTAGGACAACCGGTTACCCCCATAAGTGGTAACCGGCGGGCGAACGGTGGCCCAAGATGAGATGCAACAGGGAGAAAATGGCATCGCAAGCTGTGGAGAGAGAAGCAAAAGCATTCTAGGGAGAGAGAGAGAGAGAGAGAGAGAGAGAAGAAGAAGAAGAAGAAGAACAGAGGAGAAAGGGAGGAGAGAAAGGAGAGAAGAAGAAAGGGAAAGAGGAGAAGGGAAGAAGAATGAGGAAGCTGAAACCCTAAGAGTGTTTTTGTATTCTAGAGACAGAGGAGAGAAAAATCTAGAGAGGAAAAGAGGATGGAGTTTCCCAAGTTGCTATCTTACGAGCTGGAACATACGAGTGCCAAGACTGTGTTATTAGAAGTTCACTTATAATTTCTTGAGAAATGCAAAAGGTACGCCCATGAATTAATGAAGAGGGTTCAGGATGGGGATGGAAACGTTTGAGTTTGATCAGCGCTCTAGGAAATTCTGCACTGTAAGAAACAGAAACCAGAATGAAATTTCACAACATGAAATTAAACTCTTACATCGAAACAAAGCCTGATACTCTCAAACCAACATTTCGCATATGTCAACTTGTAGGAGGGATCTAAAACAACAGGTACAAACAACATATTCATTCATCTTGCAAACATTTCCTAATATTTGTTAAAATTTATTTTTGCATCTCCTCCGCAATGAACTTTAGAAGAAAAGCCCCCATTTCCCATAACTGATCTATAAAACCATCAAATGAACTCCACAAAAATAGAATTAGAAGTAACTTGCGAAAATTTCGAAAACGCTAAGGGTGCGTCATTAAAAAGTTCAAGGAATTTCACGAAAAATATCTAACCTTGTCCAATCTTCTTATACTGAATCCCCCAAGCCAGCCTTTGTCCAATTCCATCAACCCTGACCCCATCCTCCTTACCTTGATTCTTTGTGAAACTGGAGACAATTGAAGTCTTCACGTCTAGCCATTCAAAGACATTTTGAAATTTGTCAGCCCTTTTCGACATCATGCAGGTACATCTAAAACTAACAACTCTTGCTTTCAATCCCCTCTTTTCGGGCTTGTAGCTTAAATGTTGCAACCCTAGATGGAGAGGATTTTACGTATCTCACGACATTGAACTTTTACTATTCATTTACCTGTGTCATACTAACCAGCACAAGACAATTTAATGTATGAGAATACCACCTCACATGCAAAAAATCGAGTACCTTTCGATGCTTAGTCGTCTTTTTCATTAATTGATTCAAACAATTGGTAGAGCTGGCATTATCAGTCGTGCCTGTAAGTATCTTATCGATGCGCCAATCTAGAAAACACAATTCAATTTTCATCCAAGTGCCTCACCTTTGTGGTTTTCAAACTAAATAGAAGGTTAGAATTCTGTTGTACTGTTGTCACTATCATGAAGTGTGCAGTAAGACACATGTAAATTCAAAATTTGCAAGGAAGTCCATGTGTCTGTGATTTTGCAAACCCGTTGATCCTGAAGGACACGTTTCAGATTTTTCTCCTGTTTCACATGTACACTGAAAGTTGAAACAATCTCTGGCAATCCTAATCCAGGTGGGGATACAGGTGATATAGATATCAAATCTATCTCCTCTATGCAAGGTGGTGAACCATCGCGGTGGCATTGAACCATCCATTGAGATCAACACGGTTGATTCCGTGTATCCTATTCAAACATACCTCCTAGCCAGAATCAAAATCTACATTGTACCCATTTCGGTCATTGCCTTTTTTTGGCACTCTGACTCTACATTGTACCCATTCAGTCATAGCCTTTTTTGGCGCTGTTGCTACCTCTTCAATCATTAAACCCTCAATTCTGTCTTGCCCCAGCCCTTCAAAGCTACAAATGGAGACAGTTCTATTGTAACCTTGATCAGCAAACCCATCTTCGTTCAACTCTTTCCTGGATATACCATAAAACATCTAGGTTATGGTTCTGCTCTCCCCAAAAAAGATCTTGTTCTAGGGTTCGATATTCTCCATTCCCTAAACATGGTTCTTGGAATTGAATGGTTAAAAGATACGAAATTGGGCGAACACCCCTTGTGGTTTGCTCGATGAGCAGATACACCTCTCACCTTCAATTATCAGCAGATTCAGCACATAAATCCCTGTAGATTGTGGACTCATTCACACCGTTATATTTTCCATCTAATTTGAGTGAATTTTGTAAATTGACGTAAATATCCTCATATTCTTTCTTGAATCTTTTGAGCTCATAAATCTATGTATGGCCCTGTGTCGGGGAAGGTTGTTGAGAACTTGTTTTCTGACCTTTATTTTAGAGTTGCAAGAAGATTTTGATTGAGGCACCAATTCTATAAAACTTTGCTCCAAACTTTTTCTTGGAATGTTGTGAGCCATGAACAAAACAGTTGGATTATTGGCTCATGTCTTCCTTATTCAGTGATGACATATTGTGTTTAGTTAAAAGATATATTTCAAGCTTTCTTGAAAATTCTCATTCTCAATGGACTAGATGAAAACATGTTTTGCTTACAACCCTTGTATCCCTTTCTTTGCAGGCATATGTGGAGAAACAGCAGAAGATAAAAACATAAAGCTCTCACACTGCCTTTCTCCGAGCGCCCCCCCCACTTTTGTCTTCCCTTTTCTTTATTTTTTTCTTCTTCTCTATTTTAAACTATAATATACGGCAAACGGATAAAGCTATTTCGTGCATATTCAAGGTTTTTTAGCCTAAAAATATATATCTCTCTCTCTCTCTTGCACGTGCGAGCATGTGTGTAATGTATTGGTTTGGAAACAGTTCAGCCAGTCTTTGGACCCCTGCGAACGCGTACATTAGTGTTCATTCATAGCTTCTCTTCAAGATGTTGGTAATTTGTTTTTGGTGCAACTGTTCTCAGTGTTCACTCTGTGTTGTGAGAGTGTGCAAAGAGAAGTGACTTGTGGACTAGCAGAAAATGTCTATGCGAAATTTTGGCAAGCTAAAGTACAAGTGACTTTGTGATTCATGAATTACAAGTGTTGCCTGAAGTTTGTCAGAGTTTGGTTGTATTTTACACTTTCTGCTTGTCGGAGTTGGTTAAGATTGACAACTAGGGTAGTGATTTTTACACTCCCTTTTTTTATAACCACATTTCCTTTTTGTCTTCTTGTGATGTAAATTTACTATGCTATCCTTTCAAGTGAGAGTATACAAATGACAGGTTAATTTTGTAAATTTAGATCACAAGATGACCAAAAGGGAGTGTGATTATAAAAAAGAGTGAAAATCAATTACCTTACCATTATTGTTGGGAATTCATTTTCGCACTCCAAAGTGTACTCTTTGTACTCCAAAAGTGGATTGCGAAAATCAATTGCCTATAGGAATTGATTTTGCGCTCCACTTTTGGTAGTGCAGATCAATGGTAATTTTATAGTGCGAAAATCATTATTCTTATTGTTGTACTATCATACTTCATGTGTTCGTTGTATGGGTAAAAGTAGTGTTCAGAAAAATAGAAGTGAAAAACGGCTTTGAAAAGATGCAGCTGTGAAGTGTTCACTCTAACTGTGGGATTGTAAATTGAGTAGTGGAGTTGGGCTTGCTTGGAAGATCTCTAGTTATATTGTTACAACATGAGATTGGCTGTATGGATACGGTAAACGTTCAATGTTGATGAAAGAACAAAAATGTAATGGACGCAGATGTATGTGCACATACATTGTCCGGAACGGGTTGATGCGTGTCAGCTCGACGTCTATTGTGTGGGACACATGTGCATCGGACACTTCCGAACTAAAATTGATATGTGCATATCAATCTGCATTTGTGGCATTTCTCATAAAAGAGGGGATTTAACTAGGTGCAAATTAATGAATGATATTTTTGGTTTAATACAAATACATGATGGTCTATCCGTATAAGAAATAGTAAGTGATGGTTCATCTTTCTTTCTTTCTTCTTTTTTAAAGTTCAATGATAAATGGTGAAAATGAATGCCCTGAATTTTAATTTATTTTTTTAAATTTCTTTGCTTAATCATTCTACAAAAATCATAGTCATGGACCACCCGGGGGAGGTATATAGTCTTTACGCTTTTCTGGTGCAAAAGTTTTCTTTGGAGTAACACTATAAATTGGGAACTGTGCTACACACACAGCAATCTGTGTACAGATTGTGCACAGATTTCGTTGTGGGACCCACCACGGGTCCCACACAAATCATCTGAGCCGTTCATTAAATGTAAAATATTTTTTCAAGGGTCTTCATGAAAAATAAGCTCAATCTAATACCTATAGGTGCTTCATCCAACCATCTAACTTTTCATTCAGATTTCCGGATAAATGAAAAGTTATATGATTGGATCGAGGACCTATAGGTATCGGATTGAGATTATTTTTTACGGGGACCCTTGAAAAAATGTTTTACATTTAATGAACGGCTCGGATGATTTGTGTGAGACCCGTGGTAAACCCCACAACAAAATCTGTGCACAGATTGTATGTGTGTGTAGACTTTCTGATAAATTGGGTTGTATATTTCTAAACAATGCTGCTACAGGTACCGATTGGTACCATACTGATGGGTACTGAAGGTTACGCGGGATCCACTATGGTTCCCACACAAAAAATTTGAAAAGCGAGTGGGCATTGCAAAAAATCAGCTCAATCCGATATGTATAAGTGCTCGATCAAATCTTCCCATTTTTCATCCAATCTTTCCCATATTTGCCGAATTTTCAAAAATGTCGAGCACCCATACATATTGGATTGATCCGATTTTCTGCGATGCCCACTTATTTTTTTTTTTAAATTATTGCACGGCTCGGATTTTTCGTGCAGCATCCATAGTGGGCCCCGCATGGCCGTCGGTACCCATCGGTCCCTTTAGCTTTTTTGTATGTCTAGAGGTCAATGAAGTGGGTTTATAATCGATGAACCTAATATTCTTGCAAGACTATTTCACAAGAGGAGATTTCCCCAACAAATAGGGTTCATTAACGAACGGAATGAGTGAACAATCATTGTCCAAACTTGTTTTGAAAATTTAACGAGCTTAAAAAACGTTGACTTTATTTCCTTCCTTCACGTTGTCTTTAAATGCATCAATAGGCATATGTCACCCAAATAAAAGGAGGTTTTATTTTTTTTTAACTCAGTGCATATTAATGGTGATTTTTGTTTTTTTTGGTATAACGCAAAATAGATGATGGTCTTTTCTGTGAATATGGGTCCGTAGCATTCCTCATGAAAGAGGGTTTTCTATTTTCTAACTTATTAGTGCAAATTACGTACGTACCCACAAAAAAAAAAAAAACTTAGTGCAAATTAATGATAGTATTTTTTGGTCTAATGCAAATAATTAAATGATGGTCTTTTGAAAGTGAAAATAAGTGGTGAGTATTTTTAAAGTTCAATGATAAGTGGTGAAAATAAATGCCTGATTATTTTTTATTTTTTTCGCGACCATGCATCGATCATTTTATGAATAAATAGTTATGGACCACCCAGGGGAGGGCTTAGGCCATCTAGTGTCTACCCTTTTCTAGTGCAATAGTTTCCTTTTGAGTAACACTCTCTAATTTATTGACGGAGTTTATATTTACAAAATACAAAAATATTGGAATAGTTTGCCAAATTAGCGAAAAAAAATAGATTACAACTTCATAAAAACGAAAAAGTCTTTTCATTTTTTTTTGACTTACCTATCTTAACTCTGAGCTAGGTTCCTTCATTTATCCACCTTCTCACCGGAGATGCCAGGCCCTGCAGTTGAAATGTTACTAGCGATTACTTGAATAAAATGACGCTACGTGCCTAATATTCACACGATTTTTTTTAAGGTAGAATTTTTTTGACTTTTCTCAGTTCACCGAGAAACAAAACACTCCTTTTAGAATTATGATTTTACACAAAATTACCACTTGAAAATCTTAGTGCTTCTATTTCAAACATATTTAATAGTAGATGATTAACAACAGCCTCACTTCAACTGGATCAAGAGGATTATAGAGATGAGAGATCAATAATTGATGAAATGCAAATGCGCGTCTCTCCCTTTGTAGAGAGAAGTTCAATGGTCAATGCTGCTGATCATTTTGTTGTCGGTGAACCTTTAGATGGGACCAATGGTGAAGGTGGGTAAATGAAGGGATATCATTGTTGGCGTCTTCTTTGCATTTTTCGGTTTGTCTGGCCATGATTAGCTGTGCCATTGCAATCTCCTTGTCATCGGAGGAAGATTCGTCAAATTCTCTCTGTAAAATTTTTTGGGTTAAATTGCTCATGATGAATTTTTTTTAAAGATAAAGAGAAGACTGTATATAGATTTGAGTGTGAGAATTGATAATGGGGAAAATAGATTTATATATAGATGGCTTAAGTAAATGGTGTAGTTGAGAGTGGATTAGAGTAAATGACTGAAGTCATATGGTGTAGTTGAGAGTGGATGAAAGTTGAAAGTAAATGGCTAAAGTAAATAATGTGGTTGAGAGTCGATGGGAGTAAATGGATGAAGTATGTGGTGTAGTTGAAGTGGATGAGAGTTGGTGTCCAAATTGCTCCTATTTTTGGACGGAAGTAAAAATAAAATAAAATTGTGGAATTAAATTTATTTTTGATTCCTCGATTACCGGATACCATAATTATTTTTTAATGGAAGAAGTAATTGAATTAGGGTCGAGAAAGTTGGGGGGAAATAAGGTGGAGAGAAAATTAGTTAATTATTTATCCCTATTTGACATCTCACCATTGGAGGGGGTGTGTTCTATTTTACATCTAATTAACTTTTAACCATTTTTTTCATCTAAAATAATTATCCATCCGGATGTATTTTACATCTCCATTGGAGTTATAGGTTTCCAATTTAACTTACAAATTTGACCTCACTTAAATTATGATATTGCCACAATAAGTTTACAAAAGTTATAAAGTTGGCCCATGCATTCAGGATCAATGCTCTTAATTTATGACTTGGAGGACGATGATGCTTTCGAATGTTGTGCCTCTCTTTCTCTGAAATTTTAAATCCATGGTTTGGTTTTGGTTTGTTCTCTAGGTCTTTAGTTTGTTCTTGAGTTTCGATTTGTTCTTTCGGCTTTAGGTTGTAGTTTGTTTGGGTTGTTTTTAGCGGATTTCGTTTTTGTAGTGGTGTTTTGGTTGGCTTCTTGTTTTCTTTTGGATTTGGTTCTTGAGTGGCGTACACCAGTGTGTCCGAGATCTTTTGAATCTTTTTAATTTTTTTCAAATATTTATAAAACAAAAACTTCCCAGATCAAAAAAAATGGTCACAATCTTAACTTTCATAAAAGTTCGTATACGTATACATGTCTTAAAGTACCCAATGCTTCAATAAGTGGGGGGAAAAAAAATCTACTGTGGATACTTCTGGAATACGTCTTTTGTGAGTATCAGAAGAGTATCAGTATACATCCAATACGAATATGACTCCCATCTTAAAGTATATGTGCTTCATAGAGCATTTGAATTAAGGAAGTCTCGTAGAATCAAGAAATATTTCTTGGTTTTTTCACGTTGAAATTGTTGATTATTTTTCGAAATTAGAAATATGCGTGTGTAATAATGTTGACGACGATCAGTTACCGATAAAAGGTGGTCCTTCTTGAAGAGTTCAACAAACTAATTTTTGGAGATCTAGTTCTTATTTTTGTTTTTTTCCCATGGTGTCATAATTCCCTATTTGTTTGTTTGTTTGTTTTTTTTGTTTTTTGAAATGGTATGCTTAATCCTGTGGCTGTATGGAAGATTAGAGAAGCAAAGGTGAAGAAAGGATGAAAGAGAAAGGAGGAGAGCTCAGAGCTGGATAGTTGGTGGTGACGCCTGAGGGATAATTGTGTAAATTTATTCAATAAATGTTTCAGTCGGCCAGATATTGCAATGACACCTAACATGAAAAGCTGGTATATATTGAAATGATAAATATTCAACGTTCTTTGGGCTGTTAGTAGCATTTCCGTACATAATTGTACGCAACGAAAATGGCATCACTAATAGGGTATCAAATGATTGTATCGTGCATATTTTTAAAATAGTGGCTCTTGTAAAATACATTTATTTAGTATGTTAGAAGATTGTCGATATATGACTTTTAAAATAATTTCTACTATTATTAAAGTAAAATTGCCAAGAACGAGTTTTAGGTAAGCTTTTGACCCCCCCCCACCATTGACATTTCTTGCTCCCTCCCGGTAGGGCATCGTTAATTTTTTATATTTTAATAAATAAAAAAGACGATCTAAAAAATTTCCTTTTTTTCCATCTAATTACAGGTTTGGACAGCCTTTTCAGAGATATATATAGTCCCGATCAAGTTCACACCTCTTACGGTCCACACCGTCCGCACCTTCCCTTTTCCGATCGAATTTCGATGATCCGAACCGCTCAATGTGTTCATAACGTGATTTTAAGCGTATCGGCGAGAAATCGGCAAAAAAAAAAAAACACCAGGAAGGGCTTGATTTGAGCAGTTTTTTATTGAACCGTTCAATAAAAAACTGTTCGGATGAAGCTCTTCCCGATCACTTTTTTTCCAATTTCTCGCAAGTACCCTTAAAATCACGTTCTGATCACATTGAGAGACTCGGATCATCGAAATTCGATCGGAAAAATGGAGGCGCGGACCGAAATCAGGTCAAGAATCTCTGACCCGATCTGGATTGGTGTGTGTATATATATATATATATATATATATATAATCTTGGAGGTGGAGGAGTATTTTGGTCAATATTTGCAAATCCTCTCCATTTCTATAGAGGGACTGGATTGTCCTGTCCCTTGATGGTTGAGGATCCACTTTGATCATCGGGACCGTTTACTTTTTTGACCTCGTCGAAAACATAAGCCACACTAAAAATCATGTTGATCGGATATCACTCGATATGATTTCACAAAAGGAAAAAAACTGTTGCGAAAAATGGGTTCTGGTTCAATGTTTTCAACTTTATTTCTTTCATTTTTCATGATATCCAATGAACATGAATTTGGCACGGCTAATGTTCTCGATGAATTTTAAAAATTACGTGAACGGACTTGATCATCAAAGTAAGCCCAGGAAGAATCATGAATGGGTCCAAATAAGAAGGTCTTGTTCTGTAAACGGACGGAGGTGATCTAGTTCCCGAAATAAGGGGTCTGTGTAGTGCGCTAGTGCATTATGGGGGTGTAGGGCGCCTTAGTGTGCTCAATTGAATTTTTTTTGAACAACGAAAAGATTTTATTAATCACTTTTAATGGTAACCAATTGGGGGCTAACTCAATTAGTCAGAACTCTTACATCTCCTGGTCTTTTTCATTTGGAAGGCTAGGGTTCGAGTCCTGTCATGGGCCTTTGGGATTCAAGGCTATGAATAGCCTCTGAAACTCACTATGGACTAACTTTACTAACTCCCCGCTAACCCCTGTTGACGTATACAATATTGGAAGAAAAAATAAAGAAAAAAAAAGTTTTTTTGGCTTTTAATGGATATTTTCGAAAATATTTGGGTAAAAATCATAATTTTTTATTACTTTTTTCGATTCATTTCTTTTGCACGAATCAATATTCCATAAAAATTAAACACAAAATTAATAATTATGAATTTATTTTTTAAATAAAAACAAAATAAAAAAAATCCAAAAATCTCAGCAGAGCTTAGCCACTATAAAACCAAAAGGCAGGGACAAGGTAATCAGGTCGCCCACGTGAGTTCTTGGGCTATGCGCTCAAAATGCGCTGAAATCTCGAAGCCAGCTCGAGCCGCCCTTTTAGCTGATGAGGAACAAAGATCCTCAGATATGCCCGGTTGAGTTTTTTTGGTTTTCTTCTCAGATTGTACTGTAGTCTGCTCTTTTATTTGGTTCCTTTGTTTCTTCTCTTGTCCTCGTATTTACTCAGAAAAAGGCAATATCCCATGGCATAAAAAAATACTTCATCCTCCGTCCCTATTTAAATGTCTAATACGATTTTGAGTGCATTTTCAACGACTTATATTTTTTGACGTATATTATGTTTTACGTTTTTGACATCATTGTCTTATAGAAAAAAAATTGAGATATATCAAATAAAGATTTATATTGCATATTTTTTTAGTAATATACGTCGAGAGATCTAAGCTGTTGAAAATACAAATAAAATTGTAGTGGAAATTTAAATATAGGTACAGGGGGAGTAAGTAATAACCATACAACTATAGCCAAATCATCACTTTGCATATATTATGAGAATGTAATAACCTTGTTCCAGTGCAATACATTTTAAAATGAACTTATAATCATTGAATTGACTTGATCATTAGATTATTAAATGATCATTTTAAAATGACCATTTCTATTTTAGATGGAACAGATCTACTTTTTTTTTTTTATTCCACATAGTAAGAGGGATTTTGAAATAAGAAATACTATGATGTTTTTTTTATGACTTCGAAATCTTTGTTTAAAAAAATTAATTGAGATATATCAAACAAGATCCATACTAAATATATAAAATATTATAAATTAAAAGATATATGCAATTTTTTAGACATCCCAAAAAGAAAACAAACACAACATTTACTACAATTGTATTTTATATTCCGTATTTTTTAAAATTCATAAGTGACTCCGTTAAAAATTGATTTTGACACACATTAGATAATTTTCCATTAAGCTCGAAACCCTCCACAAGTTTCCAAGAATACAACACGAAAGGGCTAAAACCCATTTGCTGTTAGAGACCGCACTAGATAATTTTCCAATCTTAGCATCCATTAAAAGTAGTTTGACTGTGATTTGAAGCGGTCCATTCTTATTGGAAGTGTGTTGGAGCGAAATGGGGATGGTGCTGTGGAGTGATGTGCACAGTATCGTGTTGTGCATTTCCGAGCTATCGGATCGTACATCTGACGACTCGGATCTCATCTCGGCAATTAACGATCGAGAGCTGTTCATTATCGAGATAAGATCCGTGTTAGAGCTGATAAGTTCCGGGATTTATATAGGACCTTTTGTATTGTGTTTTTGTTTTCTCAACTTCTTGTTGGAAATTTTTCCCCCCCTCTTTCCCCTTTCTCTTTCCCCTCTTTCTTTCTTGATGTACTTAGTATCAAGTTATTTTAATAATATTTTTGCCGTTTCAAAAAAAGTAGAGTTAAACCGACACTAAGAAAAAAATGAATGGCTAAAACCCAACTCACGCGTTTTGGTTACATATATATATATATATATATATATATATATATATATATATATATATATATATATATATATATATATATATATATATATATGTATGTATATCGGGGCGGTTTCAGGAACACTCAAAAAAACACCTAAAAAAACACATCATAGTTCCCGATCAAAATTTGATGATCTGAGTCGCTCAATGTGATCAGAACGTGATTTTAAGGGTACCCATGAGAAATCAGCAAAAAAAATGGCCTGAAAAGGCTTGATCCGAACAGTTTCGAACAATTTTTTATTGAACGGTTCAAATAAAAAATGCTCAAATCAAACCTTTCCCGGTCATTTTTTTTGTTAATTTCTCGCGGGCACCCTTAAAATCACATTCTGCACACATTGAACGGTTCGGATCATAAAAATTTGATCGGGAACTATGAAATTGAGATTATGGGTGTTTTTTTAGGTGTTTTTTTAGGGTGTCCCTTGAACCGTTCCGTATATATATATATATTGAAAATGATGTATAGCATGTTATTGACAGAGAGAAATGTGCAAATCCAAAATATGAACCTCATCAAATGTAATTATAGAAGTTCGTGTAGTTTTTTTATGCGGTGAAAACTGAAAAGTAACAATATTACTTATATATATGTCTTTTAATATCTTTTGTTAATTACGGTATGCTTAAATACATGTCTTTTAATATATTTTGTTAATTACTAAGGTTAATAGTGATTTCATTTGAAATGATTATTCTACCATTTAATGATGAACCAAACATAAGAATAAGTATTCCTTGAATGATCATTCCATTTCAACGTTGATTCGATCGAATCAAACATACCTTAAGGGGTGTTTCAACGAACCAAACATACTCTAAAGGTGTTTGTTAGGCCATCCATAGTGGTATAATCAAATGTCAATTGTTTTTAAAGTTAACAATGTTGTTGCAAAAGATCGCTCACAATGGTATAATCAAACTTAGCAACATCCTTAGAAATAATCAATTTTTAAGCTTTGGATAATCAAAACTAACAACCTTTTTCAATAATCAAAATTTGTGAACCCTACACTACATAAGTTAACTAATTCCAAAATTTGTATACACACGTGTTTCAACTGGTATTTTCTTTTTCTTTTCTTCGCCTACTCTTTTATTTTTTGGTAAAAAAAATAAAATTGAAGAATAAAATTTTTATGTAGCCAAGTTTCTTCGCCTACTCTATGTCTTCTTCACGTCACCCACAAACTATTTCTCTTTCTTTTCCTTCAGAAGTGAAACTCATATCTCTCGATCATCTACAATTCAACTCATCGTCGCCGGATTAAGGTGTTTCACTCATCTTTCCTGTTTCAATTCCCCCCCCCCCCACACACACACACACACACACACACACACAACCAAAAAAAAAATTCATGTAGCCAAGTTTCTTTGCATACTCTATGTCTTCTTCACTTCACCCACAAACTATTTCTTTTTCTTTTTCTTCAGAAGTGAAACTCATATCTCTCGATCATCTACAATTCAACTCATCGTCGCCGGATTAAGATGTTTCACTCATCTTTCCTGTTTCACTCCCCCCCCCCCCCCCCCCCCCCCCCCCCCACACACACACACACACACACACACACACACACACCCAAAAAAAAAAATTCATAATAGGAGGGAAGGAAGTCACCGATTTTTTTCCCCAAAATTAAGAGAGGGAATCGATATATTTTAACCCATAAAAAATGTAAATGGAGGGAAGTGAATGATGGAAAATGGAGGGGGATAGAGAGTGAAATTGTAGTGGACCCCATATTTTGGTTATGGACTAGAAGTGACCATAGTGAAGCTTAACATTGTTAAGCTTAAAAACCTCTTAAGTGAATAATCAAAAGCTGATGTGTCAACTTTTGATTATCCTTTTTTGATTATACTACTGTGAATGGCCTTAGAACTAAAATTTCATTTGTCATCCCCTTTGAGGTTTTCTTTGATTTATAATTGGTAAGAGTATTAATGTTTATGGATGACTCCATACTTCTAAATTTTTTGAGTCGCCACCGAATAGACCCCGTGAATTATGTTTCCCGAGCCTTTGATATTGCTGGTATGGTACAAACTACAAATACAGGATTCCATCGGAGATTATACCAGATTACCAGTAAGACTAAAACCAAATCCCCATATATTACTACCTCCGTCATAAAATGTTATTTGTACCATTTTTTTAAGAAAGAAATCTAACTTTTTTCATAAATTAAGTGAACTCATTAATATCTAGTAAATTTTTGAAAAATTTTGATTTTCTTTTTTAAAAATCGTATTACTTTCAAGTGTTTGTTTTGCAAACCGAACAATCATTTTGAGACGTACAGAGTGGGAAAAAAAGAAGGAATTAAGAAACAATAAATGTAAGTACACTACACTAAAGCACTACATCATCTATTATATTTTTTATGAGGCTCATTTCGAGTCTCAAAAAAAATACAAAAAAATATTCATAAATTTTAAAATAATATTTTAAGAAGCCCTATAAAAATTCAGCTCTAACGGATACATGTAAGTATTATTTCTAGGTAGAAACAAAACCAAAGTCACCACAACCTCCATATCCCACCAGGTCAGCCCTCGGGCGCGCGCGTCGAATGTCGGTTACCCATTCTGGTGGAAAGAACATATGCTTCCTCCATAATCAAAACCCATTCATTACCTGCAAATTACACTACATAAGTTCCATACTTTAAATAACAAGACCTATATAAACAAATCTCTAACCACTTCCCATAATCCTACACACCAAACAAAATATACCCACAAAATTATACCCAAAATAAATACTCATCTACTCCGCAAGGCTTCTCTCCGTCTACACTTTCCGGTGCAGGATTCAACTAATAACTCCGATCTCCAGCATTTTGTGCCCATCCCACTAGTCTTGAGACTTTTCTTGAGCTTGCTGGACCCATCTGCAAGTGCCCAAGAATCAATGGTGGATCACTGTCTCAACTTCTTCATTTGGTAACTGTTTCTTCACGCATTTATTCCCCCATTATTCCGAGAAATCTAACAGAAGCTGTTGGATTCTTTTTTGGGTCTGTTTTTCTTGATATTTGTCGCGTACCCTTCTCGTTTTTTGACCGTTTCTGAAATGGGTTGTGATTATTCTACGGTTCTGAGCTTGTAATTGTGGGTTATGGATGTTCTTGTGATTGATAATGCGTGAAAATTCTGTATCAGATTGGTGTTCTGATGTTCTTGAATTCTCGCGATTCGTTGAGTTCTATTTGGGCATTAATGTTTACTGATTTTGATGAAATGGGTTGTGAAAATACCATTCTGAGCTTGTAATTGTGGCTTAGGGATGTTATTGATAGATAATGCATGAAAAATTCGTACGAGATTGGTGTTCTGATGTTCTTGAATTCTTGCGATTCGTTGAGTTCTGTGTGGGTATTAATATTTACTGATTTTGATGTGGGGAAGATTGGTTGCTAGTTTTGGTATTTGATATTTGATGGTGTGTATCTTTCATGTTTTTAGTGCATCATTTGGGATCTTGATTGGTAATTTTCATCCTAATGGGGGGTATTTTTGGTGGATTGTAGGTTTATGAATGACTTACATGATGAATATCACCAGTAGAAGTCAATCTTTCAATAGAAGGGCTTTGGGTTTCAATAGCCCGAGGGCTCACCGGGCGCTCTTGTTTTCACGTTTGTTGCGTGCGCTTATTGTGATTGTGTCTGGGGTTTCCGTGATTTCCTTCTTCCTGGCAGTTGGTAGCGGATATATACATGTTCTACCCAGTCTCAGCCAGGCTTTTCAGGGATTTGGTGTTTCGGTTTTCAATGGTTCCTCTGATGATTGTGATGCATTTGATGGAAGTTGGGTGATCGATGATAGTTACCCTTTGTACAATGCTTCTGAATGCCCTTTTGCTGAACGAGGATTTGATTGTTTGGGGAATGGAAGAATCGACAAAGATTATGTTAAATGGAGGTGGAAGCCCAAGAATTGTGATATTCCTAAATTTGATGTGCAGACTGTTTTGGAAATGCTTCGAGGCAAAAGAATTGTTTTTGTTGGTGATTCAATGAGTAGGACACAATGGGAGTCGTTGATATGTTTGCTTATGACTGGGGTGGAGGATAAGAGGAGCGTTTATGAAATCAACGGGAATAACATAACTAAGAGAATTAGATATTTGGGTGTGAGATTCAGTTCCTTTAACTTCACTGTCGAGTTCTTCCGCTCAGTTTTCCTTGTGCAGCACAATTGGGCTCCTAAACATGCACCAAAGAGGGTTAGGTCAACACTCAGACTGGACAAGTTGGATGATATTGCCAATCAGCTGGTTAATTCAGATGTTCTTATATTCAACTCTGGACACTGGTGGGTGACAGGGAAGCTTTTTGGAACGTAAGTTTGCTTGTGTCTGTACATGAATCTCCTATCATTTTCCCCTGAAAATTTGACTTAAATATGGTATTGGGAGGAAAACCAATTCAGTTTGCCATTTTTTTTTTTTAATATATAAGTTGGGTATCGACATTGACATTATTAATTTGATTTCAGTTCCTTGCTCTAGTCGTAGCAAGGATTCTCGTGAGAAAAATGGTAAATAGGATATAAGTATCTGATGCAGCTGCTCTTATGGCTCTATCCTTTGTTTACCTTTTCCAATACTACGGATGTGGTATTTCACAAGGTTATTATCAGTCCTGCTGAATATAGTGAAGAACCAAAGTGCCATCATAATGGCAACTTATCTTGGAAAACAAGTGCAAATGGAAGATATACTTGTTAGGCACCCCCATTATGCTTGTTTTTCTCCTTGATGTTTATTTAGATTTACCACTAGGGCGTATCAGATACAAACTTCTAGTGAAATGCATGTCCTGATAACTATATCCCCTCCCTTTCAAGTTATTGTACTTGTGACAAGATTGTAGTGCAACACATTTCAAATAGTTTTCCTTCATTCTCTTACAATATTGATGCTAGTTCTTGTTGGATTTTTGGAATATGTGCACTCGATGCCACCAGACTCTAATATTTTAGGAAGCGTTTTACAGGATGAAAATCTGCAATTTAATCTTTGTTTTTCCAAGATCCTTTTTCTTGCTTTATATTTTTTAGGATTTTGGGCTTCAGAACCCACTATAATTTGCTTCTCATGAGGCTGTTCATTTTCCTTACTGGCTTATACAATTTGTTAACGCGTATATGTGTGTGCAAGATATGTTGATGCTTCACTTAAAACTTGAGTCAAGGACTTTATAAGATAAATATTTTTGATTGGTGAGGCAAGATGGAATACATTCATGTAGCAACTGTGTCTGCAATCCTAATTCCCATTCTCCTTGTCTGTGAGTGTGATTTTCTCTTTGATATTTTGTTTTAAACGTACTTCATTCATTGAGGAAGGTAAATAAAAATGGACGAGCTTCTTAGGTTTGAAAAAAAAATACAGGAAGCTAAAGAAAACACCAAGAGGATCTGTAGAATGGTCTTTACTTAGTTTGCAGAGGCTTCAGATGAGATGTTTAAATTCCCACAAGTTGCTCTTCAATTGGAACACAAAACTGTTAGGATCCTTCTCCTTGCATCTTTGCCTAAATTTCCGCCGTTAATTTAAGAAGAAACTTGTACTTCAAATGTGAGAAGGTGACCAATTGGCAAATCTTCAAAAAGTCTAGTGGGCCACATTTAATAGTTTGGTAAAATCGCTTTAAGCAACTTCACTGCGAAGTAGTATTTGTCTTGCCAATCAAAAAATCATGTATCACTTTTTACTTTCTTCTCTGCTAAAATGAGCAGGAGAGATGACCACGATATGAGGTGACTGGAGAGCCAAATATTTCTGGTCAGTTGAGATAGTGTAATGTCATTTCATTCAATTGAGATTGACACATTTTGTGTGCATACTAGTTGGTTGTTTGGTCATCGTTGACACTGCTTTTCACGAGCAAAGCTCTCTTTGCTATATTGTTATGGGTTGGTAGTCTACAGACAAGTTTTGATAAATGCCATTGGAATTATGTTTAAACCTTATCCCTTGTTTTTAGCAAATCTTTGTTACTGAATCGTAGTTCATTTGAGATATGAGAAGACTTAAAATAGAAATTTTCCTTCTAAATTTCTGTTTCATCAGCTTGAGTATTATCTTTTGCCTGCTCTTTTCTAAGAGCGAAAACAATGTTCCGTCCATCTTTATATTCTTACCCCTCCTACCCTACCTTGGACAGGGGATGCTACTTTCAGGTTGGTAAGTCGCTGAAGCTTGGAATGCCAATTTCAACTGCCTTCAGAACAGCAATAGACACTTGGGCATCTTGGGTTGAGACCAAGATTGACACGAATAGAACACATGTTTTCTTTCGAACTTTCGAGCCCTCTCATTGGAGGTAACTTTTGTTTAATAATTCTCATATTGCGTATGTTCCCCCTCCCCTCAGTTCCCAATCAGTTTTGCTTGTGTTTCTTTAACAGATGTATTTGATGTATTGGACTTTTGGTGGTGCCATGATGTATGTGCTGTGAGAATTGTCTTATTGTCTTGCTGTAGATAATCGAATTAGAAACTGCTCCCCGGTCTTCAAGCATAGAGTTGAACCATGTTTCCTTTTTTGTCTTTTTCTAAGTAGGACTTTCTTATGACCTCTTATCAAATAAGTTAACTCACTAGCGATGCCTATAACTTTTCTTTGTTAAAGTATTCTCAATACTTCTATTTTATTGCTGACTGGTCTTTTGGTTTCAATTGATCTCTTCAATCGCCTCCCAAACAAAAATTTAGCTAAATAAATTATATCATGCACTTGAGAACTCCTAGTCTTTGTATTATTATACTAGAAAAATTATGATAAAATTGCTAGTAAGATATATGTTGGATGCCATTATTATACCACATAATGTATTACATGCATTTTGCTGGCATCTATCTTATTGCGTGCTACGCTATTAATAATGCTGATAATTTTTGTTGTCTTTCTGCATCAGTGATCCAACCCTAAGATATTGTAATGTAACCCAACAACCGTCGTTAGAAACTAGAGGGAAGGAGCAAAGCCGATTTTCGGACACGGTAATGGAGGTTGTGAAGAATAGGAACGTTCCTGTTAACGTTCTGCATATAACCTCCATGTCAGCATTCCGGACTGATGCACACGTCGGTACATGGAGTGATAATGCTTCGCTGTCTGATTGCAGCCACTGGTGTCTACCCGGTGTACCTGATGCATGGAATGAAATCTTCCTCTCATACCTGCTAGCTAACCACAGAAGTCCACTCCCTTGAGCCAAGCATGAAGTAAGTTTCATTCGCCAATTCACTGATAACTTATGGTCTCAGTTTGAGGTGTAACAAAATCTCATTTTGAATGCTCAACTAGTTCTAGTTTCTCAAATGATTATCTGACTAGTAAAATGACCCATTACCCATGAAAACACTAATATGATATACATACCTACAGTCATTGTCCTCAAACTGAAGTTGGATCAAGGGTTGTACTCTTGTACATTTTGTTAACAAAGGCTCACACTGACTCTTTGGTTCCACATTTTCTGGGATGTGTTAACACTCTCGCTTGTTGAGTAACTTATGAGCTTGTTTGATGTTCATCGTTTTACTTGTTGCATGCATTTCTTTTAGCACTGTTGCATATTTGTCCAGTTAATTGGTCTTTCTTGGCTCAATCTCTATTTTTTGTCCCGTGGTGCTTTTTTGAACTCCACCAAGTGTATTGCTCTTGACTCCTATTGGACCTATCATCTATTATAGCAAAGTTTTGAAAAAGGAACCATGTAGATGTAGCTGACCGCAATTCACTGCGACACAAGTCGTAGTTTAGTTTGGTTATATATGTGTCCATTTTCATATATGCTTATTAGGGGTGAGCATGGATCGGATTGGTCTGGTTTTATAGTAATCCAATAACCAAACCACTACTTACGGATTATGAATTTAGAGAACCAAACCAATCCATAAAATTCATAAAACCAAACCAATCCAAACCATTCAAAGGCGGTTTGGTTTCGGTTTTAAACCACGGTTCGTTTAAAATTGAGATATCATTACTATAAACTATTTTAAGTACTTAAAATTGCATTAGATAACTTAAACTAAAAGTTATATTGAAATTAATATATTAAAATCATCAAAACTCATTAACATCAATCAACTAAATAAGAATAGAATACATTAGAAAGTAAATTACCGAGATAAAAGAGTAGGAAATCACTTTACTAAGCCCAAACCATGTATGTTTAGCGTAATGAAATTGTAGGAATAGGAAGTTCAGGAAATTAATATTGAAAGTAAAAGAAAAGAATAGGGTGGTGGAATAGAGTATTAGATAAGGAAATTAAGTTTATTAAGTATATCTAAACAAATTATATACTATATGTGTGTGTGTCTATCATACGGTTCGGATTGGTTTGGAACCAGAACCATTAACGTAAATCCATAAACCAAACCATTTAACATGGTTTTTATTTTTTTTAAACCAAGACCTAACCACATCATTAAAAAACCAAACCAAATTATTCGGTTTGGATTGATTTGGACTGGATTCACGGTTTCATGGTTATTTTGCTCACCCCTAATGCTTATGCACACCCGTCCTCTGCGTGTCATGTCCGTTTTTCGTAAATCGTGGTGTTGGCATGCCCGTGTCATTTTCGTGTCAGGTCGTGTGCCCCCGTGCCTGTACTAAGCTTGATATATGCCATCCTTAAGTGTGTCCTATCTATAAACCCCGGTCCATTCCTATGGCATCCAGAAGTAATGCTGCCATGGTAACTATTATCATTGATACGTTTAGTATACCAGTATTAATAGGAAACAGGTCTGACAAATAGTCCTCAATTATACTTGTTTGGCATTAGAAACTATTATTTGGAACTTCTTGTTTAATGAGTTTATTATATTTTCTGCAGATTGGACAAATTGGGAGACAAAATACCTGCATTGTGCTTCCTAGATCATATAAATTCTTTTTAACACGCGTAGCTGCCAAAATATTCTGCAGTCTTGCAGATAGCATCGAATTTACGGGAATAGATCATGTACAGATCCATTGAGATGGAAGTTTTGTAACAGAAACCGATTGTTTGTCCTTCATTCTTTCGTTCCATTCTTTTGTACAAGGTGAGGGGGATTGAAATTCATAATGATTTTGTCGTTTGCGATAGTCTGTTGATGAATGTTGAAGTTATAACATTAAGACAATGAAGATAATGAAAGCTCCGGCCGGATGCTGTTATAAAATTGTACATTCTTGTTCTCCTCCATTATTTACGGGTGGAGAAGCATAAAAATGAAAGTGATCATATCGAAGTGAAAATGGGTCATTGTGTTTTCCTCCCCCTACTTTTATTAGTATCACACGGCAACCCTCATTTTGTTTTTGGTTCAATCACATAGGGAGTACGAGGGAAAAACTAAATTTGAGGTAGAGAGTTAGGGCCTCGTTCCGCTTTTTCCAAAAACCTTTTTTTTCAAAAAAAAAAAAAAAAGTAATTTCAAACTCAAATATAATGAAAATGAAAAAATATTTTTTTGCACCGTTTAAAAGATCTCAATAAAATCTTCTATCAAACAAGATCTATATTGATAGAAAAATTATTTGCGTAAACGCATAATTTTTTAGCTTTAAATTATCTTCTTTTTGAAAAAGAAGGTTAACAAATAAACTGGAATGGCCCCTAAAACATGTTTGGGAGCCAAATTTTTTTCTTAAGGCTCCGTTTGTTTTTTATGTAAAATGTTTTCTCGGAAAACGAACTTTAAACTTTTATTTTTCGGTATTTAGTTAGCACATGAAAATATTTTTCAAAATAATGGTAGATTGTAGGTTCTGAAATATTTTAATCAAGTATGCTCTTTCTCTCTCTCTCCTCCTTTTCTCTCGTTTTGGATCTAATATGATTTGGGAGAAGAATGGAATGGAATATGCGGTTTTGGAAAATGTCGGACCATCGGGGGGTGAAATGAAAATGACTTACAGTCAAAATTAGAGGAAAACATTCCCCCCCGCGCTTTACGTCGAAACAAATAGAGCCTAAATTCTATTAAGTTTTTTCCTCTGATTATAAGTTTTTGAATTCTACTTGTATTAAATCTACGAGGATTCAAAAAAACTCCTCCACCAGTGATTTTCTCCATCGTTTTTTCATTTTCTTATAATGCATTTTCGTAAAATTGTTTCCAAAACGAAGAGCGAAACACCCACGATATAAACTTGCTTTAATGCAGAATGGGATCCCTTGGTAAATTTGAGAAAATCCTTTTATCGTACGGTTTATTTCCGATCTTGATTTGCATCTGATATTTCGATCATGACTTGATACATCGAAAGAAGTACAAGGCCCAAGAGAAGAGCATTTCAGGGTAAAAAAAAATTTTGCTTCAACAATTCGAGTGCAATAATGTGAGGACGCCCTAATAAACGAAAAATTATTTGATGCCACAACACCATTATTCACACATATCCACGTAGGGCTGCCCCACATGTATTTGTGGTGGAAAAGAATGCTGGGTTGGGACAATTCGTGACGGCCGGTGTCCAAGACCTCCTAATCAAAGTGAATGCAGAGGCAAATTACTTCTATTATTAGACACTTTTTTGGTAAATGTGAGAAATAGACATTGGTCATATTGACATCAGGCATATTGACTTCACTTCCCCTTTTAGTACACCAATTCAGTATTTAGAGGTGTAGATAAAGAACCACAAGTAGTGGGAATTGGGAATCATGAAGGGTGCTTTCTAATGCAATCAAAAACAGCCAGACTTCAAAATCTTTGCATGAGGATCAAGTCACTAGAAGCTTAGAAGCTTTCACAAAACATATACAAATCCAAGCCCCTTTAAATGGACTGCTACAAATAGGCATGAAATCAAAATCCTATTCTCCTCCACTATAACTTCATTTACCAGATGGCTCCTATCCAAAACTATGATTACAACTTCCCATATTTCCCCCAACCACCACCTCACTCCTCTCCATCCCCACCACAATTTCCACCACCTCCTCATCACCCTTCCACTCCACCGCCTCCTCCGGCAAAACCGCCTAGTCATTCAACTCCACCCCCACCACCATCCCACCATATTCGTCCACCACCACCACCTCATGTTCTTCCCCCTCCCCCCCCACCTGGCCACCACTCAACCATTATAGTGGTCGTCTTTATCTCACTTGGCGGCTTGTTCTTTTTGGCATTCCTCGCCATCGCTCTGTGCTACTTAATCAAGAAGAGAAAGAAGAGAGCGATTCAAGAAACGGATGTAGTGAGAATTGACGAACATGTGAGAGTTCAGGAAGCCATCATTCAGGGTCCACACGGTGCACAAGCTGTTATACTATCCATCGAAGAGGATGTGCATGTAGAGGAAGATATTAAGAGGAATGAAATGGTGGGTAAAGGAATAATATCACATGTGATTGGACCTACAAAAGATCATCCTCAAGCTTTGGTTGTGGCAGCATCCACTTCTGAATCCGGTGATCATCACCATCTTGATCACAAAAGCTGATTGAAAATTTCTTAATTCTTTCCCATGTATGTTCAAGAAGAATAAAATGGAACAAGTGTAACAAACGTTGGAGACTTAATATATATATTGAATAAAGAAGGTTGTATTACTATGAGCTAAAGAGAAATTATCAAACATATTGTTGGGTGAACATTGGCATGTAATGTAGATCTGATAATATTATCTATTAGACATAAGTTTGAGGCCTTGGATCCTAACTATTGGCTAAACATTACCCACTTGGCCTTTTTCAAATTCTATTATAGCAGGGTCTGCTATTTTCAGTGAGAACTCACTGAAAATAGCCAAAAGTGCAATGGGTACACCAGTTATGTACACCTTTTGTACACCGTCCATGTGGCAAAAGTAATGGACCCTACTTATTTTATTTGCATTTCAAAATTTCACAAAAACTTTTGACTGGGAGATT